>NC_087513.1:124874730-125186614 GCF_963921805.1 Phalacrocorax carbo | reverse complement strand
GACTCATGACTATAAATTTTGCTAAATTGTCAAATGTTCAGAGCTCTCTTGACTCTTAGAATTTCCTATTTCAATTAAAATGGTAAAATAAATAGAACATCGGAGAAAGAATTAACACTTTCTTTAAAGTAATGCCAAATACAATATAGCATAGGATTCAAATACGCCTTGACCCTTTAGCCCACCTTATTGTATGTATTCATTCATTAGTTTTCTTTTTAAAAATCACCATTTTAATATAGGTAAAATTCTTATTTTATCTAATGCAAATTGTAAAACACACATACAGATATAAAGTATGCCCCAATTAATCTACCTCTGTTTTGTAAATAGAGAACAGCGGGGAGAATTTTAACCACATCTGACTCAACATAATGATATTTATCAACCCAAACACTGGGAAGATATAAGCACGCTATTTATATGCAGCTTGTTACATCTAGGGAATAGAAATTCTAATTATAAAAAGGATTACTTCCTCATATTTCTTGACGAATATTATGCATTATTTAAGTAAGAAAAGGAGTAAGAACATGGTTTTGTTTGAGGTAATTATTCCAAAAAAATTTTTTTAAAGCACTGAACATTTCTTGTTTTGTTAAACTCAGTTTTTTAAGTGTTTTCCTTTGTGTAAACAAAGAATTCCAAAAGGTAGTATGCATTTAGGCAACAATTGTGTATGCAGAATTACTGAAGCAGCTATGTTTAAAAACCAATAAGGTTTTTGAGCTGTACAGTTCTATGGCTTGGATGTCATATATTTTCAAATGATAGTAAGGATACTTCTTAAAAAGTACTAGAATTAAAGTGTTGAGGATTTGTTTGGGTTTTTTTTTAAATAGCCTCTAAGAAGATGAAAGGAAATAGACTACCTATTTATCTGTTTATTTATTTTCTGTCTCATAAGAATGACAGTGTTGAAACTCCAGGGATTTTACACTCTGAGTTTATAAATCGGGCAAATGTGATTAGGATTACTGCAAAACTAATTCCTAGATGTCATACATCTAAAAATTAAAAGACAAGTCTAACAGGTTCACAGAATAAGAACCTCAGGAATTTAAATGACTTTTTAGTGGAAAAGAACCTGCATTCAAGCTTCAAAAGAGTAAATTACAGACATTGATGGGCCTAATGTCTATAGAAGGCAGTGTGAAAGGCCCACTGGATATATCTGACCTGGAACAGAGTTTCACACTGTCATTACAGAAGCCTTTGTACCTCCCTCCTATCTTTGAAAAGCAAATAAGTATTTGACTTTACTGAAGACCGGCTCATTATACAATGTGTTTTCTGGTGATGAAAATCTAATGGAAGCTGGCCTGTGAGGCTGCAGTCATTTGTGGATACCTAAAGAAGATTCTGCAAATAGTGCGTAACCTGTAGTGGACTTGGTGACATAAAAACAGCAACGGGGAGGAACTAAGGGACCCTCCTTACTTTCAGACTGTCTCCCATTTCCAATGAGACAGGCGGAAATTAGAGCTGTGACAGAAAGATGTTCAGACTGCAAAAATGCCTGTCCTCATTACAGAGGCTTTTCCTTAGATAGATGCAATAAACCAGAGATGCAAGCGAATTCACTCAATTGGCCTGCCTCACCTCCCGTTCAGCAGGTTGCAATCTTACTTGCAGTTATTTAATAAAGGACGCCAGCACAATCACAGAATACAAACACAGAATGAAAGCCCAGCCATTCATAAACTTGCAGCTTCATGTTTTTCAAAAGCTAGATAAATTACTTTATGTGGTGCTGAATGTAAACATATTGCACTTTCTCACTGATATTTTTTTCCCGCTGGTTCTGCTATCTCTTCAAGGCTAAGTACCCATTGTGGCCCTGACACCTAACAAAGATTTCTTCCCCTTTTGATCTAGTAGTCTCCAAACTGGTAAAAGAGAAACTACAGGACCAGCCCTTAACTACTCACTTCTACAAAACAGCTGGCATCTAACGTTGACCTTCCAAATCTTGTGAAATGTCTTTCTTCATAACGCCATTCAGCTCTCATCTGACACTTGCCCTTTTCCTGCTTTTCCACTGTCTTCTAGGAGTCTTCACACACACTCCTGGAACTCAGCAGGCAGTGGGCAATGAACATGAAGTATGCAGTTATGCCTTACCAGCAAAAGCAGCAGCAGGCAGACTACATTACTGTACAGTAGATTCAATCATTTTAATATGGTTTTCAAGTAAATATTCACGTGACTAGCAAAAGTTAATTATACGAGTAATAAAGGGAAAAGATAAAAGGAAGCCTTGTGGTCAAGAACATCCTAACATTTAAGTAGACAGTATCATCTGGGACAGTAAGAAATGAATCTCATCTGATAAGTAAATATCTATTTCTCACTGTAAAATGTTATAACTCCAGGATAATAGCAGCAGAATAAATAAATTGCACAAGAACCCAAAAAGATCTGGTTGTAGTTGAATATACCTTTTACTAAATTTCTTCATACAGGTACAAAAGTAGAGCATTATAAATATCAGCAAAGATAACGTCATATACTTCATTAAACGCCGGACACCAAATTATCTTAAATACAAAGAAATAAATGGATAATTAAGTGTTCTCCTTCTGTTGATAATATACCCATTGATCCTCAATGCAATTCAAGGAAATCTTTAGTGTAGTTCTGTGTATAAATCTTTATATCTCTTCCCTGAAAATATATTTCTCTTTCCATATCCAATTAAAGCTTTTCATCCATATCTTCAAGGCTCTGCAAAACTCCACTCTTAGCCTCATCTTTTGTTACCCTGCATCCCACTGCCTATCCCCCTAGCAACAAACTTCAACATTTCTTTTCTAAATTTTCTCTTCCATTTGATTCTTGTTCGTTAATTTTTTCTCTTTCAAAACACTTCTTTAAAACAGATTCCTGCTGTAAAAAAAGCAGTAAAAAGCACTTCCTCCCCTTTTCTTGAGAATGTCTTTTCAGAACATTGCATCATTTACTAATTAAAATGGAAGTTTGTGAATCCACGTATACAAAATACCCAGTGTGCATCTAGCATCTTCTGTTCCACATACGTTTCTGCATTCTTCCTTGCAGCTAGTTTCTATATATTCTCTCTTTCTTTGAATCCTTTTTGGACTAATTCCCTTTTTATTATGTCTATCCATACTCCCCTCTTAACACTCTTTATTTTGCTATTAGTTGGCATAGTAAATTGAAACAAAAACCTCAGGAAAAGCAAAAGGATTCTCATCAGCCCAAAAGATCTCTCACATTAACCTGCTTTGATCTGACATTCTACTTAGATTTGTACACTCATTTATAAATTAATGCTTTAAAGGAACTGATTAAAATGCATTTTTTCAAAATCACTCTATCGCTTTTTCAACATTCTCCTTTTTTATTTAGCATTGCCTTCATTTATCTAGCAATTCTAGCAAATAAAGACCACATCTGTACTTGGGCACGGGCAACATCAAACCAGCTTCTTCATGAACATATGCTATGATTTAGTCTTAATTCACACAGACATTGTTTTTCCCATGGTACCCTGACTCGTTTGCCTCACTTTGAATGTTGCCCACTGATATCAGATACAACTCAAGATGTCTTTTAACCTAACCATTCAATTTGTATTGGGCCTCACAAACACTAAATTGAAAACAATATTATTTATCATTCCAAAGGTTTCCCACTGTACTCACCATGACAATGCCTATGCACTTCAATGTTTAAAGTGGTTACATTAATGACTAAAAGAAATTATGCTTGTCATTTGGAAGACCAGCTTCCAATGCAAGCAAATTTCTTCTGATGCCTTTGGAGGGGCAGTGTGTTTACAGACAGCCCACCAGATAAACTGCAGAGCATGAAGCAATAGCAAGGTGGTTGTTTCCAGTCTTTTTATACGCCAGCATTGTGGCTACTGTCTCCTCCCTCCCAGCCGCGCTCTCACCCTCAGAAGTATCTTAGCTTTTAGCTTTATTTTTTATTGTTTGGTGGTTTACTGGAAATACATAACTCATAAGGCATGTTTTTAGTTTTGGGGGTTTTTTTTTTGGACAAAGCATCAATGACCGTAATCACCAATTTCCTATAGGTGGTTAAGAGGATACCAGTAATTTTGCACTAATTCTTCTATCACACTCTTGTGTTCAAAGAACTTTCTACCTTTTCTGTATTATGTTGTATACACTTAGTCACTTTATCTTTTCAAAATTCATTTAAACCACTTGCTTTAGAAACCTTTCTTACTCCTTGTTTTCCAACACTGTCAACGTCTACTTCTCTGAGACAGAAAACACCCTTTGCCATATTTTGGAACATAACATTTCCATTCATGTAACTTTATCACTTGCCGGTTAAAATATCATTTTACTGCTGTATGAATGTGATCTTCCAAATGAGAAGAACAAATAGATTTAGCTTATCGCTAGCTATTTCAGTGCCTTCACAGTTTCTTACTAGGGTTAGGTGCAAGCTACAAATATAACTTGTCCTACTGAATAAGAGTAATTATACATTTAGAAATTCAAGCTTCTTCATAGTTATTTACAAAATTCTTTGTGTTCAGGAATGCAGTCTTAAAATACTGTGGACCTAAGCATCACTTTGTAAACAGCTGTGTGTCTATACAATGTATGGTGGTTTTCCTGAACTAATGGCAAGACAATAAGTTTAAAATACCTGTTCCAAGAGAAAATAAGTATTTTCTGACAGCTTTTAACTTCTGTCTTGTAACTTGGGTGTAGAATTAGAACTATTTTGCTTTTATAAAAATAGTTTTTTTCTGATCAGCGTTGATCAGTCTGAAACAATTTTGAGTGAGAAGAAACACCTTGGCTGATTGCTGCTAAAACCTGAGGGCATTAAACTATGCTGAGATGCAGTTCTTACTTAGCAAGGCCAGTTTCAGTTTTTCCACAAATCATAAAACACCGCTGTTCAAAATACTGCTATATCCGGTAGCATTTAGTTGCCCTATGAAATTCTGTAAAGCTGGCACAAACCAGTCCAAGACTCCTTAATTCTAAATCTTTGAAAATCACAACTCTTGAAATAACATAGCACTTAAGTAGCAAAGAGCTTCTTGATTTTAAAGGCACTTTTACATATATTGAGTTTGCCAGCTACGGAATGCAGTACTTCCAGAAGCTAAAAAGACCTTACAATCTGATCTGTTGAGCAAGTATGTTTTAAAAGATTATTAATAATTTATTTTTAAATGTTTCAACTTAATTAGCAGACACATTACCTTACATAATAACCATGGAATATCTTCTCTTAACATGAACAGTCCAGACTGATCAGAATCTGGTCGCTTCTTGAACACAATGAAAATATCTTTTTTTTTTTGGAGGGGGGGCGATGCCAGTAAAAGAGATGTGGCATGGAAATGTGTGTATTGCAAGGTTTTGGGTGTTGTTTTCTGAGGACACGTGAGAAGGATATATGCTAGCTGCTGTGATTTGCAATACATCTGTTGATTCATGGTCACCATATGCAATGGGGACCTAGGGTTCAGGAACTGCTTCTGTTCTGGTTTTGGGTTTTTTTTTTAATAGCTGCATGTTAGAAGTTTGGATGACAAAGGTGTCAACCTAGATTATGCTATTTCCCAGTATCTTAATCTAAATCACTAGGCAAATAAGTATGCGTGACTATAGACTAAAGAACTTCAGCCAGAAGATTTTCCCATATAAAACCAGATTTTTGTGTTTGGAAAACATTCCCCCACATACTCAAAGCTCCCACTCAGTAGCTCTGCAAATTAAAAAAGCATGCTACATGACAAACATAAACACAGGTAAAAGGGGTAATATAAACTTGCAATCTCAGATGGAGTCATTCTCTGTATTTCTTTCTAACTTGTAAGGGGATATGGAAAAAAGAAAAATTTCCTAGCAAGTATTCCTCATCTGTACATACAAAAGTATTCTTCTTATAAATGAGATAGAAAGAATCTGTCTTATATCACCAAAATAACTTAAATTGTTTGTAAGTTTCCTGATATAATTTCAATTCTAATATCTGTGCTATGAAATAACTGTTGATTTGATGATCACATGTTAATTTTTCATTGAAAACTAACAAAGATTTAAATTTATGGACATGGAACCCTCTACTGACAGAGAAAAATTGTTTCCAGTATTGTCACTAGCATCTGTAAGCATGTCTCAGTTTTAGACTATACTATGGTCTATTACAAAAGGATGCATTTTTTTATCTTTTTATTTTTGTAATATACAAAACAGACTTAGCCACAGAGACTAGAACATGGGACCTAATCACTAGGATCACATTCATTTGCTTCATTTTTCTTATCCAATGAATTGGATTCAGCGGTACATAAGGTGGAACATCTACAACACAGGGGAGTGTATATTCCTCTACTATAAGACAGCTGTAATGTCATGGGAGGCATCCACTTGTGTTATTTTTTGGATACAAATCAAGTTTCAGAACTAGTAAAAAGTTTGTGTAGCAAATTTCTGAGGTTTCGCTCTGTCTTCCTCATCTGGCCTGAAGAAAGAGTAATGGCTCAAGGTTGCAATTTCATTTCATGTTCTGTGGTGTTTCTATGTAACTTCTAGTTACTTGTCTTATAATTTCTAGCTATATCTTCAAAGCTTCAGATCAACTTATTCTTAAACTGTCAAAACTACAGGCCCAACGCCCTTATTTACAAAAACATAAAGTTGTATACATTCTCCATAACAAGTGGGGAAGTTTTGTTTCTTCCTTTTTGCTTCATGTTCATATTGGAAACATGCAATGTGGGAGAGAAGCAGGAGACCTCCAGTGGATAACTTCATTTTCTCTAACAATACAATACTTGGAACAGTGCAGCTTCAGAGACAGAAGAAAACAAGGACAAATATTTTTAGCCCAAAAATGTCAATAGGATGTAATAACCTGAAATAGAAAAGCATTTGTGAAAGACCTGTATGTGTGCATGTGTTTGTTACTACAGTGACTGTTAGATAGATTGTCTGAGGCAAATTTAGGTGTATAAACTCTCTGCTTGCTTTTTTAAGATGAAAACCATGCAAACACAGCTGAGAGACAGGGAGAGCACTGGTCCACTATTCTGGGAAACCTACAAAGTTTGCATCTTAAGGGCTTTGATTAGCTATGCTTTGTTGATGGCCCATAATTAATGACAAAATAATGCAAAAAACCTAGTGAAAATTAATGCACAGTGTTCACTGTGAGGTGCTACGATGTTGCAGAAACACAACTAAGATCCTGGAGAGTTTTGCTGACTATGGTTTTGACTTACAGAAGCTTTCCCAAAATGTCTTTACAAAACAAGGTGTAGTGGCACTGTTTCTGTGGAAGTAATACTTTCTTATCACCCAACCAAAGAAATTACAGGAAATTCTATGAACAAGGAACAGGAGAAGTGGAACTTTGGCAATCACAATGATATAACAGTTAAAGTAATTCATAGACTCTTGCAGCAAACTATATTACGTACGTTTCCCTTAGCTGCTAAATCAAAATACATTTTAAGGAGATATCTGTTTCTGTGTTTTTGTTTCAGAGATACGTTATGCTGGGCCAGCCAATCAGTTCTTTTGGACTTCTCATTTTCCCGGATGTACATCATCCTGAAAAGTAACACCAGGAAGAACTGAATAATTTCTGGTTTTGTATTAGGGTTGGCGGTTTTTTGCACATTTGTTAGCCTGAATAAAAAACTTCTGATTAGTTTATAATTGATCTTGTTCCCTGGAAGTGTTGAGCATTTTAACTGTGCATGATTTTGCATAGATGTTAGAAAGCACGCCTTTAATTTACATTATGATGACTCTTGCTCTTAAGGCTTTCAGATTTCAACATTTTATAAAATGGCAAAGAAACAGAAATGAGTGACTGTCCCTTATACAGAAATACAAGCAGTTACAAACTATGTTTGCTCACAATTCACAAGCTCTTTTTTGAGTATTTGTCATGATTGTTCTAGTTATATTAAGAAATGGGAGTAGGAGGGGTTACTTGTGAGAGAAAAAATTATGCTAAATTGTCTCTTTTTTTAATGGACCAAGTGGTAACCTTGTGTATCAACATCAGGTAAATAAAGTCCTATTTGAAGTCCTTCATTAAAATGCCTGTGCGTATTGCAGCTCAATAAGGAAAATAAACAATGTGTCAAACCTCTCCCATGGTTCGTTCATAAATCAAGAAGAAAAGAGCAAGATGTTCACAAAAATTATGTAGCTGACAAAATAATCCATCTAGGCTTTCATGTCTACTCTGATGGCCTATTCTTTGACTTCTGCTAGTTCCCCGTTTTCCAGCACGAAAATTTGGCAACTTTAACAACAAGGCAATAAGCCATAACAGAGTGACCCAACTGCAGGTTCACCCCCTTGTCAACACTTTCATGTTGCCATTGCTTAGAGCTTTCACCAACTGTTAATCCAAAACAAACACTTTGTTGTTGTTTCTACTTCTTGCACAGTTAAAAAAAAAATCACTTAACAATCTCATTTATATAGCTATAATTCTCTCATCCTCAAATACCATTTCAGAAATAATGCCACAATTATTCTGACCATAGAGAGGTGGCTTAAGTAACATATAGGACCATCTTCATCATTATTAGCATCTTCATATTGTTGTCAGTATTAACCTGCTACACTTTATCAGCAATTAAATTACAATGATGAGAGGTAAGTCTATAAGAATATTTTGTCTCCACCTATACTGTCTGTTTTCTTTCTAATGCTGATAAGATTTCTTTGGTCATTCCCAATTTTATTGAACTCATTCCTTAAAGGTGAGCTTCCTGATCCAGGTCCATCACATCAAATTGGCATTTAGTGGAATCCATATCACTGGCTAACATAAAATCTTGCTGTGGGGGAATAGCTTTTAACATGTGGTTGGACATGTTGTTCTTCTTCCCCTGTTTCAAAGAGCTGCTTTAATGAAATTAAAGAAAATGGAGGCTTTCTGTATATTCTGATAAGTGTCAGTAATTTTTGATTGTTTCATAATTGCTACAAAAATGTATAGAATATTTATATATTTGTTGTTTTTCTACATGGTGAAACAAAGGGTACAGATACACTTTGCCTAATGTATGCCCATGTGCCTAATACATGCCAATATACATTATGGATTAGCATACCTGGAAAATGTTTTTTAACCACTAGGTGCAGTTGAACTGTCCATCAGGGCCGTGAAACTCACACACAATTTAAAAAAAAAACAACCCCAAACCCTCATACCTGTGCTACCCTACAGAACCTGGACAGCATTATTCCCCCCCAAATTAACTGTCATGAAACCTTCCCAGAAATAAGAACCCAGGAACAAGGAACAAAGACCAGCCTTTGGGCTTTGAGAAGAGCTATGAATTAATAAAGATCAGTGAAGTTAATTATAAACATGGAGCCCTTATGGTTGGTTTATGTGATAAACTGAAGCAATGGAAAAGGATAGGTTACAAAGGACCATTACAAACACAGAGACAGACCAGGGCTGATTAGTGTATTTTCTCAACCAGAAGATGCTCTGGCTGTGTACTCCCAGCTCAGTCAAGTTTGGTTGCTTAGAAAGTTGTGAATTTCAGTCAAATATCAATAATTGATAATTTGTGCATGTTTAATGTTTTTCTTAGAAGACCATGGAAAATGAAATGTGTTTGTATTTCCCATTGAATATTTAAAGTAAACTAAAAAACACAATAAAAAAAACACCAATCTTCACCCTTGTTTGGATAAACCTTGGGTCTTATATTTCGTTTACTGAAAAAAAAGTCTTTAGAGTCATATGTAAGAAAACAGACAGAAAATACACATAGGGTAAAAATGTGCATTTAATACAATTAAAAATTCTTTTTAAAAAGGGCCATATCATAACTGCTATGTCTAAAAGCTTTACTTATTTGAACTCTGGAACTTTGCTGAGTTCTGAATAACAACCTATGCCATTTTAGCAAAACAGTATTTACATTGTGCCCTCTTTCTTAAGAAATTACAATTTTCTGTTTCAAATGATATATTTTGGATTGGATGAACTGAATTCTTTTAATGTAAAAGACATGCTTGAAGGTTTTTTACTTCCCAAGAATTTATGCTTGTCCAAATAATTTAAATACTGAAGCACAGTAGTAGCTGTTTAAATCTCATCTGCCAGTAATTATCATCATTTATCTTTGGATATAAAAACTGCTTACTACATATCACACAATCACCCTGATGAACTACTCTTTCAGAAGAGAAAAAAATGAAAAATAGCTTGCCAGGGTGTTGTCTTCGAGGTTTATGCTTTTATTTATGTTATTACTAGGAGAGTGCAGAAAGCTGAGATAGTACCATTAAATTTGATTCCTAACAGGCATCAAATTCATCTACCAATAATGACATTATAATGTCATTGAAAACCATGAAAAGCACCAGAGTTATAAATTATCTGACTACCTACAGTGTAAAGCATTTCATTACCAGACTTCTTGCTTGAAAAGATGCAATGTCCCAAATCAATGTCTTGCAGTATGTGCAGAATCCAGTGTTAATAAATATATTATTCCTATGAATAAAACAAGCACTACACATCATGAATCGCAAGTCTTTCAAAATGCTGCTTCAACTTGCTCAGTTCTTCTTGTCAATTCTGATGCCACCATGTTGGAGGAAAATAGCCCAGGTATATTTAAGGTAGCCTATTCATATGTGACAAATCAATAAAGAGCTAAGCCTGCTACTCTATAGTAAAAAAAAAAAAGTTAATACATTTTGACACACCGCTGCTCTCACAAGGCTGTATAAAGTTATGTAATAGTGTGTACAGTTCTCCAAAGAGGCAAGAATGACCCTGAGAACTTCACATCTTTTTATTTTACAAATTGATCACTATCACTTCATAATATGGGAATTTAAGATAATACTATGCCCAGACAATAACTTATCTTTGTCACTGCAATATGAGCGAATGAAGGTTTAACTAAGTAATTACAAATATTAACTAAACAGTAAGTATATATTGTGCAAGCTCTTGTTAAGAGTTCAAGTTCAGATCCCCTCCTGTTTTAAAAGCATTCAAAAATAAAATATGTTTAATGATCTGGACAGTGTTTGCCAATATGAGAGTACGTGGGTTAGTGTGCAGGGCGGGGGCATGTTTGCATGAAAATCATCCTTACAGGAAGGATGTAATGTATCTTGATTTACATCTTACAGCTTTTCAGTTTTTCACAGTTCTTTGGCAGGAGAATTTCTGTAATGTGGTATTCCTGCAAAGCCTCTACTGTGCCAGATTCTAAATGGCATAAATAAGACACAAAAGCCAAGGTTGTCTGCCTTTTAAACTGCCTAATACATTGCAGTCACTGCAACCTCTGTAGACTCATCTTTTAGCACCGTACAATGCATTACACTCTTGACAAAGTTGAAATCCCTTCCCCTCATTTACAGCTACACATTAGGATTTCTCATGTCATCTGTCATAATTTTTAACTTAAATTTTTCTTCAAAGGTAGTATGACTTTGAACCCAAAAAGAAATGTAGGTTAAATCTCAGAGGTGCAATAATTGATGAAGGTAAAATGTAACAATGCCTAATCTGTTGTAGCGAGCGTGACTGTTAACACACATCTATGAACAGAAATATTAGGCCTACAGCAGTAAGAAGCATTCTTTTCTTACTACTAATACATTGTACCATTCTGTTTCAAAGAGAGGTATAATATGAAAAGCTAGTGTACCTCTGAAGAAATTGATTTTCACTGTGTTCTCTGCTGATTAACAATAAGTGGAAGCTAACTTTTTACAAAGATTTATTGCTTATTTCAAACAATGTCTCCTTCTTCAATCCATTTTGATGCAGATATTGGCCTGCTGGTGGGGATGCATCTTACAAATAAAGAAAATTGCAGATAAATAATTCCTTGCAATGCTTACACAGTCATATTTTTGCTAACATTAGACTTTGTGGAGGCTCTTCTCTTTCAAAGGAGAGATGGTATGTGTGCAAGCCTCACATCCAAGACATACAAAAAGAAAGGGTCAGATTCAAAGGTGCCTGTAATGGCAGACATACTATTACATGAATGTCCCATATTTGCAACAGGGTAGAGATATGGAATGAGAGAAGGGTTTGTGTAAACCTCATCTGTTGTCACATCAGGACTACATTTGGTGAAGCACTTACCTTATTTGCAATGTTCCTAAAATAGCATGATATCCAAGCTATTTATTCTTACCAGGAGTGACTTGAACTTCTTCTTGGATGTTGGCTGGCTTATTTGTATTGACCACAGCAGAATTTCTTGCAGCAGGCATAGCGTTTGCACCAGGAACTACCCCAGTCAGCAGCACTTCTACTCTTCTTTCTACTCTCTGCCTGGCTCGACAACGTACCACAGCTACAGAAAAGCAAGAACCCATTATTTGCAGAGTGTCAGCACCTTGATTTTAACAAAACAATTAAACATAGAAGTTAGATGTGTTTAGGGAGTGACAGAATTCCAATAAGGACCAAGACAAACAAAAGCTTTTACCCATTCCACAGTTTCCATTGTTCTGTTTAGGTGAAGTAGTAGGAAATATTGCTAAGCAAATGAAAATCTGTTCCTACGGTTAGTTCACAACAGCACTTGCAAATTTCTCCCTTTTTTGTGATTGTGAAATATATCCTCATTTTAGTTCATTTGCAAAGAGAAATTATGGTATAGTTTGACATATGCCAATGAGAAAGGAAGACTGAAAGGAAAACAAAGAAATATAAGAATTTAAAGGTTAAATGAAAAAATATTAAATTACTGTTTGAGTACTCTTCCAGCTTTTACACAACCATGCCAGAATAAAAAGCATTCTGACACAAGTTTCTCTTTGAAGCATGACAGAGCTTTTTTCAATTCAGTAAGTGACTTTAATTTACTGCTTCTAAAATATGCCTTTTTTCATTTCAAGGTAGTTGGGTTTTAGCTTATACATTAGAGTTTATAAAGTTTACTTCAATAGTTATTGTTTATGGTTTTTTCAGTAATTATTGGCACAGAAAGAGGAGAAAATTAGATGCAAGAACTGAAAGACAAGTATGTTTTCCCAAAGAAGACACTTAGAATTTTCTAGAGTCATGAAAATCAATATGAAAAAGAAGAGCTGATTACATACTTCTCTGTTTCAAGGTCTAAATATTATCTTCATCAGAATTCTAGCCAATGATTCTTTAAAAATTAACTCTGAACTTAACATCAAGATTTAATCATAAATAATTTAGAACCATATCTTGGTAAGTAATTATGTAAAGTGTTTTAAAAAAGATCAGCGAAACCCTTACTTCTATACCATGTTTATTTAGCTTCAACTTTCAGTTCTGGAACTTGATTCACTATCATTATTTTGGAAAACAGAGAATTGTACATCAAGTTCAAGTAATTTCCTTTAAAAAAAAACCCAAACACCTTTTTTTTTTCCCTTGGTCTTTTAATTTTAACTGGGTTTAAGTAATTTCTATAATTCTTTTCTAAGCATTTCAATGAGGAACAGTTACTGAAATAGTGAAAAACACCTTTTTTTTTAAGATGCATGGTCTTATATTTAAGAATAAATTACACTGTCTTTATTACTCCAGCTTACCAAGTACTTCAAATTACTGTGTGCACATATTGACTCTGCAACACTTTCTATTACTCAGCTCATCTTACTACCAGAAATTATTCTACATTTTCTTTTTCCTAAATGGTTAAGTAATATTTATGGATAAAAATCAGGCCCCTGTGGGATTTGACTGGACAAGTCCCTGAGCAACCTGATCTAATTAGACCTGGCTTTGAGCAGGAGTTTGGATTAGATGACCTCCGGTTGTCCCTTCCAATCTAAATTATTGTATGCTGCTTTGACCCTTCAAGAATTATAAAAAAATATTCTGGAGAATTCTCCACTTGTAGTCACTTTTATAAGATAGCCAAATAGTAATCTACTTAACATGTACTACATGGGTTGTGACCACTGACCATTTGAATTGGTCTCATGAGATACTAAGCCAAGTGGCTTCTAGAAGTTTAAGTATATTAAGATGCAAATAAGAATGACACAAAAGATGAATTGCCTAATACACTAGCAAAGCAGCTTTGGTTTTTGACATAACAGCTTGTAGCCTCCAGGCAATTTTAATAAATGTCTGCATTAAATTACAATACTATTTCGATCATTAGTAAAAACAATGATTTTAAACCAAAGCAGGTGTCTTGTAAATTACCTGTTTTGGATTCATATCTTACAAAGTCCATTTATAACTGAAACCCATAGGCTTTCAGAATCAAGGCTGGAATGGAGTCTGTTTCATAAATACACTTACAAGCTGGTATCTTAGTTTTCCAGGTCATTTTTTAATGAAAGATCTAGTACTTCCTTAGAAAAAAAAATTAGCCCAACATGACACGGTGATGGCCAAAAGAGACACATATTCAAAATCAATGCAATGCTGCTTGTAGGCATTACAAACATTCATGGAACATAAAATAATGGATAACACAGTTATAAATATTCTACAGTTTAGTTCTGATGTTTTAAAGAAGAATTTTGGAATTTAACATTAGTAAAGATTTGACATTACTTAAGTTTCCGATCATGTACAGAAGTGATGTCACTTAGGCAATTTCTGAATGCTAACAGTTTTAATTCATAACTTCTATACCTAATGAAAACAACAGCCCAATAAAAGGGAGATTTACCTCAAAGTCTGCTAGTGAATTACATAAAAGCTTTAAATAACTCAACAAACATTCACATCAATATACGTAGTTTACATGATAATAATACTCGTTAAAAATGTCATTTTGGGCAACAGTTGGTTGCATGATAATATTCTGTTTCGTTCCTTAACGTATTAAAGTGGAAATTAAGGAGATGAAAGGTCTAATTTATACCACATCATTGGTATTTGTCTGCAGGTAGAGGGACTTTAAGCAAATTAAATTAATAACAGTAAAAATATCTATATCTATAGTTTTCCAGAAGTTCTTCCTGTACTTTAGTCTGCTTAGTGTAGAAAGGTATTATATTCACTCATCAAAAGACAAGGTGATAAGACAAGTTGGTGTAAAATTATCCCTCATCTACACCTTGAGCTGTAGTTTCATCACGGTTAGAAATTTAAAAAGCTTGTTCCCGATTTCTGTTTCACAATTCTGGGATTATACCACACTTTTAGAAAATAGGTGCATCATATCTATAAACATTTACTCTGCCAAAAGTAAGCAACAACTAAAACCCAATGAATGTCAGTCAGCATTTAATGCAAGCTTACTTCTCAGGAGCAAGTGGAAAACTTACTGCTATTCACACTACTCTGTATTCTGTTTTTTATTACAGAGTGAAATTCAAGGCTGAGAGAAACGGTGGACATCTCCTCCAATATCTTGTACCCTGTAAACTCTCCGGAAGGGTGTTCTGGGTGAAAGTAGAAATCTACCCTTGTGTCAGTCTTTCATTTGATTTACCTTCAGTTGTCTAACTCAGCATTAACTGGGATGTTGAAGGGCACAAGCCTCCAGGTTTTCAATTGCTCCTGGCACCTTTTATCCACAATGAGAACTAAATAATAGATCTAGATTTGCTTTGTAGGTTGGGAAAGAAGATTTTCTTTTTAATATGTGATTTTATCTTTTATTAAGATTTGGCAAAGTACTACTGCAAATTCTCGTGACCAAGCAGGTGAGAACACAAATAACTATTTAATTTTCTTAAATATATTTTTTGAGGTTTTTTCAATCATTACCTACCTGGAACTAATTTCTGCTGTGGTGCTTCAGGTATTCCATGAACTGGATAGATCCACAGTATTCCCTGAATTCCCCCATTCTCTGCTATGGTAACACTGCTTGGAAAATAAGTGAAAAGTATCATTGTGATAGACTGCTGAGAATATTTTTTTCCAAAGTAATTAAGACTTAAGAGTTGTTGGAGAGGTGAGACTCCATTTTATTGTATGCTGGTATGCTAATTATATCTAAGAAAGATATGAAATAAAATCCAACCAAATCAGAACACCAATAATTTACATTCACTTGGTTTAGTGTCTTCAAATAGCATTCTGTCAGGATATGAGAACATTTGGCCTGATCTGCTCTCTCTTATGTCATGTCTACACTGAAACAAAGTTTATGTAATTCATGCATTACATAAGTGTATCCGCAGGAGAATCATTATTAGCCCAAATATATTGAAAAATTAGAGGCATATAAGAGGTTTCATTTGCTCAATATCCATAATTGCAGTGGCAGTGAGTACTTCACATTTTCTTTATTTAAAGTTGGAAAATGTGGGTATTGAAAGAGATAAAAAATTGTACCCTAAATCTGCGTACTTTGCAGGGTACAATAAAAGCCTATGTTGCATACCCATTGCCCTCAAAATCAGACACTTGATTGCCCTTGGGAGCTACGGACAAATATCCAAAGGGGAAAATGATGATAGGATCGAGTATCCTCAACTACTTTTTCTTTTTCTATTAGAATAAATTACCTCTTTAAGTCTTTCTTTAACTCAGCAGAATCCTCGTAAGGCCAATTTTCACCATTTTCCCTCATTACATGAATTACCACCACAGCCTTATATGTTTTCATTGTATCTGGCATGAATAACACTGGGATGTCCAATTTTTCTTTTGGACATAATTGGGTTCCTGTAAGATAAAACAGATCATTATGCTATTTTGAAAGTTTTTAAAAATATTTGTATCATTTTACTCATATAATTCCTTTTTTCTTTTTGATACACTATTTAACATTTTATCTTAGTGTACCGTTCTCCCTGTGATAACAAATTTCATCTTACCCTGCTCTTGCTACAGCCAAATCTCATCTTCTAGTAGCATTTATGGCCTGGCTTCCTGTAATAAGGTATTTTCTGATTCAATGTCCTTAATAAATGAGTTCACATAAAGTGTTATTTTAGATTTCTACTTATTGATAAAACTTCGAAATGAGACCCAGGGAGACTCTGAAGGCTCAAAACAAGTATGATTAAGTGAACATCCCACATTTAATATTCAAAGATCATGTGTAATATCTGTAAGCCAATCCCTGACTGAATCTGCTCAAGTTAGTATGCATGGGACAAGCAGCTCTCTCCCTGTGATTGCTTCTGCTGATAACCACGGGCTGCTATGTGCTCAAAAATGTCAGCAGGGAAAGTTTATCTTGTGCTCCATATGTTCACCTTCCAACAACCTAGGTGGCTTGAGGGTGAAGACCTTAATGCTGAGAGCTGTAGCAGAGTGGGTGATAAGAAAACTCTAATGCAGTCTTGGGAAGGACAAAATATAAGAAAGAGGTGGATGCATGGAAGTTTGCAAATGAAAACAGTCATGTAGAGAGACAGAGTAAAATGACTGCAGACAGGAATGGCCAGAAGCAAAAAACCTCACGTAAGTCATAGCAGGATGGGAGAGAAGGATTTAAAAGAAAGCGCTCCAAAACACAGAGCAAAAGGCAGGACTCCTTATCTGTACCAATCCTCTGCTAGCATTTAATTATAAAGTCTACTGGGCATTGCAACTTTTATTGCTACCTCACAATCTGTTGTTGCTATCATTTATTCCTTCAACACAAACAGCAAGCCTAAATAAAGATATCCAAAGTAGTTTGGGTAGATTAACAGCATATTTAAATTAATAAATTGCCCTGTCCAAACTAATTACCTTTATGAAGAATTATCTGGTGCTGTGTTATGTAGGTACTTCCTAGAGTATATAACCACAGCAAAGCTGATGTGGTTCTGTAGCTGTAAAGCTTTTAGCTAGAAACACTCCTAAATTAAAGTAAACTAACCAAATTAAGATTGGAAAATCAATCTTAAAATAGGAAGTTTGGGATTATTTAAAGACAAATCACTTCCTCTGCAGGATTTCTGCCTCTTTCAGTAACAGTGCCTCAAGACCTCAAATACAGACCACTGCCTCACATTATTACGGATTCTACACACAGTAGGGAATTCTTACCTAAGTATATCTGAGTTTCTGTATGCAAGAGGTTTACCATGTAGTAGTTATGGAAATTAACCAACTGCTTTGCACTATAATTGCTTAATTTTTGTGTATTTGTAGAAGTCCATCATGGCATGAGCAATTTGTCTTCGAAATAATTACTTGAAAAGTCTTGTATCTTGAAATAGCTTGAAAATATCCTCATTAAAAATCCATTAAAAATGCTAATATCTAGATTTAAAAAATAAGTTTTTTTTCTTTTTTCTTTTAATAAAGATTTAAGATTTTTCTCTAGATCTTAATCTTCTTATTTGATGCATTATCTATCCAGTACTTACCCAAGATTTAAAAGATACAGAACATATATATACATATTGTTGGCAATAATGTTGTCAAAGGGTTTTTTGAAAACCTTTAATAATTAGCAATTAATTTTTTTAATCCAGTACCTGAAATAACTAAGCTGACCACACACATTGTTGCCATATTTCTGAAAACATCTGAAATGGGATCCATCCCACTGGAACAGAAGTCAGCAACAGCACTGATGCACTATTCTCCCTCTGTGAGAGAAGAGGCTGCTCTCTACCATGATTGGCCCGCTTTGGGCCTACTATGGTGTAGCTAAGGCAGAGGCCAGTAATATCTTTAAATTAGAAGTGTATTCTTCAGGATATATTTGCAATTAGATTGCCTTGATTCCAAATACATGCATAACAAAATAGTGTAATGCACAACAGCATGTAAGCACTCTGTAATACCATTATGGCACATCCAAACACTATGTATAGGCATTTAAATTAAATTTGTGAGCAATGGGACTACCAATCAGGCAAAGACATATGAAGGTGCATGCTGGAGGTATCCAAGTAACAGAAGTTGAAAGATGAGGCACAGAGCAAACAGTAGGGACTGCAAATAGGCAGAACATCGTGCTGAACACACAAGAGGGATGATTAGCAAAAGCAAACCCAAAATAAACAGTACAGGGATCTGCTGAGATTGCCCTTTGGAGATGGAGGGGACAAGAAGCATAAAGCACTGGCAGTAACCAAAGAAAGATGGAGGAGAAAGCCGACAAGAGCATTTCAGTTCCAAATGCTCTCTTCAGAGTTGTTCTCTCTCAAGTCTAATCACTTTCACCTCCATGATGAAGAAATATCAGGGACCCAAACCATCACTGCTAACTATATGGCATGAACTTCATGGCATTTATACTTAATTGTATACTTATTGCTAATTTAGGATATGATTGTTAAGGAATAACTTTTATATATGTAGTACTAGTGATTAACTGTGTAAGAATTATTCATTGGCATGAAGATTATTGTTAATAGATGTAAGGTTTCGTTTTAAAGTTTAAAAAATGGCCTAATTTGTCAGTCCTCTAAACGTTTACATCACAGAGATCTCTAATTCCTTAACAGTATTTTTAGATATGTATATATATAACAGCATACACACTACATGTTCTGTGTACATACATAGAGATCGTACAGTTATATAGTTATAGGCACAGAGACACACGCGTGTCTTCAATTGCAACACTGGGCAAGTCTATTTGTGGTTTGTAGCCATTTTCTTCTTCATTATTTTTCTTTCTTTTGTCATAGGATCACAGAATCACAGAATGGTTTGGGTTGGAAGGGACCTTTAGAGGTCACCTAGTCAAACCCCTCTGCAGTGAGCAGGGACATCTTCAACTAGATTGCTCAGGTTGCTCAGGGCCCCGTCCAACCTGATCCTGAATGCTATCCTTCTAGGTCCTTGTGGCTGGCTGCTCGTCAAGTTGCTTGAAGGCTGACGGACAGAGGACCTTCCCCTTTTCCTCAGAAGTAGAAGAGCAGCTTCAGCTCCCCACAAACCACTTTGTGTTCTTTAAAAACACTCCCCCCACCTCTTCTCATACGTGTAGGAAAACATCAGCCCAGCTCTTTCATCAGTACACCTACTGACATAGCAGACAATAATATATATGTGGGCAATTTTAGTATAAATCAGCATGACTGATCAAGTTGCTCCTATTTATCTGTGGTCCTCATGTATTCTGCTGGGAATAACAAGAATGTATTCCTTCTCCATGCCCTCTACAGTGATATACAGCAAATAACAAATTGCTGCTACGTCAGTATCTTACTGATTTCAAAATATCCAAGTAGCTGTTCAAGCTAATTTTTGATATCTAGTGTTTTACCAGAATAATATACTCTGGATGATTTGCAACTTTAAAACACCACCACCAACAACAAAAACCCAAACAGAAAATAAACAAACAAACAAATCAATCTTTTCAGTTATAATTTAGAATAGTGTTTCACTAATTTCATTTTCAACTCTTTTAACATGACAAATAGAACAGAGTGCGGACTAACACCTAGTTACAGTATATATGCATTGCATATACTGCTTGAACTGTAGCTTAATTATGCCTGTTACAGTACATAGTGCCTTGATTTTTAAAACAAATTTTAATATGGAACCTATATGATAGTATTCTGGGTCATTCTGGCAGAAAATTGGTTATTAAAGATCATGAAAAGACAAATTTTATAATATCACTGTTGAAACAGAATGTGTTCACAATTTTAATAAAAAAATCTTCTTAGCACAAGCTGTTCATAATGACAGTAATTTTTATATCACTGGGCTTGCCTGCAGCTGTCAACTAACCAACTGATCATTAACTGCTAGTACAGATTTATTTCCTTATGATTTTGCCTAGTTAATAAGATAGATGAAATAGGCCTAATTGCAAAAACCACACATTGCTTCATGCTTCTCTTCTCCCCTTCCCATTTATAGAATGTAGGCCAGCAGCTGCTGGAACAAGACAATAGTATCTATATGGACAACTTTAATACAAATCAGTATTACTGATGAAGTTGCTCCTATTTGCCTGTGGACCTCAAGTACTCTGCTAGGGATACCAAGAACTAATCCCAGTGACTGATCCCTTATTTCCTTCTAAGTGTTTATACTGCAATGAGTATCCACAAATTCTTAATAAGAAATCCATAGCAAGGCTCTTTTCAGAATAAAGCTGCATCACATTTGGTAGAAAGCTTTGGGCCAGATTTTGATAACATCCTACTTCTATTTCACTGTCCTATAGGCCATTAGGAAACACTGATAGCAGAATAAGCTCAGCTGACCCTCTAAAAGGCTGAAGCCATCTGATTCAAACCAAGGGCTCCAATTAGATGCAACTGCCTTACAGATAACCATGTGGAGATCTGTGGTCTCCCTCATTCATTTTTTAGGTAACCTGTTTTTAAGCCTTGCCTCGCATCCAAAGGCCAGTGGAGAGCACTGATTCTGTAAAAGGTTCCTTGGGCACTGCATCCTTTGACATCTGAGCCTAGAACTCAAAGCTGAATTAGATAATTAAATCAAAATTAGTATATTTCAAGTTCCCTGCTTCACTTCTACGGGGCACTGTGCTGTGGCTGAGTTCTGTGTAATGTCATTGTCAGCCCTAGAAAGCATGGCACTGTGAGATCTAAAATTAATTAAAGTAATGAAGCAGTGGATCCCCATAGCTGGGATTTTGTTTGGAAGCTATACAGATGGGTATAAATGCATTTGTTGCCTCTACGGTAACTTAGGAAAATGTTTAAGAGCAAGCATCCCAAGCAGTGCCACACTGACAAAACTGTGATGGCAATGAGCAAAATTTCCTGCAATATCTTTGAAAAGAATCATTATCCTCTTATCTAACCTTATCTTAAAGCCATGCATTTTTTATATTAGAAAGGTACTTTGATGGCAGATTTTCTAGGTGTTGAAAGGACTATCTCCCTGATGCATTTTTATTCAGCCTGTAGCATCTCAGAGTGCCTCCAGGATTGTACCCAGACGAACAGCACTCAGTTTGGATTCCTCTAACTGAAAAAGAGAGATGAGGCAGAGCTCATTATATCTTGTTAAAGTCTAATGGGGAAACATTTAAGAGTGGGAACTTTTGGTTTCTTTTTTCTTTCTTGATAGTTTCTCCATTAAAATTATTAGTATAGAATAATTTTAGTTAAAACCACAGACAGCCCTGCTAAAATTAGCACTAGCCATATAAATGTCAACCCAGTAAAATCAGAACTGTTTTCTACCATTATCCTTAGAATCTGGAAAGGGCAACCTCCAAAAAATATTCACAGACAGCAGCTGCTGCTGGGGAAGGATTGCTAATACTTTCTCAAGGAACACATACAGAAAAGGAGGACTGATATCAGGCAGTAAAGACAGAGACGTTGCCAGCACCCCAGTAAGTATCTGAAATACATAATAAAAGTTAGGCCTAGGTAGTAATTTATTTTCATCTGCTAGAAGATAAAAGCCTGGCTCACACATCAAGACAAAGATTTTTTTATAGCAGCTCTTCCAAAGTGGTTCAGTGCTAAATTCCAAGAGTTTAATAAAGAACAGACAGCATTTCTGCCTCAGCTGTTATTAAGGGAGGGTTCATTTTTGCTTGCATCTTTTTCTTTTTTTTTTGTTTTTTATTTTTTTCTAGTGCTTCCAGTGAGGCTGCTGGGATTTTTTGTTACCTTTCAGTAAAACACGATCACAATCCTTTGTTACAGGTTCTAATTAATAAACTGTGAGAATGCAGCAGTCTGTGTTAGTTTTGCTACATCAGTTTTATAAGTCAGTTTCAATGAGTAAATAAGAATAGAATTTTCTGGATTGACAGCCATCACAGAACACCCAACAGCCTCCATCTATGGAGATACTAGAAACTTGACTGGATGTGGCCCTGGACAACCCTGCTTGAGCAAAGGAGGGGTTGGATGGACAAGATGATCTCAAGAGATTCCTTACCACCTAAACGGTTCTGTGATTCTGCAGTTCTGTGATCATGATAGTTTACTATGCTTTGTCTTGTTTCTGCTTTTAGGAATATATAAAACACATTCTTGTTTGCTAAGCCAGATGCAGATACTTATCTCAGTGAATTGCAGGTGATATGAAGAACAGTGCACCTCCTACAAAGGGAAAGGAAGAAGGCATAACAAGAGATCACCCTGGCTTAACAATTAGCTTTTGGCTGAGCTGGACAGAGTGCTAGATAATCTCATCTAGGCTCCCTTTTCCATGCAAGGTTGGACTAGATGATCTTTCGAGGTCCTTTCCAACCTGAGCTGTTCTATGGTTCTGTGGTGTTTATACAAAAAAGTGTTCCAAGATGAATGACTTACATCCTAAGATGAATGTTTGAAGGGCACATGTATTACTAAAATGTCAGTTAGTGATGTGTCTTGAACCATATATTGATGAAGTTCTGAACTTTTTTTTTTATATCGGAAATCAACCAGGAAGATAATGGGTTGTTCAGTCTTTCATGTCCTCTCAGACATGAAGACCAAAACCCATAAATGAAGTATAACTTGATCTAAGTTATGGTTTCTCAAGGCATATATGTTATGTTACAAGTCCTATTTTAATCTTTTCTGGGACAAAGAAAATAGAATGTAGTGTGCTTCTCATTAGTTCAACTTATATACAGTAAAGTAAGTAAAAGAGCTAATACCATAAGGATGCAAAATGCTAAAGGTTAAATTAACCTCATCCTGGGTTTTAATGTTTACATTACCATTTTCCTTCCCTCAGTACAGTTTATTTAGGTTGGTGGAATGCAAGAGAAATTCCTTTCACAGATGGCCCACAATGATTGTGTTTCTAGGAGGACTCTCTGCTTCCTGAATTATGGATTCTTGAACCAAGAGTTAGAGTTGTCCCTTCCCGTACCTCTGAAAACTTCACAAAATCACAGAGTGGTTGAAGTTGGAAGGGACCTCTGGCAGACATGTGGTCCAACCTTCCTGCTCAAGCAGGGTCACCTAGAACTGGTTGCCAAGGACTGTGCCTAAGAAGGCCTTTGTTTATCTCCAAGGATGGAGACCCCACAACTACTCTGGGCAACCTGTTCTGGTGCTCGGTCACCCTCATGTTAAAAAATGTATTGCCTTATGCTCAGATGGAAGTTCCTGTCTTTCCTGTCACTGGGCACCACTGAAAAGAGCCTGGCTCTGTCCTTTTTGCGTGCTCCCTTCAGGTATTTATATACATTAATAAGATCCCCCCTGAGTTGTTGAATTTCTTAGTTGAATAAGTTAAGTCATGAATATGCAGCTCAGATGCTAATAAACAATTTCCCAAATGACTGATTAAGACTTGAGAAGTTGCTCTAAGAAATAAATGGCACAAATAAAGGAATGAATGTTTGAGTCTTTAACTGAAAGGCTTTACATCGTCACTATCATAAGCACACAATAAAATGCATTAGACACAACATGTTCGTAAGATTTGTTTGCCATTTTATGAATCCTGTGTTAATACAATTTTGTATACTTCTGGCAGGGTCTTTCTGGCTTATTTCATTAAGAGATTTAATTTAGAAGAATTTCTTTCTGGTACAAAACACTGGATACAAGTTAAACAATTGCTATTTAGATTAAAATAAATGGATTGAGAACAGGGCCAAGTAATTAAATATGTTGTTTTATTTAATGCAATTTATTTTGTTTTTAAATGACGCATGTCTAGGCGAAGCATAAACTTTCCTTTTCATTTAGAAAGTTATCCCTCTCTAACTAATAGCCTATAGTGCAGCTGCAGGCAAAACTAAAAGCATTATTTTGACAGAAATGCCTATTGCATTTATTTATTGTTGAAGTGCAGTAACAACTAAGCTTACAAGGGTTAAGCACACACTGAGGGAAAAAATGTTTCTAAGTACAGTAATTCACTTCTCTGGTGATAACCAAAACAAGAAAAATCACACTAAAGATCTTTAAATCTGAGAAAACTTTCAAAAATACATGTAACAGAGATCATGAAGATCACACTCTACTATTGAGGATAAACAGACAATAATTTTTTTTAATGCCCAATATAAGATTATTGCTTATTATATTTCAGAACAATGTCCATCACTTCCATAAAACATCTGATTATCAAATTTGGTGTAAGAATGTTCTGCAGTAATACAAAAATTACATAACCTCTCAATCTGGTTTATCACAGAACATCCCTCTTATCTCAGAAACTCTGGTACCTGCAACTTTGATGTTGGGGAGGTGTTACAGACCTGTTAAATCTAAAAAAAAATAATTGCCTGACATTCATATACATGCCACATTCAATTATATTTTCTATCTCTGCTGTTATCTTATGTATTTGTCTTGACAGCATTGAATATCTTTGCAATTTCCCTTCAGAGGTGCTGTGATGATGGCCTTTGGGTTCACATTACAGAAATCCAGTCATCCAGCACATTAGGAAAGACACAACTGAATGGTAGGAGACGAGAACAGTAAGAAAGCAACGTTGAACACCATTACAGAGCAACTCATAAGGCACACATCAGGGAAGGAAAAATCATTGTAAAGCCAGTGAATAGTGAGCAATAGGACTGGAAAAACAAACAAAACACCTGAGGGACCAGAAAAAGGGTAACGGGCATAGACAGTAACTTGCAAAATGATGCTATGGCAAAGAGAAGAATGAGTGGAGGGGGCCAGGCTGCATTATATGGAAGTCATTTGGGAAAGGGAATGCCAAATAGATAAGAGTAAGGAGTGAAGAAGAAAAATCAGGAATGAGAGTAGTAAAAGTTTTCTAATTATCCTATGGTCCAACACTTTTTCCAAAACGTTATGGTGGACTGGCAGTTTCTTTTGCTTTTCCCTTCCAAATCTCTTTTTTTCCTTCCAATAATCTGATAGACAGTAGGTCTATCCCATCTTCCTTTGACCATTTTATACATTTGAAAATTGTTTATCATCCTTATTTCCCTCATTACAACTTTATGTTGATAAAATTTTGTGAGATCATCCAGGCATCCAAATCTAAAGGGCTGCAGCACAATAATGCCCTAGATCCAAAGTCACAGAAAGCAAGAGGCATAGTCAAAAGAAAAAATACAAAACCTCTTCTACATCAGCACTGTAAAAGATGTATTAATACACCTTTTCTCCGAATTATCCTATTTGTGACACATTAAAAAATAGGCAAGTAAAAACTCATTAGATCAATTACATTAGATCAATTTCTTAACTAAATTTTCATTTTATAGGATCATAGAATGATAGAATTATTAAGTTTGGAAAAGACCTCTAGGATCATCAAGTCCAACCATCAACCCAACACCACCAGGCCTCCTAAACCATGTCCCGAGTCCCACGTCAACACGTTTTTTGAACACCTCCAGGGATGGGGACTCCACCACCTCTCTGGGCAGCCTCTTCCAATGCCTGACCACTCTTTCAGTACAGAAATTTTTCCTAATATCTAATCTAAATGTCCTCTGATGCAGCTTGAGACCATTTCCTCTCATCCTGTTGCTAGTTACTTGGGAGAAGAGACCAACTCCCACCTCGCTACAGCCTCCTTTCAGGTAGTTGTAGAGAACTATAAGGTCTCCCCTCATCCTCCTCTTCTCCAGGCTAAACAACCCCAGCTCCCTCAACGTCTCCTCTTAAGACTTGCTCTCCAGACCCTTCACCAGATTCATTGCCCTTCTCTGGACACACTCCCAAAGATTTTATTTCTGCACATATTTAAATAGAATTCTGATATTCTCAAAACAGAATAATTGATAAATAATGATAGAGAAGAAAGACCAGGAAAACAGTGTGAATGGAGAGGGATTGCTGAGGTGAGTAGAGGGATAGATAGCCATATTTTTTAGAAATGTGATCTTACATGTTCTGCCCTGCTGTGGTAATGGGAAAATATGGCCCACTCAACCTGTCTCCCCCTCTACTACAGTGAGCTATATTGTGTTCTGTATATAACGAAACAGTCTACCAGCACTTAATAACCTGCCTAAAATCTTAACAAAAACTAGAAAATAACCACACAAATATTTTGAAATGTTGAAAAACAATAGTTTGAAAATGCAAGAGCCACACAAGAAACATCATATGCTTTGTAAACAAGTGTAATTTTCTTTTTAGTGCCCAGCCACAAAAAACCCCACCAAACTTTATCCTTCCTTTTGTAAAGAAAGTTCATGTTACTCTAAGATAAAGTACTAGCAAATAAATTAAGACTGTGACAACTTCCCCTTTTCTTAATCTTTTTCTAGACCCAAACACACACAAAAATGTCTTGAGTCCATGGCTGAAAGGAAACTGTAATTGCTTCAGTTCAGGCGTAATTGAATTTTTGACATATGTCAAATATCTGATTATTTTTGACAGATATATTTTTACTTTCATTTTAAACTTTTCTTGGATATATGTATCTCTTAGTCCGATCTCTGAAAGCACATTCAAGTTCTGAAGCTATGGCAGATTTTAATCAAAATCTGCAAAGTCTTGTGAAATCGGTAATGACACTGGTGCTGTTACATCCTTCTACCTTTTATAACAACCAAAAATTGTACTGCTTGTTACAAGTTTTCAGGAGACGTATAACACTTCATACAGCAGACAGTAATGGGTAACACACACACACACACACACACACACACACACACACACACACGTCTCCAACTGACTCTTGTAAGTGAATGGGATAGAATGATTACTCAGCGCTTCTGCCTTTTCCAAACTTGTTTCCTTGACAGTTTATAAACTTCTGAAACTGCCAGTCAGCTGTCAGGCACATATGTATATATACTTCCCGAGTTATGCATTTTCATAGTCTTAATATCTATACTCTTCATCATTTGAGGTTTACAGGTTTCTGTGGTAAGGTGGAATTGAGCTCTGCACTGTTTATTTTTGTTTCTTAGTAGTCAAGAAAATAGACAAAGTTGTTAAGAAGAGCCCCTCTTGAAAAATAGCTTTTGCCCATTAATTTGACTTGGGTCGTAAAACAGGAATTCTGTCAATGACAAAACCCAGAATATGTGTATATACCTACATGAATTCCATAGCTAAATAACTCCTGTAGTAGGAATATTGTTTCTACTGGAGGGAACACTTCTGTAGCCCAGTAAATATGGTTTCTTTCCATTACTATTAAAAGACTTTTTTAGTGGTCTTACAAGACAGGGCCTAAGGATTCGATTGACATTTGTCTTGGCATAAGTTGATTTTAGCTTCTTTTATTTATGATAGTAATTGTTTAGCAGTCAGGTTTGGTTTAGGCTATTTTGAGTTTATAGAGATATGAGTAAACATCCGTGCAGGCTGAATTATCTATGATATTAGAATAAAAAATGGTTTACAAGAGTGTCAACACAGGATGGTGCCATACGTCCAAAACTATAAACACAAATTACAATAGACACTACAGGAATGCAATCTTGTTAAACCAGTTTGGATAAAGCAGAGAATAGAAAACTGAATAACTGAGCACCAATAAAAGAACGTTCACTTATGCAGACTGTGTTAAGATAATGCATGAAAATAAATCCAGCCAGACCCCAAAACTGTTGAGGAACAAACACTTTACTAGCCCTCCAAGCAAAGAAGTTGGGGCACTGACAGCTCTCCGACATCCCCATCCAACCTCTGCTTCTAGAGACAACTGATGCAGTCAAGCTTAAGACCCAGAGGAAGACCAGAAGGATGAGCATTATACCAGAAAAAAAGGGCAGATAATAGGAAAGTTTTGAGACCTCTATCACCCTCAAGTTCCTTCTCTCTATAGAAGTTTTGTTTCACAATTTTGAGTAGTTTCTTTCTCTCAGACAGTGAAAGAAACATTTCAAAACCTTTGTTCTACTGTGTTATATATGCCACACATATAAAGTAATATCAGCTGCAAAACAGTTCTGTTTGCTTATTTGCTTTTAGATGTATCATGGACTTTCCATGGAAACAGCATATAATGCATGAACAACAACAGAAATAGATAACTTAGTACTTAAACCAAGCAGTCTTTTCTTCCTAATGCTAGCTATGGGTTCAAGATGTTTCTTGTGGCATAATGTAAGTGAAAAAGAAACAATAAAAATCATGCACTCTGAAAAGAAGGTTTCAGGACCCAGTTTATAAAACTGTATGTAGGAAAAGAAAATCCCTTAGAGAAGACAAAGAACCTTCATTTCTTTTACATTTATTAGCAAATCATTTTGATTACTTACTTGGTCCAGGAGAAAATCAAGTCAAATAATGGCCTAGATGTCATTGCTGTTGGATTTTATTATAGTTTTAGGAGTGAGCACTGATTTAACTGCAGCCCCATACAGAGGCCAGCAATCATATGTCCAGGATGACAATTTAAAGAGCACATCTTATGTTCTGACTGTGATCATTGTCATGCAAAACCTGCTCCAGAGATTATCAAGACTACCACAGAACAGTAATTTGTTGCTATAGGAAATAAAGAAATAACCATCAGAAATATCCTCTGGCAAGAAAATATGTTGAGCTGTCAAGAGCCTTTCTACTTCAGAGATGTTTTGGATTTTTATGGCCAAACTGGTAATTCACACTGACTTGTTCTTTTTTTAACAAGTAATGCTTTCTGACAGAACCCGTACATACTATATTTGCCTTAGGTCCATAGGCCTCAAACTCCAAAATAATTTACTTTTCAAACTCTGAAAATTCTCATATCTACACAATATAATCTGTTATTGTCAATGTGGTCTCACATACAATTTATGTACATCTCTGCTACTTAGTCATTATACCATGTAAGGACACATCAGTTTAGATATATGTTTAGAAATATTTTAACCCTACTGCAAAGATCTGGGATATATTGGAGCAGTTAATGTGAGACAAAGCTACTCACCTGTCAGAGTCAGGTATAGATACAGCTCATATTTAAATTTTATTAAAACGTCATTGAAGTCTCATAATATTTTATCCCCTGAATTCCTTTGGTCAATATGAAATTTATTACAATTCTCCTGCTTTTCTGAGGAGTAGCTGAAATGTGGCATAAGTTTCCAGCCATAAATGCAATTAACAGTTCTTGGTTCAGGATTGTATGCTTCCTGTTGTATGAACAAGGTTAAAATCAACTCTGTAGTCCTATTTTAGAGCAAATTATAGTCAGTATCCCAAAAATCTAATAAATATATGAATTGGTAGCCTCTTAAATTCAGAGAGGAATATAAAGGATATGCTTGAGGACCTCCAGTAAAAGAAGAAAAGGACAAAATTATTAGAAGCAGACATGTAGGAAAGCAACTGGACTGGAAAGACTTGCTATGGTAGGAGAAAAAAAAATCAAATAAAGTCTCCCAGTGGAGAGAGAGAAGATGCCACTAAGAGTAGGAATTATTATTAAGATATTGTGGTAGGGATCAAGGACCCAAATTACTTGACAGTGTCAGAATGATTCTGGATCATACTGACACAGAAGACAGGCTTTGGCTGACTCAATGGTAAATGGGAGCAGCAGTGTTTCTGAACAGAGATGGCTGCTGCAGATCCTGTACATCTGTGTGAATCCAGAACCAGAAATCATACGTAATCCACAACTCAGGAGGCAAGATGACTACCAACATCAACATTTTTATATTAAATACAAAACAAATTCCTACAATTTAGCTTTTACTTATTTTTGCACAAACTGCTCATTTTTATTTCTTAGTAAGAAACAAATTCTTTTCCTTTTGATTCAGGAAGGAAGAAAATATCATCATTATTGATTTTTTTTTTTTAATTTAGTTAAAATACAGTAGTGGATAGAACTACATCAAAACATTACCTTTCTGAAATAGGAGGAAGACATGTTAGGTCAGTTACTGTATCTTTCACTGAAAATAACTTGTGGTAAGGAAACTGCAAATAAAAACTTTCATGGAAGTGACTTAATCAATTAGGATACCCATTTTAAAGCTGACAAAAGAAGAAGCAGCCAGCCTTCAACTCTAAGGCATTTTCCTTTTCTATATGGTTGAGAACAGTCTCTAAAGCAGCTCATGGCATAAGTGATTTTCAATCAAATATTGAACAAAAGTAGGGACAAAAGCTTTTCTCAAGAGCTGCTTGTCACAGGTGTCAACAGAAGAAAAGATGAAGGAAAAAATGCTCATGTATGACAGGGAACAGATCTTCACAAACTATCATTTGATATGAACTTATAGTTAACAAAATGAAAAAGGTTTATTTGCTGATATATGGCAGCAAAGAGTTGGAGAAAAGGTTAGAAAAGAGTTAAAAAAAATAAGTAGTATTTTTCCCTACAATTTAGAGCTTTTTATGAGGGAATATATTACACAGAATCACAGAATCCCAGGTTGGAAGGGACCTCAGGGATTGTCTAGTCCAACCTTTCTAGGAAGAGCGCAGTCTAGTCAAGATGGCCCAGCACCCTGTCCGGATGACTCTTGAAGGTGTCCAACATGGCCGAGTCAACAACTTCCCTGGCGAGATTATTCCAACGGGTGACTGTCCTCACTGTGAAAAATTTCCCTCTCGTGTCCAATCGGAATCTCCCCAAGAGCAACTTGTGTCCATTCCCCCTTGTCCTCTCCTTGTGACTCCGTGTAAAAAGGGAGTCTCCATCTTCTTTGTAGCTGCCCCTTCAGTACTGGTACATGGGGATGAGATCCCCTCTGAGCCTCCTTTTCTCAAGGCTGAACAAACCCAGCTCTCCCAGCCTGTCCTCGTATGGCAGCTGCCCAGTCCTTTGATCATCTTGGTGGCCCTTCTCTGGACCCCTTCCAGCCTGTCCACATCCTTTTTGTAGAGTGGGGACCAGAACTGGACACAGGACTCCAGGTGTGGCCTGACAAGCGCTGAGTAGAGAGGGATAATGACTTCTTTATCTCTGCTGGTGATGCCCTTGTTGATGCAACCCAGCATCCTGTTGGCCTTCTTGGCCACAGCAGCACACTGTTCACTCATGTTGAGCTTGTTGTCCAGCAGGACCCCCAGGTCCCTTTCCACAGAGCTGCTCTCCAGCCAGGTGGATCCCAGTCTGTGCTGCACTCCTGGATTATATTTTCCCAGGTGCATGACCTTACACTTCTCCTTGTTGAACTTCATAAGGTTCTTGTTGGCCCACTCTTCCAGCCTATCCAGGTCTTTCTGCAGAGCAGCTCTCCCTTCTGGAGTGTCTACTTCCCCACTCAACTTGGAGTCATCTGCAAACTTGATCAGGCTACACTTGATGCCATTATCCAGATCACTTATAAAGATATTGAATAACATTGGGCCCAATACCAATCCCTGGGGGACTCCACTTGTGACAGGTTGCCACTTGGAAAAGGAGCTATTTACCACCACCCTTTGGGTGCGGCCTGTCAGCCAGTTCCCCACCCACTGCACAGACCACTTGTCTAGGCCATAACGCATTAATTTCTCCAGAAGGAGACTGTGGGGGACCATATCAAAGGCCTTGGAGAAGTCTGGGTAGACAATGTCCACTGCCCACCCCATGTCAACCAGGCAAGTCACTTTGTCATAGAAGGCCACCAGGTTTGTCAAGCACGATCTGCCTTTAGTGAAGCCATGTTGGCTTTTCCCAATCACATCCTTCATTTGACTTTTGATGGACCTCAGGAGGATTCGTTCCATACCTTTCACAGAGATTGAAGTAAGGCTGATGGGCCTATAATAACCCAGATCCTCCCTCGAGTCTTTCTTGTAGATAGGGGTAACATTTCCCTTCCTCCAGTCCTCTGGGACATCCCCCGTTCTCCACAATTTCTCGAAGATTATGAAAGCGGCCTTGCAATGATGTCAGCCAGCTCTCAACACCCTCGGTGTGGATGGCGTCAGGGCCCATTGATTTGTAGGGGTTGAGCTCCTGTAGTAATTCATGTACTAACTCTTTCTTCACCGATGGTGGGTTGGTGTTGGGATCAACTGGCAATTTCGTTCCCAAAGCCTGGGACCCTACAGTGCTGGTAAAGACTGTTGGTAAAGAGGTGAGGAAGGTGTTGAGAACCTCTGCCTTTTCAGCATCATTGGTGATTGACTCTTCTTTTCTGTTTAACAGTGGGCCTATGTTTTCCTTCTTTTTCTCCATATGGTTGACATACCTGAATAAACCTTTCTTGTTATTTTTGACATCTGCAGCCAGTTTCAATTCGAGTTGGGCTTTTGCTTTTCTAACTGCACACTCTGGCAACGCCCTTGTAGCTCTCGACGGATAATCCTCCACTTCCCTTTTGGATTTGAGTAGACCCAGGAGGTCATGGTTGAGCCATGGGGTCCTCTTGCTCCACTTACTTCCCTTTCCTTTGTAGGGGATAAATTGGCTTTGTGCTTTCAATAGAGAGTTCTTGAAGAACTCCCAGCACTCACTATCTCCTTTGTCTTCCATCGAAGCATCCCACGGAATCCCTCCCAAATGAGCCCTGAGTGAACTGAAGTTTGCTCTTCTAAAATCCCAAACCCTTGTCTTAGAGCTGACCTTCAGCACCCTCAGCGGGATCCTGAACTCCACAATATTGTGGTCAATGCAGCCAAGGCTACCACCAACCGAGATATTACAAAGCAGGCTTTCTCTGTTTGTGAATAGCAAGTCCAGCAGCACCTCCTTCCTGGTTGGCATATCTAACACTTGTATCAGGAAACAGTCCTTGATACATTCCAGGAACTTGGTGGATGACATGTGAGCTGCTGTATTGTTCTTCCAGTAGATGTCTGAGTAGTTGAAGTCACCCATCAGGACCAGGTTCCTTTGGCCAGAAGCTTGTTTTAGTGCCCCATATATAGCTTCGTCGGCATCGGCATCGTGGTTAGGAGGTCAATAGCAGATCCCTACTGTGGGGATCTCCAAATTTAATTTCATTATTAGATACCTTCCTTTTGCATAAAGGCTAATGACCCCAAAAATGACCACAAAAATTAAAAGAAAATGGTGATTCCTTAGAGGCAACAGACTGCAATGGTTATGTATAAAGAAAAGAAAACTTGTACAGTCCATATCTATCAACAGTGCTTGATTTCTTGGCCCTTTTTTAATCCTGAAGTAGTAAAAGAATAAGCAAAATAATATAATGGAAATTCTGAAAATGTTAATTCAGAAATTTCGAAGTATATTTTGCCAATTTTGATTGAACCAATACAATCATGTTTAAAGAATGTTTACTCCCACAGAACTGTCCAGAGATTTTTTTCATTTCTTCACTGCTAAACATTTCAGTCATTATGGTCACCGAACTTGACCTAAATACACAGGATTTCTCAGAACTCATTTGAAAAATCAAGGTTCAGTCTCAGTAACTCTTCTTGAAGAGGAGAATTTAATTAGAAGAAACATGCCTGCTTGATTTAAAATTTGCCAGTGATGGTGAATCCTCCACATTTCTTTGAGGATTGTTCTGAGAGTTGATTAAGCTCATTGTTTAAAATGTGTTTCATTTTGTATTTGGCTACTGAATAACATTGACTTGGTTTCAGTCCCTAGTTTTTCCTGTGAGAGTGAACACTCTCCATTACAAACATTCTGTTTTTTAGTGAGGTAGAACAAATGAATCACCACTAAAATTCTCTTCAGTCAGCTAAATAATTTGGGATCACTGAGTCTCTCACTCTCATCTTGAATCATTTAAACATGCTTGTATTGCAAAGATGAACAACACCCATAGAAGGCAACACAAGCTAACTAACATTGTATACCAAATGGAGGGACTGAATAAGTAAAGGCAGAGGTACCAAAAAAGTAGGGAAAAATGCATTTCCACAGAGTTGGGAGAATTAGGTAAATCTATGGATCCAAGAAACAAAAATAACATAAAAATTCATTCTTGATTTGGAAAAGGGACAAATCAATAAGAAGAAAAGACTAATAGGATACAGTTGGTGATTTTACACTTGAAGAGATTTAAAGCAAGCTGGAAGGATAAGGATCATCCAAAATTTCCTCAACAGCTACTGACATGCTATTATATTGTGTATTGAGGTCTTGAGCTATGGTGTGTGATAAAAATGAATTGCTTGTTTGTGCACGTAGAAAACTTAATGTGTTATTCATACAGGTCTGAATAACAGTTCTTTTCTACAATCAACTTCTTATTTTCCTATTTAATAGAAAAGAAAAAATTGTATACAATGGCTAGAAGAAAGGAACTGTAACAGCCTCTAACAGGACTGCATACAGCTTGTGGTTTCTGCTGGCTGTATGTAGCAGAGGTAATAAAAATGGCAGGCAGCAAACCTCAGGGAATATTTTAAGTTACTTTTATTCATTGTGAAAAAGGCAGTACTACCTGCAATGTATAGGTATCAATTTTTAGTGGGCTTTTAACCTTTGTTTTATCTTAACATCTATGATGAAGGAGAAAAAGATTTAATTTATAAGGTATTTCCAGTGCTTGTGAGGCAATCAGATAAAATTCAGACAATTCAACATTAAAAGTTGTTGCAATGCTATAGTTTTCACTTCAACATACAAAACAAAGATATCTAACATTAACATTCTTATAACACAAGCAGGCAAACAAGGCAATCACAAAACATGATTTACGTTTAAGAAGTTCAGCTATTACAAAAAACTCTCATATATTAGGTAGACTGAATTTCACACCTTAGAGAGGAAGTTAACAGTTCCAATTTACAGATAAAAGAAACTGAGCCACATCAGGAAGTTTCATGGACTTCTTGACAGTTGCATGGAATAGTTTGTGTTCTAAGCCTTCCTTTAGACATTTGTAGTAAAATTATTTTCCAAATGCTTCACCAAACAATTATGAGAAAAAAGGATCTTCTTACCTTTCAAGTCTCTAGTAAGGGAAAGCTTTAGTACACGTATACTTCTGTTTCTCTGGGCTAAAATTAATACAATGTTAAATACCTTCCCTCAAGAAAGTGGAGATTTGTGAAAACAAAATTATCAAGTACCTTAACAATATGTGAGGGTGAGTACTTATGTATCCATGAGCTTTCATTACCTACTTACAATTTTAAAGGTTATAACTATTTTTGCAAATACTGATTTTACCTAAAACAGCATACTAACAGTAATATCAGAAGTGTCAAATCCTTGAGCATAAACCACTTCAGGGTAAAACTAATGTCCTAGCAAGAAGAGTCCCAAAAAGACAAACACTCTTCCAACTTTGCTTTCATGAGCCTTTAAACCTGTTGCCATCTCAAAAGATATTACCATGCAAAGAAAAGGTTCCATTTCCCTCCTCTCAGCAGAAGATGATACTCGACCAAAAGACTATGTATGTACTAAAGCATCTTATGTATGTTGTTAACATAAACTCCGATTTCCAGTGAAGAAATTTGTATTGCATGCTTCAATGGTTGTGAGATATTACTCCTTGTAATAGTAAAGGTCATGACTCAAACACTTTTCATCTAACCGTAACATAAATCTTTGCTCTGCATTTTCCTAAGAATACCCAAATTACATCTTATACTTAATATCAAAATCCCCTCTGCTGGCTTATATACGATAATTTATGAGCAGGATAAGCATCACGTTAAAATAGAGGCAAAGACTGAGAGAGAGTTAAAGCATGTCCTCCTCTTTCAAACATGACAAACACAGTAGTAGTGCCCACATTCTTTTTTTTCCTGGGTTGGTCTGGGGTTTGAGTGGGTTTTTTCAGCTTGGTATCAGTGATGCATTTCAAGAAATAAATATTGCTGAAACCTAAATATTATTGTAAGATGCAAGTTTGTTACTAATGTTGATGACTGAAGGTATCAACCTAATCTTCATGTAAACAGGAAAGGTTTCAGCATAAATATTGTGAAAGCTGAAAATAAGGTCCTACATGAATCATAAAAGGTAGAACAAAAAGATAAATCGGTTTTTACTGAAACTTCTATGAAGAGGAAAGAGGTACCAGTGTTTTGCATTCTTTTTGCAGATACACTCAGGCAGGCACAATCCCAGTGGCTTTATCAAACCAAAATAGGCCCTCCCTAATCATTCAAGCTTTGTGGCAGAAAAGTAAATCAGGGAATCCAATTCCCTCTTGTAACTGAAATATATCAATTTTTAACAAGAATGTGAATAATTTATTATCTTCCCCACAAAAAAAATATTTTGAATAATTTGTTAATCTTAGTATGACAAAAATACCAAGGGAAGAGAATTAAAGCAGCAGTGTATTAAGGATATGATGTTCATTTTAATTAAATTATTCCTCCCCTACAGAGAACAGTTTTAAAGACCATATTTGTCAAGAGCTGGAGCTATAGTATTATTGATCCAGGCTATATCTCATGAACAAGGAGAAATATGTAATTTTGAGGTGAACATATAGATATTGGCATACTAAAGTATTTATCAAAATAATTAAACACACAAATAATCCCACCTCAATTCACACCACAGCATTTAGAATACATGCCTAACATACACATTTACATTTCCTGTAACTTCAGTGCAACTGAAGCAGATGTTTAAATTTAATTTCTTTGCTATTTAGGGATTGCCTTACCTACCTGAAATTAAACATAGGCAAATATGCTACTGAATCAAGAACTTCATCCATCAGTCAGAACTGAACAAACCAAATGCATCTTTCTCTATCATGAATAATTTGACTTCTGAATGCAATTGTTAGCAGCTATTATTTCAGTTAATCACGTACCTTACCACAGAATCAAACATATTATTTAAATGTGCACAAAACTTATTATGGGATGTTTATGGGAGAGAACACAGGAAGGAAAAAGAGAAAGATCAAAGTGGATGAGCAAAGAACAAGCATAGAATAAAAGAGGATAAAAGATGCCAGTCATGGAAGCAGGTGCTGGCCAGTAAAGCTGTCTGACAACACCTCAGGCTTGATCACTATCCTAGACTCTTATTAAATCGTATGTTTATCTTCTGTGTAAGTACACTCCCTATCCTGAGCCTCTGAGTCAGCCACTAGCAAAGTTCAAACTGGTCTAGCCAGCAAGTAGGATGCGGCCTGAGTGCCAGCTACTGGAGAGACTCAGTCTAAGACCAGTCATTGCAGAGGACAGTGTTTTGAGTGGGTGGTTGGGTGTCAGCTGCCACCTAATATCAGGTTAGACTAGCCAGCAAGTAGCAGGAGACCATCATCTGTAAAGACCCATGGTCAGCACCAGTGACTAGGTAAAGGGCCTACAGAGTGAGCACACATACAGGACAGACTTAAATCTCTGCTACTATTCAAGAGACCTGCAGACATGCATTTGTGAGCTGAGTGAGTGAACATACGTGTATGTTCTGCTAGTGAACTTTGAGCTGGACTAACCAGCAAGTAGGAGCAGACCAGCATCCAGAAACACTCAAGGTCTGAGACAGTGACTGGCAGTGATAGGTTAGCGGTAGGACTCGATGACCTTAAGGGTCTTTTCCAACCTTAACGATTCTATGATTCTATGGATAAGGATCCCCAGAGTCAGACACAAATACTGGAGGAACTTAAATGTCCATGCTAATATTCAAAATATCTGAGAGGGTGGGTGGCTTTTAGTGCATCAGTAGACTGGGGGTCGGGGGGGGTGGGGTCCGTACCTCCGGCGCAGTTCGATTAGTTCAATCCTAATCAGCCAAACACCAGCAACTGCACCAGGCTGCCCATGCTGTTCATATTTACGGAAGTGCTGACTGGTTTTATGGGTGTGCTGGTAAAGGTGCTGCCATCTGGGTTGATCTGAGTGGTTGGCAATGTTTGTACTTTGTGTGTGTGTGTGAGCACGTCTGCTGGTCTGCCCGCAAGAGTAGCTGCTCAACCTGGCTGCTGGGCAGGCAGGAGAAGCTCGTGGCTCAAATTTGGCTCCAGCAGAAGGGGAAAGAGAATCCTTTGTGCTCCCAAAGTCAGCTGGCTGGATTCTTACCTCTGACAGTCAAAGGTTCACGTTGGTTTTAAGCATACCAAGCCTTATTGCAACACACACCCGCTTAGATGTTAAACCTCCTTATTCAGCAAGACTTTTTTCTGCTACTGGCAACAACTTTGGATCTAGATATCATGTATACTGCTAAACTAAAGCCCAGCCAACACTGACTCCACCAAGAAGTAGAAAATAAAAGCACACTCTGACAGCTTTCCTAATTAATTCAAACAAGTAGTCCTGAGGACTTAGTGACTAAACTAAAAAAGAAAAAACTATCGTACTTTCCTTTCTATTCCTTGCTGTCTGCAATTCAGATTAAGATTTCATGCAATTCTAACTGAGGCTGCAGCGTAAGAACGTTTTTGGAAACCAACAGGAGTATGTATTTATTGAAGGGTTGTAAAATAGAACTACGGGTAGAGAAGGTAGACAAAAGAATTCATAGAGCTCTTGAAAATGTGTAGAAGCAAGGTTAATTGTTTGGCAGGATAATTGATTTTGTATAAGTTGACCTGTGCAATTGGGTTTTACACAAATACAAGATAAAAAAGAGACACTCCTGTGTAACATACGAGGGTCTGTGTCATGCAGAGTACCAAGGGTTTGCCATAAAGTTGTACAGTTGTTTTCTAAATACCTGTGCCCAGTTACTCCTCACACTGGCACTGGAGCCTGGACTTCTAAGAACATTTGGTGTTATTTCAGATAAGAAAAAAAAGGGTCAGAGCAGAGATCATCATACAGAAATAGATATCTAAAAAGCTTAACACTTGGGAAATAAAACTTTTAAAATGAAGCTGAAGTACACAATCCTCCTGCAGACAAGTTAAATCAAATCCTGATTAAGAAAATCTTAAGGGTTCACTGACTTTAAAGCATGAGCCACTATACTGAGAAGAATTGTGTTACTACTGTGGGTAAAACTGTTGTTTAGCTACTGAATGCTTACTATATAGGGACTTTTACTTAGCCTTTGCCTTATATTTGTGACCAATTATTCATTTAGCAAAGGAAAAAAAAAATGAAAAAAAAAAGTCAATGGAAACATTTTACAAAAGGCTCTAGAAAAACTCTGTGTAGGAAAAAAATGAACATTATTAAACACTGTAATTATCAAACACTCTTAAGGCATAAAACTTCAAGGTTGAAAGCTCAGTTTCAATACTGCTTTCCAGCATTTATGCTTTAAAGTAACATCTGTGCCACAGACGGTTACTAATAAGATAACTTTAAACTGTCTCTTCTCTCCAGGACAGAATATAGTCATTAAAACAAACAGAAAAAATTAAATTTCAAACCAGGTAGCTCGTCTTCCCCTCAACCCCTCAGACCACCTTGAGAAAAACATCAAATTTTATCATCTCCAAAAGTTCTTTACACAAAATGTTCACTTTATTTCCTACACATACCTTCCAATTTAAAAATACAATATGTTAAGGTAATGTTTTCAAGAACACCACAATTGTTTTCAGCTTCTTCTTAGGAAAAAGATCTATGTAATTGTTCCATCTTTCCATACATTTCATTATTAATATCAATAACAGTAGGGTGAGTAGTTTTTTGTTTGTTACTTTATTAGTCTTCTGCCTACTTTCAGTGAAGTTAGACATAGAACTCCAACACTCTTTCAATGCTTTGTGAAATTCAACAGCTGGATAGACAAAGGAAATCAAATTAGAAACTTCAATGAAGAAATGCCTTAGCAGACTCAACAGCTGTAGTTCTCAGTCAGGAAATTGCCAGCTAGTTTAGGGAAGGGGGGAAATTTAGTTTTTAGTGTATATTTAGGGTAGAGCATGGACATGGAAAAGTCTTGTACAAATTAATTCATGGGAGACAGAGACATGCTGTGATTATTCCATGAGCAGAGGAGGGCAGGAAAAATGAATATAAGACAAAATGTAAAAAATCAAGCTTCTTTAGTTCTGCTCCTCAAGAAACAAGTGTTTGATACTGTTGGCCATTTTCCCACTGTGCATTTGCAGCTGGAAACAAAAGAGTAGTGCAGATAATTTTTTATATTCAATTTAGAGCTAGAGATAGATTTCCTGATTAATTTATAGGATGAAACAAATCTCTGCCTCTGGAGTTTATGTTGCATTTACTACCTAAACAGGGGAAAACTAGAAGCAAGAAGCAGGAAAGGGGGAGGGGAGGAAGTAAGTAGTTCTTTCTTATTCCAGGATACATTCTGGCTCTATCTTGTCCATCCACAGCTGTTATCAAATAGACTAGCAGCAATATGCTATTCTAAGTCAGAATTAATCATCTTTTCATTTTCTATCTCTATTGAAATTGAAGGAGATAATTTCTTATCAAGTTCTAAAGCACAGCAGATATTTTTAAATAGAGAAATAGGCTCAGATAATGTGAAATAACAACCTCCCCTTAGGCTGATCTGCATAGTCTGAATGCTCCAAAGTGCTGTAACCTGGATGTTCAGTAACAAATCAGGAGATTCTGAAGAAGCCTACTGCATGGCCTAGCTTAAATCTGCAAGGCAATTACAGCCTGAAAATCTGTTTTCCATGATAAATCCAATGGGAAGTCTTATGTGGATTTGCATGACAGTATGCAAACAATGGGCTTCTGATGTATTCCCTTCTTTTGCTTGCATCCTGAATATCTTTTTTCCCTGTATCTCAATTTGCAACATCAGGAGAGCATGCTGAAGTAAACAAATCATTTCCTTATATAGTCAAAGGAATGTACTGTTCTATTCCTTCAATCCAAGGGATTGTTTTTTAAAAAAAAACAGTAACAGAGACTTTCTAATGCCTGTCACTTCATTAACTTAAAGTTATTTCACTAAAACAGTTGCCTGGATTTGCAAAAACACATTAAAATTTGTCCACACCATATAACTTGTAAAGTAAGTAAAATTCAAAGGTAAAAACAGTGCATATAACAGGCCTATAAATATATACAAAATACAGCCTGAAGACATTCCAGAAAAATACTAAGAAAAGTACATCTTGAGGAATATCACAGTATATGGTGCATTTTCTAATTAAACGGAAAAGAAGTCACCCTTATTTCATTTTTCTATCTCATAATAATAAACTAAATATATAAATAAACAAATATATTTTAATATATATAAATATACAAATAAATATATATAAATAAATAAAATATATTTAAATTTGAGATAGATACCATTTCTTCAAGAAAAATGGTATGGCTTATTCTGATATTTATATTAACATTAACATTGCATCAGAAAGTGCATCACCAGCAGAGACAAAGAAGTCATTATCCCTCTCTACTCAGCGCTTGTCAGGCCGCAACTGGAGTACTGTGTACAGTTCTAGTCCCCGCTATACAAAAAGGATGTGGACAGGCTGGAAGGGGTCCAGAGAAGGGCCACCAAGATGACCAAAGGACTGGGCAGCTGCCATACGAGGACAGGCTGGGAGAGCTGGGTTTGTTCAGCCTTGAGAAAAGGAGGCTCAGAAGGGATCTCATCCCCATGTGTCAGTACTTAAGGGGCAGCTACAAAGAAGACAGAGACTCCCTTTTTACACGGAGTCACAAGGAGAGGACAAGGGGGAATGGACACAAGTTGCTCTTGGGGAGATTCCGATTGGACACGAGAGGGAAACTTTTTCACACTGAGGCCAGTCAACCTTTGGCATAATCTCGCCAGGGAAGCTGTTGACTCGGCCACGTCGGACACCTTCAAGAGTCATCCGGACAGGGTGCTGGGCCATCTTGTCTAGACTGTGCTCTTCCTAGAAAGGTTGGACTAGACGATCCCTGAGGTCCCTTCCAACCTGGGATTCTGTGATTCTGGGATTAAATGGATGCTTGTACATACATTTGTGTGGGATACTACCAAGGAAAATTATTTTCTTTGGTAAATAATTTAAGATATGAATAATTTATCTGTGTTGTTTGAAATGATAAAACATATCTGAAAAGTAATCTATCAAAATAAATATTAGGAAAATTATTTACATATTCTGTGTAAATACAGAAATCTACCTATCTCCTCTACTTCAGCAGTGAATAAACTTGTAATGATTACAATATGTTAATTCTGTGGTAATCCAGGCTTTACCATAACACTAGATAAATTGAACAAATCAATTGCTATCATATGCAATTCAAATAAATAATGGTAAAATTACAACACAAAGGGCAATTTACTCCTTTTCTATCCTATCTCACATCATATGTGACCAAGCAACGTCATCTAAAATCTAATTCAAAAAATAAAACCAAATAGTTTAATTCTTTCCAGATAGTTCAGGTTTCTAGTTTCTAGTTTTTATTGTCACATTTGAAATTACCAGAAACAACATAGGAAAACACAGAAAATAGTAATTTGGAACAGAAAAACTATCTTAGGGAAAAAAAAAAACAGTTGAAAGAACCAGCAAATCTAAAGCATATCTAGAAACAAATATAACAAATAATTGTGTAATCTATTTCTCATTTTGTTTTCTGTTAATTCAGTATAAAGCAAAAGCAGTTATAAATGCTTAACTCATTTATTTTTGGAATTTCTTACCCCTTCCTACTTCCTTCAAACTATGAACATTTTTTTTAAAAAAGAAAATTCTTAGCGATTACATGTTTTTCCTTTCTGCCACTTCAGATTTTAGGAAACTGTGACTTGTTGCAGGATAAAGCGATAAATAAGTATTGATAATAGTTAAATATATTTAAAAGGTTACTTTTCAAGTGTATTTATTTGCATCTATTACAAAAACATACAATTTCTCATTAAATGAAACTTCTAAGAAGCTTTCAATTTAAATTTAAGAATTTTAACAAGTGATGCTTTTCTACCCAGTATTTGACAAACATCTTTATGTGATGTATTTTTTTTTTAATTTAAACTCTTAATTCAAAGCCTTTCCTAGGAATACATCAAGACCGCATTACTATATGGGGACATTCAGCCTTTTTATATCATACTTGCAACAACCATTATGAAGTCAAGTTGCAACCTTCTTGTTTCTTTTACATATAAACATCACTTTGATATCACACATGACGTTTGTGCTTTCATGGTAACATATTATTCATAAAAGAAATCGTATTTCAAAAGTCCAAGAAAATCATTGCAGGGCCTAGGAAAAAATAACTGTCAAAAAATGAACAATATGCACTTTGGCGGAACTTTACTGGATGCACCTCTGATTATTACTTACTTATTTATTTTAAGTAAACAACATTCATTGCCATGCGGCTAATTGTTGTTTTCACAAGGAGCCAGGTTCAGCACATCAACTGATGAGTTGCAGTCATCAAAACACCAAATTTTATACACACTCTAGATTTCAGGGACCATAAAAGATCCCACCTTTTAAAAAATTCAAAGTAGAACTCAATAAATTACATACCTCGTGGTTGTTTAAGCAGAAGATGGAAAACAGATTCCTTAGTGGTGGACTTAGATAGGACAGATGCACTGAAATGACAACTGGACACCTCCTTATCTAAAAAAAAAAAAAAAAATCATTAAGGGGAACTCATTTAGAAGTCAAAATTGATTGAACAATTTCCCTAATAAAACAGCTTCATAGACAGAGGTTTTGAAAAATACATTCTTAAATGGGAGTACATGGGCCATTTCTTCCCCACTTTGCTTAAAGGTTGTCTCAGTATTTTCCTCACTGTGATGAAGAAAAGTATAGATAAAATATGGAGATATTCTTAAATAGAATTAAAAGAAAATAACACACCATCAAGAAAATCCAAAGTTTAAAATGTTTTCAGTTAAATAACATCTAGGGATTACAAAAGTTTTCTACATTAAAAAAATGAAACGGCCAAGAAAGCCCACAGTGATAAGAAACACGTAAGAGAAACCTTGAGAGAAACAGGTTTGGGACCAGCAGTACTGCAGCAGTTGCAGGCAAGAATGGCTTTCTTGATGACGAGTTACCGGATCATCGAACAGATTACTTCATAGAGACAGAGGATTTAGACATTATTTTGATTGTTTTCACTGATTACTGTCAATGTTGTGGATAAATCTAAAATGAGATAGGAAAAACTGGTTTGAAGTCTAATTTTATAAATGGATTTTGGAGCTATTCAAGCAAATGTGTCTTGCTAAAAGAATTGACGCTTGCAGGAAATACCTTGTAGGAAATATATCTAGCAGTTAACTCCAAGAATCTGAGCCCAATAGATAGACTATATCCAAATAATATGTCATATTAAAGGGTAGTAGCACTGAATGATGAACTGCCGACAGGAAGATACGATACACAGCAATGCATCAAACAGCCAGGGGAAGACTGTCATTTGGGGTTACGGAACACAGTTAAAAAAGCTTTAGGGAACAGAACAGTGAGTGAAGATGTTCAGGAAGGCAAAGAAAATCTCTTACGGAAACATCAAATTTCTTGCTTCTTGTGAGAAGAGAAACAGCCTCAAAATTATTCCACCTCAAGAACAAAGTTTCAGGTTTTAGAAACCAGCTTAGAGGTTGAAAATTAAATATGCAATATATAGGGAAACAAAGAATTGAAGGGCCCTTTCCAAATATTAAAAGATGGGTGCAAAAGAAAAGCCTACACACCCATTTCAATATATCAATAAAGCAACTATATTGCCATCTTTTTGACTTGAGATACTGCAATGGCAGAAAGGAGGTTATTGTGAAAGCTTTCCCCATAATGCTAATTATTCTGAAGGAATTATTTTCTATTTTTTTTTACTATGAAGCAAACAAGCTGAATAATGTAAATTTCCCTTACTGGAAGAGTTTGCCAAAGTTTAAAATATCTGCTATTTTATTTTCTTTATATTCACCTACATATTCAGTGAAAGATTAATTTCCACAGAACTATCCAACTAATCTCTGGAAACTTTTTTTTTTCTCCTCTGAAAAATAATTTCACTGTATAAAATGAAAAGCACTAAGTTAAGCTTCAAGATGTTTCAAAAATCCATTTATCAGTTCAGAAGTGCACTTATATACTTCACATTATTTTTTTAATTGGTAACTAACATCACAGTCTGAATTATGCCAAAATCAGCACAAAGTGATGTTAGCACTTCTATTCCAAACTGACTATCCACATCCAAAACTGATTTGAAAATAACCGATTTCTTCACGTTTGTATTACTTCGTTCTAACACTGACTTAAACATATGCAATAATACTTTTGTCCAATGTATGTTCCCTAAAAGAAACATAACTGTTAGTAGCAGACTTGCCTTTGAGTATTTAGTTCAGTTACATAATAAAGTCAGAGAAAGTAGTTTGAAAACGTTTTGCAATGCACACTTAAAAAGTGGCAATCCTAGGTTGGAAATCTTTGTGTGGAAAAAGATATGGCCAAGCCATTGTGTATGCAGCCTTACCTTGGAAATACGTTTTAATAATCAACACTATGAGACAGCTATTTTAAAATGAATGTGCATACACTCTTACCAAAAGCAATCTTATGCACTGCTGCAGGTATCAGTTTTGATAACACAGATAACGCTGGATTCCAGGGAGGAATCAATTTACCTCCCTTATCCGATTCCTAATTACCACTGTAGCTTTAATATTTTCTTGGATCATGTCCTTTCAAACTTTGAAGTGAATATCCCCTGAAAATAGTTGCAATTTTTTCTTGAAACTTCAAAATAGAATTGGCCCATTAAAAACATGAAATTAAATTATCCATGTCAACCAAAATAAAGCGTTATAGGCATTAACAAACCACTAGCACTTAGGGGCAATTCTTATTCAGGTGAGCTCTGTGGGGTCCGGTTTACGCTGGAGATCTCAGAAGTATCAATTATTTATATGAGTTTAGTTGCTTCCAAAATTCTTAGTAGAAATATTATATAGTGGTATTTACAGAAGAGCAGTAGCATTCAACTTGAAACAGCTGAACTAGTACAAATAGCCTCTAAACCATCTGTAACAAGAGTTTGCATACTCTGTAGCTCTGATTATTGGCTCATATTGGGGAAAATTACCTGCTGTCAAATAAACATTACTCCCATGAATATCCTTAATGTAGCTATGAATGCTTCTGTAAGAGCTGCATATTTAAACCACGGACATGTATCTAAATCCTGGGAAGAAAACTTATTGCTATTGAATTCAGTATGAAAACATCAAGTTTTAGGAGGTCCAAAATTTCATCCCTTCATCTCAAATTATCAGATGGTGGGTAATTTTACTTGCTCTATAATTATCCAAAATAGAGGATTGTCTGTGCTGCAATATAAGTCAAAATTCACAGAAAGAAATACTTCTGAGGAATAATGCTCTTGGGTTTGACAAAGCTTCAGAAATGCAAATGACAGCTTCAGAAATGGTCCAGATATGACAATTCCCAATTAGTTTCTTTTTTAATTCCTGAACTATAATTTCACATAAATTGAGACATCCTATTTTCATTGTTGCCACTTTTAACTCTTTTAAGAAATGGCACATGGTCTGAAACACAAATTGCAAAGATCAAGATCAATCAAGCATTGCCTTCTGCCTTCTGACTTGCTGCTTGCTGTCGATTTCCCCATTCTGCCCTCTCTCTGGCCTCCAATAACAGCAGCAATGCGCATGGCAAGTGCAGTGCAAGATTAAATAAAGGAAGGCATTCCAGTAACTTGCTTTAATGCTAAAATATCAGCTAAGAGGTTTCAAAATGGTACTAGATTGGGTCTTATATTACTAAACCTACAGTTTTAAGTGCTGTTCTCAGAAATGGATTTAAAAACTGTGAATTTGAGTTACCTGCCGACCAGGCTTATTTGTACTCCTTGGATTAACATTTTTTCAGGGGAAAAAAAGTTTAAAGAATGACTAGGTTGTCAGTCTTTAAGGAATAAATTAAGACTACTTTCTATTTCAGACTAAAACGTTTGTGTTTAACTAATTCAGATGGAAGGTCACTATCATTCCAAATTAGCTTGTGCTTTCCAAGGTGTGTTCTTGCGCTGCTACCAGAGATCCCTGGACAAAATTGGCTCTTCATATAAAAAACACATAAAAATAAAGTGTAGGTCATCACAGCATGGGTAAGAGATAGTCTTCTCCATAACTTAGGACTGTAAATGGTCTTAAAATAATGCTCAGTTTTGGACATCTCATTATCAAACTCATACAAGCAAAATAAACAGGGTGAAAAAAATGGAAATTTGTTGAAGAGCAAGTTCAGAACTACCAAAGTTCAGTTCCTGGTAAGAAAGGAAGTGTACTAGAAGTAATGTATTCATACGAGGAACACTTTCTCACCAGACTGATTAGCCTTGTGGGATAGCAAATTCATTCTTAAGGTTGAAAAAAAACAAGTTAATTAGCTTTTACTGTACACTGGGCTAACATATCTGCATTGTTATGGTATATACAATATCAAAGTTAGTTTATTAAAATACTATATGCTTCCCTTCCAGGTAAACTATATCTTGAGAACATGAAAGTTCAACTAAGTATTGACATAATTATGGATATTATTTCCCAGGATATATAAGGGCCAGAAATACTAAGCTGAACTTATGTATCCATGACTTTGCTTGTAAGACTGATTTTTCTTCCTTTGGAAAGAAGGAAATAGGATTTAGAGTAAATATTCCTACACAGAACAAATCATATCATGCACAACCACATCTAAAGGCAGCTTGAATGCATAACTCAACTCTTATTGTGATTCTTAATTAGAAATTAAAATTAATTTTTTTAAATTTAATTTTTAGTTAAATGAAAAACAAGCAAACATTATTTACAGGTCACCAGCAGCAACTGAAAAATAACATAGCATATTAAGCTGATTAACAAATACAAGACAGCTTTTAAAGGACAAGTATGGTTTTACTTCCGTAAAGATCACAGTAAAAAATCTATTTTTTCAAAGAAAGCTTTTCATAATTCCACAGATCACAGAAACATTAGGTCATCACCATGTCAGGTCTACTGATGTGTAAAGAAAAATGAAGACTGAAAACTTCTGATGCATAAAAACCAGCACCAATCTTTCACTGTCAGCCAGTTGCCCCTGCACTGTCTCTATTACTGAAAATCTCCCTGAGACAAGCTAATCCTCTAAAGTTAGAAAAATTACTGTTTTCACTAAAATACTTAAATAAAGCAGGTTCTGCTAATGTTTCTCAGAACATCACAATTCACCAGGTTTTAGTACCAACATTTAAGCACTATAAATAATTTCTGATTAAATTATTGTGGATAAGTTTTGTTGTCCTTTTCCATTATTTTGTGAATGGCACATTAGATTAGCCTCTTTACAAATAATACTTAGTAGTATTAGGGTACTAAACTGTGCTATCTGGCACTAGATTTATGCTCAACAAGCCAGGCTGTATGCTTCTCATAATTGCTCCTGTCGTTGCACAAATCAGAATACCAGCTTGCACTTTATGCTAGAATAAAGCGTGCTGCACTCTGTGAGGTGCAATAGGAACCTTCATACCACACATGTAATACACACCTATGCTTCAAGAGATTATATAATCAGTTACTTCCTGGTCAAATAGGGTGGGCTGCACCACTAGTAATTCACAGTGCTTCTATAAGTGTCTGAGCTAAGATAAGCACAAAGGGTAGATGGAATGAGAGGAGAAAATACAAAGGTTTAACATTTTAGAAGGAGAACTACATAACTAACAATGTAAAAGCTTACTGTGTCTTCAGCTGTTCTAGGGATGATGAGTTGACAAACGAGAGCAATGCAAAAAAGAGGTATACTAACAATTTATCAAGGTACCTTTGGACTGAAGCTCTAGCATTCATCATGTCAGCTGCTTCCCCCAATTTACAGTGCACTCTCGGTCATCAACCATGTCATTAATAAAAGTCTTGAATATTATGGTCCCTAGTTCTAATCCCTGGGGTACTATAATCATTACCAGCCAGCAGTTGACTGTCAAGGTGTTGGTCATTATCATTTAAGACCAATAGCTCAGCCAAGTTTTCAACCCACTCAGCAATCTTGTTCATCATGCCTAGACTTCCTTAGCTTCCAAACAAGAATGCTACAGGAAACAGTGGCAAAAGTCTCACTAAATCATGGTATGCTACATCCACTGCTCCTCCCTCATTTGCATAATCACTCATTTCCATATAGAAGGCAATCACGTTAGTCAATCATGATTTGTATTTAACAAATCCATTTGACTACGCTTGATTACCCTCTTGACCTTCCTGTGCTTGGAAATGGACTGCAAGAGGATGCATGAGCTATACAGACCACAAAAGGATTTGTCCAGTGATCCTACTAGGGGCTAACGTGAGGCTGATCAACCTCCCACTCCCCATCTTTCTTCTATCATTTTTAAAAGAAGGAAATAACATAGCCTTTCCCAGTCAACAGAAACATCTCCTGATCAGCATGAATTTTCGTAAAGAACCACAGTCTCACAATCACATTGGCTAACTCTTTTATCTCTCCGTGAATTTCAGCCGGACTTGTGGATCTGAATGCATCCAGCTGCTCTAAGAATTCTACAGCCTGTTGCTCCCCTATGAGCTGCCCATCTCCCTTTCAAACCAAGTCAGTACATGCTGCTTTGGGAGCAAGTTTTGCTTGCAAAGACTAATGGCAAAAAAAAGAATGAAGAAAAAAAGAAAAAAGCATCGAGCGCTTCAGCCTTTTCTACAGTGTCTGTAACTAGTTGATTTCCCCCCATCCATCAGTGGACCTATCTGCATTTTCTCTAAGCTTCCTTATGCAACTAATGTACTTTTAGAACCTCTTCTTTTGAGCCTGTACTTTCCCTGTTAGTCTTCATACCTGATGGGCTTTGGCCTTCCTGATTTTTTTGCTAAGTATGCTCATGGTACTTTAATATTCACTTTTTGTTACCTCTTCTTCCTTCCACTTCATCTAGGTGTAGTACACAGAATATGTTATTGCTGCTGCTAGTAACAGGCCATGGGGCTTTATATTAAGTCAACACTGCAAAGCATCAGGGACTTATCACACCTTGTTTGGACTTAAGCCATTTTAGCTGTAACAATACATAGCTGAAGCACCAACTGTTGCCTTATTTGTTTTTCAGCTTCAGCTTAGTGACGTATAATTTTGTGATATAACCCTGAAGAAATCATACAATATATGGTGAAGACCTAACAAAATTAAGAGGTCATTGTGGAACTAAACCTGGGGACCAAGAAGAAAGCAAGTGTAGCAACAGACCCTTTTGGAAACATCTCAAAATAACACCAAGCAGATCCAAGACTGAGAATGAAGAAACTGGCGTTTTATCAACATTTCCTTGCCAGGGAAGAACCTAGGATGTCGATGACTCTCTCTGATAATTTACTGTGAAGAAATACAAGGCAGATATGAGAAGATTTGTGTATATCAGTTAGCAGCAATTAGTATTAATTCGATAATTTGGTCTAAAAGTATTAGTGGTCAGAACCCTTAGTTCAGCAACATATGCTAATTCATCTGTCCAGCCAATAACCATCCTTCTCTGAAATTCTCTGTAATCTCCACACACAAGGCTGTAGATGCCTGTGGTCAAGATCTGCTCTGATACAGTGCAGCTGTATAAGCTGGTATCAGACACCTGTGAAAACAGCTAAGTTGTGGGTGAGTAGCATCTGGGGCCTCCACCCACTGGCTTGAGTTGCATTCAAACTCAGGTTTCTGCTGTTGGTCCTTGCCCAAGCTATGTCCTCGGTATGCTGTCTCTGGCCATACACCTTGTCAAGCCTAGCCTACTCGATTTCCCAGCTTGATCACAGACTCTCCATCTCACTGTGGACTTGGCTGTCAGTAACTGACTCTTGGCTGAAATTGGTCACTGCCACCAGGCCTGATATATTCTTCTTGTTTGGAATCTGTGGGATTGCAACCCTTCTTTGAAAGGCCTCTGCCAGTCTTTCTGTCACCTTTGGCTTCTGTCTCATTTTGTTTTGTGGAGCAGCCAGTTCTTGCTGCTCCCTGACAGCTAGTATCATTGTAGTTGGACTCTCATCACAATATAATAATCATAATATCTCATCATTTGTACTTTGATTAGGCTGTTAATAAATTCTTAGTGCCACATAAAAGATGTGTTTCTTTGGTCCACATATGTTGCACCAGATCCAGAGCAGCGTATGCTTCTTTTTTTGTATGTTAGTTCACTGAGAAGGTCCCTGCATTGCTAAGTGGGTCTTCTGCTGAAATTCTTAGTCTTTGAAAGTAATCAGATGACTCGTTCCTGAGCTGTTAATAAATTTTCTGCAGAACTCATCCAGCTCTGACTACCTTTCTGTACTTTAGTGTCCAGTCTTGAATAAGAGGAAGCATCTCATGGTCATGGTCACAGTAGCCTAAGCTATAAAAGTAACCAAATTTGTCTTCTCCATCCTTTCTAAACAGCCTGCACCCATCCATAACCACGCTCCAATTTTGCAGACTATCACTGACTGTCTTCATGACTCTGATCACATTGTAGCCTTGCAGCTGGCCTGGAATTGCTGTTCTTCCTGTTTCTCCTGTTTGCTGCCTAAACTCTGTGCAAATGTATGCAAAAATATTTGAGGAAAGAATGCCCACAGAATATTCAAGTCTCCTTCAATCTGTTCAAGGTTTCCTTGGCTGTAGAGGGAGTATAGATCTGTGTATTCCCTATATGAATGAACAGCAAGGTATAGTAACTGCAAGGTCAGATAAGCCTTGGCAATACTTTCTGCAGCATCTCACATTTGAGCTCCAAGAAAGCAGCAAACTTCCTGGGATGATATGTTGTTATATAAATTGCCAGCCTTTGTCCAATGCAAGAAGAAAACTCCAACCGCTAGCATTGCTTCCTGTTTCAGAGTGCTGGTTCTAATCAGAAGACCCAAGATGCTCAGCCCAGGCTCTTCCCACTCAATGGAACTCCTTTTCCCCATCGCTCTTTGAGAACTCTGAACCTAATCTTTAAAGGAACAGTTGCAGATGGAAATGAGAGTTCCCCATTGCTGGGACTCTGTGTCTTCTTGATGCTTCTGTCTTCTTTTGGTCACACCAAACTTCTCAGCCTAGAAGGGCTTGCCTCTTGTTTCTGTAGGGTCTCTGCAAAAGTCCTGTCAATCTCTTGTTTATTAACCTTGATGCAATAAAGCTCCTACCTCTGGCACCACAGGAACTCTACCAGAGCACACATCTAACTGGTGAGGTCATTGCCTTTCATAGCGCAGTGCAAGGGAGAAACCTCAAGAGCTCCCAATTGCCTCAGACCAGGGTTGCAGCATCCACCCTCAGAACTTCCACTTAGATTATAGAAGTAATGATTGCACCATCCAGGGCCTGAGAGCTGCCCCTGTGGTGTGTTGTCAACATTTATGCACTCTTTTCTACTATGAGCGGCACTTTTGAGCCTTCTGTATGTGCACTGAATACCAACTGCTGCATCAACTGCCCTGTTACTGTGTGCAGACCCAGCCTGCAATGTTCCTTGACACTTAAGAGTGCCTAGATGCCAGATAAGTAGGAAACTGGACACAACTCTGTTCCCCTCTCTGCCAGGTCTCCTGCTCACCAGGTAAACTCTGGCACTCTCCCTGAGATCCTGGCCATGATTTACTTAGCCTGTAAATAGTGGATCCTCTGCATGCTGTTGCTTCCTTCTCTGTTGTCCAGAAGAGAACGTCAACAGAAACTTAGATGTGGTATGACCACTTATGAATGGAACTCTATTTTGTGACCATTGTGAATGAAACTATTTTAGCAGTTAAACATGGGAAACTGCACTAAATCATGCCAAAAAGACTTGGTCAGCGAAAGTATAGAGCACTCAATCGTGAGACCAAAATGCTCTTGACCACGCACTATTTAGGTAAAAGAATCTCCAAGATCCCCCATATATGAACTGTATATGCAGCCAAAGCTGTATTTCTGTATTTTTAATTCATGTCTCAGAAGGTGTAATTAAAAAGCATGAGTTCAATGCAACAAATAGATATGAATCTACATTTTTTCAAAGTCACATTTCTTCACTTATTCTACGTGCCACAAACCCCAAATCATAGCGTGAACGTGTAAACCTGGCTTAACTTTTGCACAGGTTTGATCTTGCTATTCTGTTATGTTTCCCCATCCATGGGGTCTGTGTCAGTGGCCACTGGAAAGTTTATCTTCAATTTTTATTATACATAGATGCCAGGAAATGCTTTGGCACCTGTTTTCTGAAGCTACGTGTAATGTTGGACAAGGTGGAGATTCAGAGAACCTTCTAAAGCTCTCTGCTTCACTCAGTGAAATGTACTTTCACTGAGTAAATTTCAGTCATCAAGGAGAATCTGGGACTTCTAATTTCAATTCTACAGCATTTGTGAAATCTCAGTATAGAGAGCGACTTGGAGATCTTTGATACTTCTGGATCCTCTATTATTTTTTAAAGTATGTTTGAATTTATTGCTGAAACATACTTGTTGGGAATGTCAATCAGAAAAATAACCCCTAATGTTTTGTCCCTACTACTCCTTAAGCTATCTAGAATCTGACAAAATGGTATAAAGTACTTTGGAAAATAACTGAGGAACAAAACCAAACCAAAACATTAGCTATTTGGCTTAGACATACAGTTCGCAAAACACACCCCAGGATACCTCCTATTGCCTAAACGCTATGGTGCAGTCCACAGCCAACAATGAGCTGCATGCATACATGAGGCTGTATCACCTAAGAGGTCTACTGTGAACAGTTGTTAGAGGCTTGCATTATTTCTTAGCTCCCACAGATTTTCAGGGTGAATGTGATTGATACACAATATATCTGTTGCCAGGAAATGGAATGAGGCAAATGTAATTACATCCCACTCTCACTTTCAAGGCAATCCAAGGAGCTTAAGTTCCTCCCCCCTCCCCAAAAAAGTCCAGACCCCTGTACCTGTCAGCATGACATCTACCACCACGTTTTCAGGAGTTGGATTTTTGAAGGATATGGTGACCGAAGAACACTGGCCAATGAATGAACTTATGCTGGTTGGTTCCATCAGCTGAGGAGGAAGACCAGTCCCCGAAAGGTAAAATATCCACTCTTTAAGCTGTAGATGAAATATGTGTCATTATTTATTACTTGATGAAAGAGATACGTACATTTTAAGGCATTTTGCCTACTTCTTCTTGTGTTCTATGCCTCTTTTCTGTGTTAAGTAAACTGCTGTTTAACGCTTTCTTTCTTCTTCCCTCAAGCTGTTATGTTACTCTAAGTATTTCTATCTGGAAATCAATAGTTCCAGTCTGGGAGATGTTCACATCTCCTCTTTGCATTTAACTTCTGAGCTACTCTGAGCACAGAGTATTTAACTTCCATGTAGTTACTCAGAGCTTCCAGCATAGTGAATGGAAAGATGTAGGTGGTTGTGAGAGGGCAATTCAAAGCATGTGTATCAGAACCTGAAAGCAGATGAAGTGAGAAGTTCTCTTCAGAAGACAAAGGAAGAAGGAAAGTAATTATTTGATGGAACAGCAGTAGAATCACAGGAAAAGCTAAAATTGTTGCTCCAAAGATAATAAAGTACATTAACCACTATACACAGAAGAATCAAGAATATTAGAAAGAACTAGTAGATATAGAGTATCACCACAGAGCTGGAAAAAAAGGAAAATATAATGAAACTGATGTGTTAATTTTGATCTTTTTTTCCAGCATGGCAGCAAAGAGTTGCCTGCCCCACATTTACTGTTTTAAAGTTATAAAGAGTGATATTAATAATGCCACTCATTATGGACTCTTTAAAGGTGAATGAGCATCAAAGGTGAATGGTAAATACGAAGATACTACCATTATTTTAAGGAAAATGTTTAATTGTACATTTACGTTGCTGCCTTTAAATAATAACAATGCAGACTAAAATCTAAGACTTACTACAAACTGCTGAAAGTGACACTTTGATCTATTTTGTTCATTATCACTCAAAACTCTATGCATCGCAAATAGAAAATAATAAACAAAATCAAAACACTATTTTCATTACCTGAAATATTGCATTTACTTCTGCATAGCCTGTCCAAAAAAATTAAGGAAAATATGTAATAGGCAGGGTTCAAACCCCTAACAACAAATTTGGAAATACTTACAGTAAAAAGTGACTAATATATTGAGAGTTCTCAGCATAAACAGGGATAAATAAAGTGGCACATTGTATGTCTTCAGAAAATAGCTTTGGACAGCAAAATTGCATGCCTTTATTAGCATTTTATAGAGAAGCATTCAATCCAACAAGAAGAAAGACATTTAATCTTACTTAAAGAAATCTTTCGGTACAAGTCATCCAAGGCTACAGGATTTTAATTACAAAAAAAAAAAAAAAAAAAAGAAAGACCGCAAACAAAAAAAGCCCAACCAAAACCCCAAAGCAGGAAGAACTGTTTATAGACTGATGTAGAGAATACGCAATGCTACAAGTCAGAATATAAATATAGACCCTATGTTTTGTTTAGGATTTAGACAGTGATTTATATCACCTAGTTTGCAGGGGCTTCTGCATTACTCAGACTAATAAGAATTAAAAACTACCCCCCTTTAAAATTACATTTTACATTGTTATTGTTGACTTAAGCATGACTTATAGCCTGTTTACAGTTACAGATTCATAAGCAGGAAGCTAGCACTGCTCACTATTCAGATTCTGACAGGAAGGCAAATGCTGCTGCTATACAGATTTTGAAGCAACACAGGACTAACTCTTTGGTGAAGCCCATTTGCTGGTCATAGTCAACAAGAAACTGCCCAACTGGTGCCAAGCCAGCACGCCATAGTGTTTTTGTTCCTGACCCATGTTCTTCCTTACCACATCAGCCTCAAGAATTTAAATGCAAACGAATGGCTGAGCACACTTTGCAGGCTTATTTTGAAGGACTGGAACACAGGCATGAGAATGCCAGAAGACCATGTTTTCAGAAAGCTGAATGTGTCAAGCTAGTAGTGGTCTATACTGGCTTTGTACTTGCTTACAAACAGAATAACAAAAAAAAAAAAAAACCCAAACAACTTTTTTTGCAAAACTCTTAGTACAGAAGTTATGAGGCAAACTTAGTGTAACATTGCTTTCCAGGCCCACTGTAAATTTATGTGAACCATCTTGCTCACAGTGAGTAATTTTACACTGAGGAACAGTGCAGGGGTGAGAGGAGTACACATCAACAGAATCACAGAATCAGTGGTTGGAAGGGACCTCAGGGATCATCTAGTCCAAGCTTTCTAGGAAGAGCAGAGACTAAACAAGATGGCCCAGCACCCTGTCCGGACAACTCTTGAAGGTGTCCAACATGGCCGAGTCAACCACTTCCCTGGCGAGATTATTCCAACGGGTGACTGTCCTCACTGTGAAAAATTTCCCTCTCGTGTCCAATCGGAATCTCCCCAAGAGCAACTTGTGTCCATTCCCCCTTGTCCTCTCCTTGTGACTCCGTGTAAAAAGGGAGTCTCTGTCTTCTTTGTAGCTGCCCCTTAAGTACTGGCACATGGGGATGAGATCCCTTCTGAGCCTCCTTTTCTCAAGGCTGAACAAACCCAGCTCTCCCAGCCTGTCCTCGTATGGCAGCTGCCCAGTCCTTTGGTCATCTTGGTGGCCCTTCTCTGGACCCCTTCCAGCCTGTCCACATCCTTTTCGTAGAGTGGGGACCAGAACTGGACACAGGACTCCAGGTGTGGCCTGACAAGCGCTGAGTAGAGAGGGATAATGACTTCTTTATCTCTGCTGGTGATGCCCTTGTTGATGCAACCCAGCATCCTGTTGGCCTTCTTGGCTGCAGCAGCACCCTGTTCGCTCATGTTGAGCTTGTTGTCCAGCAGGACCCCCAGGTCCCTTTCCACAGAGCTGCTCTCCAGCCAGGTGGATCCCAGTCTGTGCTGCACTCCTGGATTATGTTTTCCCAGGGCAAGACCTTACACCTGTGCAGGTTAGCTATAAAGATCAAATTTGAACTTTATTGCTGAAGGCTCAGGCTCATGGTCTACAAACATTAGAGTCTCTAGCTTCCACTGATTATTTGTGGTTAACAAACAGAGCCATTTTGAACCCCATTACTTCTAGTGTTGAGCACCTTTAAAACAACACACTGAAACTTTGACAAACTGAGCAGCTAAAGAAGGTGCCAAACAAAATTAGCAATCTGGAAAATAAAACAAGAGAACCAAAAAATTATACAGATTATAAGACAGGCCTGCCTTGCCTGACCTGCAGTTACTGTTCCTCACTGACTCATTTTGTGATGGAGCTAAAGATCATGTATGCTCAGTGCAAGAAATCAAGAGGAAAAATGATTTAGAAAACCAGAATCCTAAGGCAAATAGTACAAGATAAGATCTCATATTTGGCTCAGTTTCTCTCTAATATTACCTACTACTGTAAAACGTTCTACATTACACCTGGATGTTAGCAATGTGGTATAATAGGAAATACAGATTTGTTAGAACTCTGGGTATGGGTTATGTTCAAGCTGGCCTTCCAGTTATGCTGTCCCAACAAACTTAACTTCAGATTTTCACAATGATTAGAGCTAAACTCAGATTCACTTTGTGAAGAGCTCTTCATACAGCTTCAAACCAGAAACAAATGAAGCAGGTAATAGCACAGAGCAGTTTCTCTCAGTTCAGCAAAGCAGCACAATCAGAAATGCTTAAGGCTTATCCTATAAGTACTGTCATTAACTGATTTTAGATTAGTCAGCTATTCAGCTATCAGATGGGTTAGGTGTCCCTTCAGATATATTTAAACACAGAAATCAAGGGAGGGAAATCAATGTTACAGGTTACATTAAACGTTGTTTGAGGCAGCCACCACTGACGAGAAACATTCTTCAAGACTTCATTAAAAAGGGCATTTATATCTGTGCAAATATTCAGTCAGCTATCAGTATAACAATTAGCAAACTAGAACAGTCTGGGATTAATTTAGTAAGCACTGTAGCAGTGAAAATTAATTAAAATTTACAAAATTCAAAAGACTCAGGCATAAAAAGAGCACAAAGAAATTACAAAGGTTATACCAATATACTGAAATGGTTAAAGGGGTCTGGACAAAGCAGCTAGAAGGATGGGATGCTGACTAAAGTTCACTGCAGATAAAAACTGGGAGATTTGCCATGACTTGAAAGAAGATGCACTGGATGACAAGATTCAGGTGGCAGGACTCAATTGCTCCTGAAAGGTTTAAATGAATTATTGTATTGTTTTATTGCTTCTGTATTTGGTAAAGAATTTCTTTTTTAAAAATTTAGATAAGATCTCTGTGTACCATTAGGATCCAGACAAGATAAGGACATTCTGTCCTCTTGAACTGGCCTTGGATATATACTATTCATATAAGAATTGCTGTCTCCTTGTTTTTATCCTTAATAAATGCTTAAGAAGAGAGATCCTGCAAATAAATGCTGTGCTAACAGCACCTACAAATAACCTCTCTGTTCACCTTACTTTATGAGGAAAAAACCTGCCACATCACTTCTTTCACCATTTGTTTTATTCATATAAAAGAATATTTGCTTTTGCAGTATTACTTAAAACACTTCTGAAAACTCTTGGTAGCACTTAGCTGGAGTAATTCACAGGTCAGCAGTCTATTAGGATATCTGGAAGTCCAGAAAGACTACAGAGAGGAAATTGCACAGAAAGCAAATGCTTCATTCAACCACAGCTCATGTGATGAAATATCATCATGCATATCCTATTATCAGTTGTTCTTTTTATTTCCAGTTGTAATTTTTAACCATCAAGTAGGTCACATTGATGACTTATATTTCTCTATTTACTTGTTTATCATTCAAAATCAGAGAAATTCACAGATTAAAAAATGTCAGCAATTCTAGGATGCTCAAAGTAAAAACCATTTTCAACCAAACTGAAAGGAAGAATTCACTTTTTCAAGTGCGTGACCTTCCAAAGTTCAGATCAGGTAAAAAATTAAACCATTTAATTTTGTTTGGGGTTGGGAAAAACTTCAAGAAATTTAATTTGAGAGGTGACAATGCTAAGAAGTGCCAGTTTCTGGTGTTAAAAACAGCAGAACTAACTACCAAGAAAGCTAAAATTATTCATTACTTATGCTAGCTCCTGAGCCATTACACAACATTTTAATACCGTAAACAGAATAATTTCGGTGTAAAACTAAGGTTAAAACATATAACTTTTGAAAATCTTTGCATTTGCTTTTTCATTATGCATCCAGCTATTAAATTTCAACTTGACCTACAGACTGAAACCCTTACTTACATGACTATTAACAATATTATCTAATTTGAATTCAAATGTTGTGGGCAGCAAACATAGTATCATACCTGTGAACATTTGAAGGTTATTGATGCCTTGTGATTGCCTCTTCCAAGAGCAGATGGACAGAATTGCACAGGTACTTCAGTGGTGGAATGAGGAGTGACAATCAGCTGTACAAATAGAAGAAAGAAGCAAAGGAAAGAGCGGGGGGGGAAAAATCAATTTTTTTCAGTGTGTTTCTGGTTTGTGCTTTGTATCGACAGTGTTGATGTTTATGTGATTAATGTGTTCCACCAGATGCATTCTCTCCTCTCAGCAAGCATAAGCTGCTAAGGCAGCGAGTGTATTGCAGTAAACAATCCTAGTGGCAGTCACTGCACGTTCATTCCCCAGAAAGTACAGACTAGTGTTACAGATTGCTGCAAGGACATGGACACTAGCTCTCACAAATCCCATTCAAACATGACTTTGGTGTCTGATCAAATTGATGACACTGAAAGGTTATCACATCGACCTCCAAAGGCATGAACTGGCTTGCAAGGGAAATACATCGTAGGTTTTAATAAACTAGTGCTTTGTCTCTCTTCCGCTTACCTTTATCTAAACTAACACTGTAAATGATGTTGCTAGTTTTCATGTGAAGTATACTACTTGAGTCTCAATTACACAAGCGAAGTAGCTGACTACAACGGGGTCATTAATGTTTTTAAGAACTAGATAAGCAGTGAAAGAATAAAATTATGAATAATAAAAATGCCAATGCATTGAGAGAATGATCAGTTAGAATTATTGAATACAAAATTACCATGTCTGTTTTTTTAATTTAAAAAAGTACTAGGCTTTTAATATCATACATGTCAACTAATAAAGGTTGTCAAAACAACACCCTACAACAGCTGGCACTGACAAGCCCTTTTATAAAGCAAATGTCGGCCCTGGTAGAATGGGCAACTAACAGAACAGGAGTTATTAAAACATTCATTTTTGTTTGCTACGTTTGATGGTTGCAAGATGCCTGACTGTACCAGCAAGCCCTGCAACCTCTTCCCACCCCAGGACTGCCTGTGCTCTAATACGGTGCTTGGCTTGGGGCTGAGGAAGGCTTGACCGTATGGCACAACAAGGCAGGGACCTTTACCAGTAGCCCTGTCCCACCACACTCAGAGACAGTGAGCAGAGCCAGGATGGGGAGAGGGATGGGGGCCCACTGCAGCACTGGGACCACCGGCCATGGCTGCAGTGCTGAGGCCAAACTGGAGGCCCCAGAGGGTGAAGCCGGGACAGAGGTGTCCACTCCCAGCCCAGGGCAGAGGCCCCTGATGAGGCTTATGTTCCTTTTCCTCGCTGCCCCATGGTTTCCCCTGCCATCTCAGAGCTGGACCCAGGCAAGGGCCACAGGCATCCTGGTCCTGCTAGTCATCTTCTGGGTGTGTCTAAAGAGTACCAGCACAATTACAGACTCGGATGCTGGTTTACCTTGAACAACAGATGTTTCTACCAATGGCAGTGGGAGCTAGATTGATCAGAAGAGAGGACAGAGCTCAGATGTGGTCAACTAATGCACAAAACCTGAAATGGTACTTTTCTCTTTTGGGCGGCAAGTCTTAAAATAATTTATCAGAATATTGCTGTAACAGTTTATCAGTTTGAAGACATTAACTGTCTTGTCTGTTGCAGGGGTGGTATTGTATTTTTTCAAACTTTACAAAATTAATTTTACAGTTTCCACAGCAGGATAAAAAACATTTCTGGAAGGGTAAGTAGGTGGGTCTCATGCACACAGCATGCGGCTTGCTGCTCTGGGCCCACTCCCACGTGGCTGGTACAGCACCTGCATCTCGTATACAGGGAGCACAGCACTGCTGCATCGCCCACACTTCACAATCTCGTACATCCTGTAGGTGAGTGATAATTTGAAAGCTCATTTGCCACCAGCAGTCAGCTGTCACCAACCCACGCTTGTCACCTTTGTATTACCCAGAATATCAGACCTGAGGGAGAGCTACCTCCTACAAACCACCTCCGTCCCCATCTGCCCCACTGCCCAGAGTTCATTTAGCTGTTCATCATCTAAAGGAGCCTGAACAGCTCATTTCTCAGTGAGTTCCTGGGCATGCTCAGTATCCAGAGACCTTTTTTTTGAGATTTTGTACTTTCATTTGCAGTCTAGTCCTACCTACTTTTGTCCAAACCAGCCAGCCCCATTTATCAAATGAAAACTTACAAATGGAGAAAGAACCCTAATGATTACCCCCTCACAATACTTTTGAACGAAATGAAAAAGCAAGGTAAAGACTGGTTGTCACAGCATAAGAAACACAAAGCTTAACATCCCCATGACTGTTCCCCAGAAACTCATAATGCCCAACATGCTAATGAAAAACAAGTTAGGAAACTTGCAGCAATTTTATAGGAGTTCACTTCTGTTCCAACTTTTAGAGAATTTGGCAGCATTTATAAAGATGTTAAGTTAACCCATACAGTGTAAGGATGACAAGAAGGGAAACAAAAATTAGGTGTAGCTTGTTAAAAAAAAAAAAAAAGCAAAAAGATATGAGAGTCCAAGTCATATTAAAGGAAATCCTGGAAAACTTTTATCAAATGATTGAAAGAAAACCAAGTGGTATATTGCATTTAAAGCTGGTTTAGGCTACAATTGCAAAGATGCTAACAAGTTACGCATACTTTTCTCATTTTCATCAATTTACTAAGAAGTTAATGGAGCTGCTTCTAATTTACATGAAGCTGACAAGATTTAAAGCATTCGAATTTCATTAGGCTTCACTAAGCACTCAGAAGGTCAGGAATACTTGAGCGTAATTCAGCTGGACCTCAGGAAAGCCTATTATTAACGCTGTCAGTACCTGAAGTTGAATCAGATCTATACAAAATAATCCCTTGTGGTATTTCAGTAATGCCTTCTGCTGCAAACTGAGTGGAACAAACTTCTACACACATGGAAGTATGATAATTATGTTACTCAAATGTCTTTAAATTCTGAAATATTAGTCAAAATTTTGGTTAACATTTTAGGCAATAAAGCTCTAGGAAAGATAACATTTTCTCAGATATCTCTGTTGAATCTGGTTTACCTAACATAACCCAGTAACTGCTGAAATCCACTTGAGAGATTTTCTGACAGCCCAATGTCTTCAACAGTTCTACATATTAGATGACATAAAAACAAATATTGATAATTATGTGAAATATTAAAATTACTGATATAGAATATGCAGGATTCTAAAATTACTCTATTAATTCTCTCCAAGCATTACCTGTCTTGACTGGACAATCCCATCTTCAATCTATTGTTCTAATAATTTGCTCTTTACTGCATTTCATCTAAGGATCGCTCAAATCAGAAGTTTTCTGCTGACAAGAAAGCATTATCTGCTTTGAAGAGAGCAGAAACTTAAATAATTAAGAGAGGAAACTTCTTCCACACAGCACAAAGTCATTGAAACAGGCTTTAATAGAAACTAATACCTGAAACACAGGTTACAGTTTATAAGAACAAGCAGTAATCTTCTGGAAGTTGAACACCCCGCTGTATGGAACGACTAAACTTAGGATGCAACATATTCAGGAGAAGAAGCAGGTATTTAAATACCACCTGCCTTTGCAATCAAAACTGTGAAGGAAATCACATTACCTCTCCAAACATGGGTCTGTAATGGAAGAAATAAGTTCAAAAATGGGACAATACATGAAAGAAATACTAGGTAGTTGCTTATAGCAAATGCACCAAACCTATCATTTAACTGGAGGAATTGCTGTAATTCAGAAAGAACATTTTAGAATTCAGTGCATAAATAATATATAGGACTGGGCATTCTATTAGGAAGAAAAGAAATAATTTAAAAAAAAGGGAAATTACTGCAGTTAGTGTTGAAAGTGTCTTTTCCTAAGCAATGTAATGTAGTTATTGGGGATATGTGAATCTCTGGTGATAAATTAGGAAAGTTGAAAGGAGAAGGGGTTTTTTTGTGGTTTGTTTTTTTTTTTTAAATTTCCTGGACAAGGTAACATGCAATCTGCAGGAGCCAAAAGTCACTGTAATTAAATCTAATCCACTCTGTGCCAATGACCTAAACATAACATGTATATTACTCCTAGATGATTAATATGGTTTGCATCCATTATGTTTCTTGGCTTCCATTCAAATGCCAGTTGATGAAATGATTAGTAATGGCACTTGTTGAGTTTTAACATAATGCATGAAGATGTGTTAATATGCGTGACATAAGACAGTCTAAAGTAAACACTTCACGTTTTATACTTTTAATTTAATGTAATACTATGTATGCAAAATATAGGTCAGTTCAGTAAATAAGGGTGATCTCCTTTAGCTGTTATCTTTAGATAGAGCTCCTTTTAAGAACATTAGGTCTTGTTGTACTCCTATATTTGAGGCTGAAAGCTGTTTAGTTTCTGAACGCCAAAAATGCACTTATTATGACTTTATAGCATTCCTCTATTTTCCCGATACAATCCATTTTCTACCTTCTCACATTTATTTTAGGATCTTTTTACAATATTCCTCTCCTCTCCCTCTGACCCTTAAACCAGTTAGCACAAACAAACCGGCTCTGGTCTGTGTCTTCCCCATATTATCTTCCTCATGTCTAGAAAAGGTGCAACTGCCATTTCTTTGCTGCCCAGAACAGGTTTCTTCATTTTCTTTCTTCATGCTAAATGTTCTGTATTCACATCCTAATAAGAAGTCCCTGTAACCCCTTGCAACGGAGCTTCCATGCATCTGTCTTTGCTTTTCCTATTTCCCCATCAGATAAAGGACACATATTTAACAGCATTAATTGTTAATAACATCCAAAAAGTTCTTTAAAGGGCCTGCACTATTAACTAGTAATCAATGGTCAATAAAAAATATTTTTCAGCATCCTGACCATCTAGAACTCTAGCCAATTTCAATGAAAATATGAAAGCTGAGCCCATCTATAAAACTCTCAGTCCTTGAAAGGACAAAAATGTTAGGCAGCAACATGGAATGGCTTCTGTGATGGAGGAGGAAAAAGTAGTGTACACAATAGTAAAAGGATGAAGATTTTTTCAGTAAAAATCAGTCTCAGGGTAAATGTGAATTTGGAGAATAAAATTATTCCAGGTATTTGCTGGAAGCTTCCTTGCGGCTGAATTGATCAAATTCTTATTCATAGGCCCTGGAAGTCGGTTGCCATGACTATGAGATATTCCTATATTCTTACATTAACATTTTATCTACTTATCTAAATATTTACCTAGCTATCCCCTTGATTCTTAGAAACTTGTGAAGCTTCTAATACAGCTGGGTTTTTTACAACTTTTCCTTCTAATACTTGCTGAATATTATTTGCAACCAACACTGCAGTCCTTCTCAAAATCATTCCACAAAGCATTCCAGGGAAAAAACATTTATACTACAGCTTGTGTTGTTTTTCAAGTTTAATTGTTCTCATCCTTTAACTATATCTCTAGAATACATACTTATAATGCCACTAATCCTTGAGACTATGTTGTGTATTCTGAACCTACAGTACAACACACAATTCAATGTTTTGAAAAGGGTCTCTTCCTTCACTTTTGTGAAAGCACAGAAATCTTACTTACAGGGTGTTTTGGATCAGTCTCAGTTGAAAAATTGCTAGGATTACTGTTAACAATTTCTAGCTCCAGAGTTTCCTCTGTAGGGTTAAAGAGAGGTATGTATAGACGAGCCCATCTGGAAAAAAATACATACACGCAATGACTGTTAATTACAAGGCTTCTTCCATTGCATTTTATTATTAATCACTTCTTTTCTTTCTTGAAAAATTAGTATTTTAAAAATAAGAATTATGTTTTATTGCATTAGTATTTTTCCACTAGCATGGACACATATTTAATAGCATTAATTAATATTACTAATAATTATTAATAACAATAAAATGGTAGCAATAACCATTCTAATACATGGGTCATTTGTAAGGGCAGAATTTGTCTTACTGTACTTCAGCTGTGAGGAAGTTAGTTTAGGTTAGTTGGTTAAAAAGACTGTCCAGCTCCCTCAATACTCAACAAGGAGAAAACCATTTTCAGGGAGAATTGGTCCTAATGTAGACCACTAAGATGTGGAATCACTTTTCATTGTCTCCAGGAGAAGCCTAGACTTAATGTCTTAAACTTGATGCCTAAATTTTAGATAGGACGATGTGGAAATGAATTCTAGTGCCTCCAATACACAGTTTCAAATTTATTCCTAGACTCCAATTTGCAGATTTATGGCTCACCTTTCTTTCCACATTTTCTGTAGATCTAACTTTGGAATAAAACATTTTAGTCAAATAGATAATTCAGAGTGCCAAGGCCAACAAAAAAATTTGGTTCCAAAAAGTAAAATAGTTTTAAGTATGTCTTATTATACTGTAGTCTACCCATGGACTCATAGTCTGCCCCAGGAAAAGCACTGGACAGAAATTAAAAGGTCATCAGATAAATTATATCTGTAACTCCTTTTTGTCTAAGCAATGATTTACAGGAAAAGACCGTAATTAAGTGGTGCTGGCAATAGCTTTTGATTTAGTGCCACTAGGCAACCATTCTTCTTGGTCATCTTGTAACCTTGAGATCTCAAAACATAGTGTTCCACACCAGCCATTTCAATGGAGGTTCTGCTTGCTTCCCGCCTCTTTCTTCCTCTGCATGGACTCAAAATCTGTTTCATTTTGTACAATTGTTGCATTGTTTGTTATAGCATAATGGTAAATCATTATGTTGCACATGTAGGTTATGTATTTCAACTGAGTATTGTGCGAGTATTGTGGCTGTCCCAGAACAAAGATATGGAGTATGCTGATAGCCTAAACGTTATGCTTTAAATCAGCTGGCACTGTCCTTCTCTGTTTTCTAATTAAAGAATAAACAAAGACATGATACCTTCATTAGGGAGCACAATTTTCAGAAGAATTCATAAAACTCAAAAAAAGTCCTCTATTCTGATCAAAATAATATATTATTTGCCTTTAACAAAGATATATGACCATAAATCATGTTCTTGTTATAACACCAAGGGACACAGAAGAGAGATTCAAGGTGAATCAGTGAAAACAGTAAATAAGAAAAGTTTGAAAAATGAGATACATATATTGGTTTTGCTGTAATTTATCTACATAATGGATATTCTCTCTAGTCAAAGCTGTGGCAGGTCAACTGCCGGATTGCTCCACATATTTATCCTCTGGAAAAAATTAGTCAGTTAATCATAGGTAAATCAGTAAGGAAAAAGAAAATATAAAAAGCAACATCCAGAAAAGAAGGTATTTCAGTCAAGCTTTACAACTGTAACTTCAGGCCCTAAAACTTGAGTGCAGGTGAGCTCTTTCCAACATACAGTGATATAAATCCCCAGCAGCAGAGGTGTTTTTGACTAACGCTGTCAAAGCATTGTATCAATGAGGTCTCAAACAGCAGAGAGTAGAGAAATACCAGGAAACTTTCCCATGAGAACTTCAGATTTACTTGATAACTCTCATTTTTCACATTTACTATTTCTAGCCTTTACTTTTCTGTCTGATCTCTTTCATACAAAATACATTGTCAAAGGGAAAACGATGTTGGAATATCTGAAATTTCAGTAAGCAACTATTTGACTGTTAGAGACTCTTCCAGTGATCAAAATCCATTAAGAACCTCTGCCTCCCCACACAGATTGACTACCAAGGTTATGCTAGAAAAAGTTGCGTGTGACAGTAAATTCAAGACTACTGTGAACATCATTCAACTGACTCATCTTCAATGACTCTGCTGTGGAGCCCGTAACAGTATGGATAAATGAAGATGGAGAACATCAAGGAGAAGTTTCCTTCCTTAGAGGCATATGTTAAAGGATGTGTTAAATCTACCTTGACAGAAAGAAAAAGCAGATCTGACTATGATAAACCCAAAATATTAGGGTATCTGAAGAAGGATTAAAAGATAAGCTGTTAGAATTTGATCTTCTCTCTTTCAAGAACTGGTTAGAAATTGATTCTAAGTGTATCAGTGGGTTCTTGGCTCCTAATCCAGTTCCAAGTGATGTTTTAGGGACACACATTCTTCATTTTTTTCAGATTGATAGCAAAAAAATGCAGTAAGCACGTAATAAAAATCATTATTCTTAGAAGGATGTCATATATGATAATGCTTCTTCCACATTCAAGAAAAAGGAGGTAGAATGGAAGTTAGTCTCTTAAAGAACTACAAAGCTTCACCAACCAGAAATGCTTCAAATATTTTATGACATTTACAGTCCACGTCTCTGGGAACATAGCAAGGACGCCCTATCAAAACAGAACAAATTGATACCTTTCTTAAACAGACAACACATAAATGTCTACCTGTATTGCCTTCACATATTCAGCACATATTAATGCAGCCAATTTACTTGGACTATCTCATTTTTCAGCAGGTAGATCAATTCTCGGTAATTTAACTGTAACCTCAATGCCATCATTGATTGTCATTGTCCAAAATTTTGCACTTCAAGAAGAGGCCATTATGCTGACAATACAATAGAAATAAATTTCTGGAAAAATGAGAGTGTTGAAGGAAATAATGGGACAAAAAGCAGAAGACTTTTTGAAACCAAGAATATGGCAGATAATTCAAACAGAAAAAGAAGAAGTTTGTCAGGTTTTTTTATACTGTATTATAATATATATAAAAAGATTTATGAAAGATGCTACTGTTAATTTCCTGTTATACATTATTGTTGTTGCTGCTGTTGCTAATAACTAAACTAAATAGTACTCCTTGCTTTTCCACCACTATCTGCCCAGGGCAGATGTAGATCGGTTCATTTACATACGCATTGGAATTACAACATGCATCTACTTGTAAAGTGAAAAGAAATCTCACCTGAAAAAATAAAACACAGAATTCAATGAATTTGAGATGATAGTTTTGATAGGCAAATGTTTTAGTTAATGGTGCTAATCCTTTCCGATGCAGACTTCATTTGTGGTAGGAAAGGATGACTTGCCATTCTCAGACAGACCACTTGTGCATGTAGTTCACAAGTAGTGCATGCTAGAGAAAATTATGAATGCCAGATAGTCTGAATGAAAAGGTTTTAAGTTATTTCTAACAGTGTCAGCCTACATAGTAGAGAAAGATTATGTTTTTTATTCCAGTCAGCCCAGAATTTAAAAGTAAAAATAACAGGAAATGGAGAGCCTTAGAAAAGGCAGTCTTAGAAAAACATAGTAACAAAGGCATTGCCAGTTAACTCTGGTCTGTGCATCATATATATGAACGGGAAAATATATTCACTCACAAAAATTTATCAGGTGAAATTTTATGTTGTACTCTCTAACAGCATTTTTTGCTCAGTCTGTAATGTATATTAATTATAGATTTAGTCAAAGATAAGATATACAGAAGTAAGTGTAATTTAGCATTCAGAAAAGCAGTGTATATCCGCAGAACCTACTACTAAGCAGAGGTCTTAGCTGGAAGAGCACTACTAAAATTCTGGCATTGCTGAAAGTCTTATTCTAAAAGTTTTGACTTCTGTCCTGAAAGTCAGAACTGAAAATTATGCTATCGAAATGGAAGATGAAATTTTGTTGAAGTAAGACAAGAACTGGGTTCATTTCTCTGTCTGCTCTAAGTAGGTCATTTTCTTAACAGTGTTCCAACCATGTCTAACCCTAGGATCTGCAGGGCAGAAGTTGTATTCCTTTGCCATTTCCTGAGAGGTTAAAAGAAATCGATAACTGGTATACAAGCATTTGTAAAGCAGGATTCTCAGATATATTCCTAGGTCAGAAAGAGAAAAGAAACAGAAAATAAAACAAACCTACAGAACTCTGTATTATGGATCTTTATGATTACATTCTGCAGTATTTTCAGAGTCATTTCTCTATAAAGACTTCAGAAGAAGTCTGCATATAGGCTACAATTCCATTTCAATTGTTTTTCTGCAAGGAGAATTTCACCTATCTACACACATAACTATGAAAATTATCTGCAAACTACTCTAGTACATATACAGCTCTATTGATTGGCTTTTTGATGTAAACTCTTCATATGTTTTCCATGATACTTCAAACCAGTGACCAAGTTCACCACTATGAACTGCGTACTTACTTTCCAAGCTCACAGTCTATTTCAGGTAGACTAGTTGGCAATGGTTTCTCTACAATCAACTTCAGTGCATACCAAAACTCTCCAACCATATCCGAAAGGAATATGACACTAAGAACAGATACATAAGATTAATATGACCCAGCTTTTGTGCAGACAATTAAAAATGTACAGATTAAAATTCAGGAAAAACCTAATGAGTTCAACACAGCAAATACTTTAATTAGCTCCCAGTTCTTGCTGGTATATAAATTAAACTACCACAACGAAGAATACTTAGAAATACTGATGCAACAAAATCTCTTCTCCATCTTTCTTAACTTTTTAGCATAAAAAGTTTGTAGGGGTTTTTTTGTTGGTTTTTTTCTAAAATACAACTCAAAAGCTTTTCAACTGCTAACTTAAAAAAGTAACCTTTAATTTCATTGCAATGTCACAGCATTTTCTTTCTAGCCATTTTGAACTCAGAGGACAAAGAAATAGGAATAGTATTCATTGATTTATTTTTAAAAGGAAAATCTATTCAAATCTAGTGATGAAAACTGAAGAATAGGTATAGACACATTTATATGGTCATGACAGATATGCTTCAAAGGAATATTCAGTATACGGTTTTGATATATAAAACAAATGTTGTCATGACTGCAAATTGCTTGCTGCTAGGTGAGTTATGTACAGCAGTATATTTCTCTGACAGACTTTCTAACACATTCCATTCCTATTGCAAATTTCTTTTTCTATTTCTGTTTTTTTCAAGTAGCAGAGTCATAACAACATTAAACCAAAGCACTATAATCATGTAAAAACTTACATGAAATGCACTGTGCAAACCCATGACCTACTAAGGACCAGTTCTTGTTCTAAATGATAGATAACTATGTTTTTTCCATGACTTTATGGTTCCAGACTATCGTCTGTGCCAACAGAGCCTTAAAAGTGAGCATAAAACATCTTAGCAGCTTAGGAAAGAATCATCCATTTGAAAAGGTACACCTGCCACAAACATTTTTATAACACTTTTTCCCAGCTGCTACCACAGCAAAGGAAACAGAGCATGGCTTCAGAAAAAAAAAGACAGGAGTGTAGATATAATGTGGAAGTACCTCTGTCCAGCTGTAATTGTAGTCCTTGGGAGCTATTGCAATTTAAAGCAGCTATTAGGCAGCTTTCTAGTACAGTGCTGCATAATTGTATTGAATATGTACAGGTGTGCTTTATGTCATCTTTGCATATATTCCCCTAAGTCCCAGCCTACCAATCAGCTGAGCCCAGAGTTTTGCCAGCTAAAGCAAACCTTTATTTCATTATTTGGAAATTCTGCACTTGAAAAATACCAGGAATATTATTTGGTAGAAAACAATGAGGTTTATTCTCACTCGCAGCTTCAGAATGCATAATTTCTATAAATTCCCATAGAAAAAAATGTTTACTAGAGTGATACAAGTACTCATTTTTATAAAAGAGTATTGCTTGAATGCTGTATTGTACAATGATGTATAATGACACCTGCTGTTATTCTGGTGTTTGGAAAAATCAATACAAGTAAATTGAACAAAAGTTTGATATACATGGATTTTGGCTTTGTAAATATTGGGTCAGCTGTCTCTGCTCTCCTCATAAACCACCACCCTGCCCTTCTCCCCATCCCTATATTTTTGCTTATCAATTGATATAATTGAAAAACAGGGAATTGTTTTTCAGTCAGCCCTTCAATTAAATAATGCTTTGCTAACCAAATTCCAGTAAGATAAGCTTTGCAGTTCTGCACTCTTTGGTTACTTGCTGAACTGGCTTAGCTAAAGCTAAGACCAAGAGGTCATCTATCTTTGTATTGCTGATTATCATACCTGCCTGGTTTCATTGGGATTTCCAATGTAATGAAAAAAATGTAATTTAAAACCTCTCCATATTAATTTAGTAGATGATTGTTAGTTAATGGAAGATTCTGAAGCTAAATGGACTTATGTGAAGACTGTTAAAGGGTTCTTAACCTGATTTTAGTTATGTTTTTATAGTTTCACTTCTTCTCAGAAGAAAAATGAAATCATGTTATTCCCTTTACGGAACTTAAAAATTTACAAAACTAACAATTCATCTGAAGTTTCAGAGGGAACTTCTAATATTAAGTAAATTTACAAATCGTTGTTCACTGAATTCTAGTGAACTAGAATAACTAGGGGTTGTTCTACTGCCTGCCAGTCAGGTTTTCCCCTCAGAGGAAAGCTGCTTTTCGGGATACAATATATTTAAAGCTGGAAAGTTTTTAAATTCCATTTATTACCTTTTGTGGGTTTTTTTAGGGCAATGTCTACATCGGGTGACTGAGGTTTCAATTAAAGTAGTTCACTTCTTAGCAGAAGAGCCCCAACCACATGTATCAAAACTCTGCAACTTACCTTCCATCTGAAGTGCCAACAACAGCTGGGGAAAACTTTAGTTGATACAAAAATGTTTGTTTGGGCCTAACAGTGAAAGCCTTTTCTCCACAAAGTGACTGATTCTCCAGCACCACACTCAGCTGGAGAATTTTATCTGCAGGATTAGTGATGGGAATATGAATTCCAATAGTATCCTAGAAAAAAACCACAAAACTAATTATGAGCCATTACACATAAAAGATCTTTCTCAAAGAAGTGTAAGATGCTTACTCATGATTTACACTTGTGCAAACACAGGCTGCATCTTTGTTTGATGTGTGAACTAACCCAAAAAAGAGAAGTTGCAGCAAGAGACATTTCAGTCAATCTGCAAACTGTAAACTTTTTAATTCATACAGATCTTTAATTAATACAGATCTGCTGTAGTCTCAACCAAGTAAACCCTCCAAGCCATCTCCCAACAGCCAGGCACAGACAGTTGAAAATGTCCACTTTGCAAGCTGGCAAATGATTCAGGCTGAATTCTGCAGGATCTGTTAATCTTTAAGTTACATCATAATACTTGACATTAAAACACCACCACCAAAATAAACGTTCCCTCTCTCATTCCTTTATGTCATTTCCCTTACTAGTTGTCTCCATATCTTTCTGTTTAAAGTCTATGAACACTTCAGGCAAGGAACATCTTCTCTTGACCATCTGGAAAACATGGCTACTATTAAAGATGCGTATTAAATTCCAGTTACTATAATAAAAGGGAGCCAAACTATGACCTGATTAGATAAATATGCATAATTTACACATGGAACACCTTTAAGATGAGCAGGAATTGGGCAGAGGTGGCTCATTCTGTACAGCTCCTACACTGCATCCTTGAACAGCCCTTGAAACACTGCTACATTTCAGCAGTGTTCCAGTGGCCCCCTTCTTTGCTGTAACATTAAAAATAGTGTAAAACCATCTTATGCACACCATGTGTGCATATATCAACACACTTTATGAAACTAAATACTTTAAACCGGCAGGAAGGAATATATTAATGAAGGAAGTCCACCATCACAATTCTGGATGCATACCTGCAGTTTAAAATGCATATGCTCTATTCATATATATGTTCATCTATATAAAATATGTAAAATCCCAAACCAAATATATGTATTTATATATCCACATCTATATTTATCTCAATCCCTATTTTGGTCTCTTTCCTTTGTTTTAACTGAACAGTTTATTTCAAAATGTAGGAGGGAGGTTTAACATACGGTGATTTGGTTCTCATAGCAAAATTTTGCCATATACTTTTTTTGTAAAAAGTAAATAATTCAAATTGCAATATGAAAGGAGAAAAAGAAAAAAAACTATTAAAATTAATAATACACTAAAAACTGAACATTAAATACTTTACAACACCACACACAGCTGCCTCACTCTGCTTTAATCTGCCTGTGATTTGGTAAGTTTCGATATATTTACATTTATAGAAAATGACTACTGGAGCACACATAAAACATATTTAATGTTCTACAGATGGGAAGATTACACCAACAATTTAAATCATTCAAGTGTCTTGCATCAGTAAGATGGGAATTAAATTTGCCATAAAATATTTTAAAGCTCAGATTAATAGTTTTTACCAGTGTAAACAAATTTCTATATCTATCTACCATTTTATTGCTATGTGAAGTGTAATACTCTAGTATCAAGATTTTGCTTCAAAAGATGCCCACAGTCATCAATTGACCTTTTGTGATATTATACCTGTATGCTCTAATATTTTCCTGACATATTTTATACCAAAGATTTTCTCATCATCCCATTCTTTACATCCTTCTTTTAGCATCTGGACCTACAGGATTTAAGTCTCTAATACGTAATTTAACATTTTATTAATGTATAAACTGCGCTCAACTATCAACTAATCCTCCTCTACCCCTGACAAGGTAGCTTATAGGAAGATGGACACATTCTAAAATTACTCTGTATAACACTTCTCTGTGTTCAAACTTCTGTAATAATCCTGTTCTGTCATCAGGTGTCAATAAAAGCACTACCTGGCCAAAGTTTCTAAGAGACTAACTACACTTCTTAATGCTTTACAACAATTGGTTTGAATTAAAATCCAGTTTCATTAAGGAGATTACATTCACTCTGCATTTGTTTGCAGCTTTTCCAGTCCATGGACCTTGAGGAGAAAGCATTTGCACTTGCTCCCAAGTTTGCCAGGCTATTGCCATGGAAGCAAATTTTCAAATCAGGTAAGTGGTAAGAAAGTTATTTTGATAGGCCTGGTGAGATAATGCAGCAGAAATTCTTCCCTTTGTAGGTTCTTGTCCAAATCACTGTTCTTCTACACTGACAAGTAACAAGTGCCTTCTTTCTCTGTGCTGCAACTGATGACAAGCAGGAATGCTGCTTATTCAAAGATTGAACTTGCAATGGTGGCAATAGTTCTGAAAAAACACATCTTGGCCTTCTGTCTTCCGTAGGCTCAAAATGATCAGAGCTTTCAATGTCACCATCAGTGTGTCTATATGTCAGTAGCAGGAGTTAAGCTGGAGTCTCTTGTTGTGTCCCCATTATTATTGATTTCCATTTCTTGGAACAAAAGAGGCTCAAGCGAGTTGATCAGCTGAGTCAATGACAGATTTCAGGGCCAAGAAGAACATAGTTCAGTTTGGTCAAATAAGTTTTAGAAATCAGAGCTGGCTCTTGAACTGCTTGATGCAACATGCCTCCAACACACACACACCTCACCTCACCACTTCTCTCCACACACACTTCTAATCCAGACCCACATGTTCACACTCAGCTGGGCCTTTCTCGCGTTGATCATGCAGACATACGGAAATCCTAAACTCCTGTGTCTTGAGGGAATGAGTCCTTCCAGCTTCCTACTCATTCACAAGTTAACAGACCAGATCCTTGCAAAGTGAACTACCTCCCTCACCGTACAAGCCGTTTCATTTTTTTTCCCCCTCTCTGTGATAAAAACTAATTGCCAAGATAACCTTCTCCATTACATGTAGGGTTATGATGACAGAGAATCACAGCACTGCCATTATCTTGTTACTACATTTCCCCATTTTACTTTGCATATTTTGCCTTACAAAATATTAGTTTACAAAAAGGCATCAACCGTTCATCAACAGTTAAGCCCTTACCAGAACAGCAAATTTAACTACTCGAAATCTAGGACTAAACACCTTAAGCCAATTATATATTTGTAAAACTTGCTTAGTAAGGAATTCATTCTTATCACTATTACAGTACAAGAAATGAACTAGAAGAAAAAAATGTGCACAGGACATTTAATATCAGAGACTAATAGTGCAATGAGTTTCCGGTGTAAATTTGCATATAAATTTACATATAAAAATCACACTAAACTTAACTTCTTTTAGCTGAAATGTGCATTAGTGCATAAGTAATAATGCCCTAAAACAGAATGCAAAGATGTCTAGTTCATAAATTATTACAACAATTCTAAGCTCACCGACTAAAAAATACTACACTGTTAACCTCTTGATAGGGTCTAGACATTGTACCAGCCAAGCAAACTGGGAAAACAGTGTTTTGCAATAGATGATTGCAAAAAACATCTTTCTGAAATTGAAGAAAAGGAGGGGACTGCAAAAGCATTATATTCTGTGACTGAAGCTATCTATGATGTTCTCAGCTCCTCCAAAAGAAATCATGCACACTGAGAAATCCACACCAAAGTGATATTACAATAATTTGTAATACATACAGGAAAAAGCTAATGAACTAAATAATATGTACATATTTGGACTTCCATGCACCCCAGTTTTGTCCATCTGTCCATAATGTTTCTGGTTTGGTATAGATAGATAGAAGAAGTTGGAGCAACAACGAGTTGAATTACAAGAGAAATGCTATATTATTACAAAAAACATACCTGACAAGGGGATACAGTCTGACTGAAAGTCAAATTAATATCCCACATTCCCATAACTGAGGAAGTAATGACAATGCTTAGATCTTAATTAATATTCCTTTGCATTTGAAATCAAGGCCACCTCTGAGTCCATGTAGACTGAAGCTTAATAATTGTCCATCCTCCTGAGACCACAGGCAGATTTCCTTTTCAGATCCAGCAGTGTGAGATGAAGAAATTATCAGTTACAGCTACTTTTTGCTAACCTCGTAGTGAAGGTTGACACTTCCAGTTATCAGCCCAGTTGCCTAAGCCACCATGTACAGTAACCTGGCTTATCAAAGCTGAATCAGGTTAGAGACTACTGAAAAAAATGTAACAGTAGATTAACCTTTTCCATTACCACAGCCAATCTGGTAGGAGATATCTGCCACTGCACTAATGTAATAAAAGACCAAATTAATCTTCAGAGGATTTTACAGGAAAATCATTTACATCTACTTTGTCAACAATTTTGGAAAGCATGACTCAGCAACTGACAGATTTCAATACAGCTCCTATATATCATTCTTATAGGTCACTTTGCTCTGCAGTTACATGTAATATATGAGGTGCCAATAATGGAAAACATAGCTTGAATCAAATCAATGCATGTATTTACAGTCCTTGTTCAATAGGACTATTTTGGATGACTGACACTTCAGTAAATCCAGGCTGCATCTCTCAAAAAGAGACATTTCTCTTTCTTTTTCAGAATGCCCTTTCTCCTTCACAGACTGTCATATCCACAATGCCAGAACAAAATACTTAAGGTCAGTATCACTCAATAAAAACACTAGGAAGTGCAACATTTCTAAGTTAGAAATGTATTGCTCTTAGATAATGAAGTCAAGAAAGCTATCAATTACTACTGTATTTTCAGAGTCAGTTATGTCTCATGGAAAGGTAATGCACAGTTCTTCTCAAGCATGTCATGACACAGAGGTATTTGGCCAAAATCAGCCTCAGAATAGTGACAAGCACCATTTGTAACCAGTCCTTTCTTTCAGGGAAGTCAAGGTGATTTAAAATTTAGGATACTTTCAGTTTCCAAATAGCTTCTGATATATCAGGTAGACAATTAGCAAACCCCCTCTTTTTCAATAATTTCTCTCAGATCTAGACTAAATCTTACCAACAGAGATCTTTGTGAGTGTCAGTCAGGTTAATTATTTAAGCAAATCTTTGTCACTCTCTTATTTACCAAAGAAGTGTACTATCATCCCTGGTCTTTGAATATATACAGAACTACAAAGTTTAGTTCCTGAGATAACTGTATCTACCCATATAATGCTACAAGAAAGAGTTAGCTGCAATTATTTTCTGCTGGTCTCACTGATTTGTTTTGAAGTACTACATGAAGTTACAAAAGTGCCGTAAATTCAAAGTTCCAATAGATTAGAACAGACTTTGGAAGGCTTGGTGAGTGCTGATGATTTCTGCATACTCATAACGAAGTCAGAGACTGAAGAAACAGAATTAGTTCCAGGAACTTATTCTAACAGTGTTTAACTTACTCTATTAGACTTTGAAACTGATATTTGCACCATGGGCATACTGTCCTGGACTGAAAATTTGATGTGGTGAGGTTAGAAAGCTCCCTTTGGCTTGAAACTACAAACGTGATAAAGACTACGTCAGTGAAATGCTGAGGTATCAGCTCGCTCAGAACTGATCAGGAAACGGCAGTGACCAGTACTGCCCGTATTCCAGTGCTTCCAAGACTTTCAGAAATGCTTGTTAAAAATAAGCTTACAACCACTTATCAGAACCTACAGTACCAGTACTATGGTAGAATAGTAGTAATGACTAATTATTACAATACTTCCATCAACTTTAATGACTCCTGCTACACATGTGAAGCAAATAGTCTAATGTGTGCCACTACTCCCGCTCATGCTGGTATGAGCTAAGAGTACTTCTTTACTTTTTAAAACTAGTAACCAATTCTGATAATATTTCATTTTATTTGATTTTATGACCATACTAATGAGATAATTTACATCTCAGCTACACCACCTACTATCAACTTACTCAATCAGCAGAGGTAAAATACTAATTAATTTGACTGTTTTAGATCTTGTACCTACTGTAGCTCTCTTACTCTGTAGGTCTAAAAAGAGATTTCTAAGGAAGGATGCTTCTTTGCAATTTGAAAGACTGACACTAAAATTATCACTAGCATAAAATGTATAGAGGCAGAGATAATTCTACCACAAAACTGAAATTGTCAGGGTCTATACTGAGAATAACTATTTCTCCTGAATTTTCCAAGAGCAGAAAATTACAAATAAATTCATATTGACAGGTGAAATGCCTGGGATAAAAACCTTCCTCTCTCAAAGCCTAGGTGCTTGGTTTTTTTAAATCCAACTTTTATTTTTGGCATATCTCTGCAGGGGCCAGAAAGTATCAGTATTATAACACAAAGAGAATTTCTTGAATGTTCATAGCTTTTCTGAAAACAGAAATATATATAAATCTGAAAAAAATAGTCTCTATAAGAGGTATCTAGTTCTATGCCTTACTATGACTTAAAAGATCAGATAAACTTTAAAAAGAAAACATCCTCACTGTTAGTTGTTGCTGCAAGCAAAGTTAACTTTTAAGTCCTTGAGGTTTCCTCACAGATTACTGTCTGACATACAACAACAAATGCCGCATTATTAATTTTGTCTTCCATATGTGACATAATAGAGCTATCTGTATTAGCAATGTCCCACACATTCCCTTAGTATTTACTCTAAAAAAGTAATACAAGTTCACTGTATCACAAGCAATGTTTGTTAATAATATTAACTTATGTTATTATTGACTGATATCCATTACTAGAACCTCTGAAGGAGCTAAAATTAGAGCAGTCTAACTAAGGCCCACCCTTGCACTTCTCTGGGTCTCTCTGTGCCCTGCAACTAGTTCTGCTGTCTCCCAGAAAGCAGCCTCTCCCTCTGTACGGGGTGGTATGGGAAAGATGTGGAAGCAAGTGTTCATTAGAGAACCATGGATTTACGAGTAAGAATATAAAGCCCTTTAAACACTGATCTCTCCGTAGTCCTGTGTGCTCAGTTTTGAGTACCTGGCAGATCACCTTGTGAGGGAAAGGACTGCTATTACAATCACCTGAAATATACTCTTTTTTTGGCATATCCATGTATCTGGACATGAGCCATTATTTCATCGTGTATCTTTTATAGAGTAAAAGGTATCCTCCTGAGATTTCAATTTTAAAATTTGGGTAAATATCAATGAAGTGTTTCTCAATTGTTACATTCATCCTACAGTCACCATCTGCTGTGTATGGATCACACAGAACAGACTGTTGCATTTATTCTTCTAGAGACTGCCAAAAACGAGGAGGTTTGAAGGTTGGAAAGAGCTGGAACCAGTAATGGAAACACCCTGTCTATTCTTAGAGCTGAATGTAAACATATTGCTAAGTGTGAAGACAGTGACAGCGATCTTTTAAAATCACCACTGAAGAGTGCAGAAGCAGCGCATTAGCGGCAAGGATCTGGGAGCCGTTACAAATGGCAAGAGTGGCACAAGTTGCAACTCAGCAAGAATAACTCTCGTGGAAGTGGGGGCAGGCAGCATATGTTTCAGAGTTACATTACCAACTTCTGAGTACTCATGTGGCTCTGAGGGACTTGAGAGAGAAAGAGAAAGATTTGGCAGAGAATAGACAAAACTATTGTCTCCGCACTTACGTGGAAACCAAACTCAATCCCTTCCAGGCATTTGGTTTTATTAAAGCAGAAACTAATAATTCACTGTTCAAAACAGACCTTCCCCTCTGGCTTATCTCCTGCTGTACAGATCCTGCTTGGAGCTCACATATTAGATACTTCCTCTCCAGACAGCCAATGCTATTTTTCAAATATATGGATGGATTAGAAAGTCTCTTGACTCAGTGAACCAGCAATATACACTTACAATTTTCTCCATGAAATAGACAACTGCTAAAGAGTAGGTGTGCTCAAAGCAATAACTGCCGGCCTTTTAGACATTTTACATAAAAATACTTAAGAATCAGCTTACTTCTTGACCTCTACATACAACCTGAATAAATCCATTACAATATTTGCAAGGCCAAGTAACCGTTAAAGTCCATTTTTCTAAACAATCTGAGATAATGGCCCTGAATTTATTAGCCTAAACTCAGCCTCTGTACAACTGTTTACTCCAAAGTAAAATACAGTATCCAAAAAATATTTTTTAAGTTGTAAATTGTTACAATGTTGCCAATGGCTGAAGATACTTAATAATTATCCATTGGTAAAGTTTAAAAATATGGGGTTTTTCTGTGCATTTAGAACTGAAAATGCCTGCAAATGTACAAACAACTCATAAAACCTGGAAGTGTTATTTAATTAATGAATAATGAATATTCACAAACAAATTGTAATTTGGCTTTTGAAAGCTCTGTTTTCTCAGGTGCTTCCTTCGAACTGTTAAAATACTTTTTCAAGTATTCTTTCTAAATCCAGAGAATTAAATTAAATAAATAATTACTGAGTACACGTTCACTATCTCTTTCCATGTGAAATGAGGAGTGCTAAGTTTTTCTCCACATTTATCTCAAATAACATCAGCTGGAATTTGTTCAGTAGAAGTATCTGCTGCAGGGAACCAATTGTATGACCTTTAGGTTACTGTTATACAAATAGCTGTGGACACTAAACTAATGTAGTCTCTATGTTCACTGAGACTACCTTCTCTTCAGTCTTCTAAGATTTTGGTTGCAGTGATTTTCATATACCTTTATACTAGGAATTGAAATGAAGCAGCATATTCATTTCAAAAAGGCTGAAGAACAGACTTCAGACAGTAACAGACACTGGTCCCTCCTTTCTAGTGAGGATGATGATTAAGCAAGACCAAGAGATATGTTCATATTGTCACAATTAGATAGTCGTTCCTTACTCTGAATCAAATAGAAAAGGAAAGATCTGGATTCCTTTTTCAAGGTCAGATCATCTAAAATAGGTAGCCTAAATTAAAATGTCAACTAAAACTGTATATCTTAAAGCAAGTAATTTCTGAGCTAAAGTATTTTACAAACTTCAGCACAGCATCTGTTTTCAAATCAAATCCGTATCAACTGGTTTTATATACTTACTTGAAGTTCCCAGTTCAGGTGCTGTTTGAGAATGTTTGTATGTGTGGATAAACTTACTGCTCATTGTAATGATGCCATTTAATTACCATTTGCTCTTGCAGAAGCTGTGCATACTATCCATAAAAATCCAGCAGAAAAGAACAGCTAGCTACTTCAACCCATATTCTACACAATACTATAAAATAGTATCTGAATTTCAGTCCAGCATTTTCAAATAGTATTCTGATCATAGGAGCACAGCAATACTGTTTTGGAGAAGCAGGGATATTGCTACATTTTGTGACAGCAGTAGTGCCCCAGCCAAATTAGTCTTAAGTACAAGATACGGCTTCCTGTTATATAGATGGACTAAATTCATAGGAATGGAAAGAATAATAAAGATCCTTCCTTCCTTTTCCTTCATATTACACAAGGAAAGCAGTGAGTTCTCACTACTCACTAATTCACATCAATCACTGAGGGGAAAACCAGTGGCAGTACCAACAGTTTTCTTGGCAACTCAGATAAATGGCAGGTTTAAAGGTTATACTTCTGCAGAAGAATCCACAGATCATGACTTGTAAGAGCCTCCAAAGATAGTTTGCAAATTTATCCTTAATATAACTACATTTGTTGGAGAAAATCTCAGTGTTCTCTCTCAGGTTCATCTCATTGTGATTTAAAAATAAATGAACAAAAACCCCCAAAACCCCAAACCAAACCAAAAAAACCCCAACCCTACAGAACAGTAGGGTTTTGAGCTAAAAATCTAGCATGAGGTCCACTGATTAGAAAGACAGTCATTATGGAGGTATATCCAGGGAACAGAATTCAAACATCAAGTTTTCCTTTCAGTGACGTTACTTTAATACCTAGCTCACCAAGCTATAAAATCTGTACTCCAGATACCATAAGTGAGCAACTTCTTAAAAAAGAACTCTTTTCTGTGGACTTGCTGTGTTTAATGGTTGAGCAAAAAAAACCTCTTGTTTTGATTCACAAGCCACAGGGCTAGCAACAGCAGTTATGGACTAAGTGAAATAGTAGTTTAATTATACAAGGCTACTCTCTTTCTTCACTTCACAGTTATTTTACGTATATATGACCACTCATCTAGCATAGAGGAAAAACCCCACTAATTACTTAGGTTTAGACACAACCTTACATTTTTGTCAATGGCAGCTAGTGACAGCTCAGCTGCCATTTTGTGATCTACATTAGCTCCCTGCTGTTCTATCACAGAACTGATACATGCATCTGTAAGGAAGAGAGGAGAGGGTTAGCAGCTGCTATATAGTTATCAAAATTTTTCACTCATTCTAGTATTTCCAATGATTTACCCTCCTTTTGAGAACTCCTCTTTTTTTTTTTCCTTCCCCCAATGGACTATCCAAATATATTCTGCTCTGAATTATTTGCCAAATTGCTTTTTGTTAGAGTAATTAATAATTACCACCTTCCCAAATTTGTTTTTTTCCACAAACCATGTTGCCATGGTTCTTTTGCAGAATGTTACTTTTTATGCTACCAATTCTTATGAAAGCATATTCTAAAAATTGGTCTTAGGGCGTGATTCATAACTTCAGGTTACTCAATTTCTGAGAACATGATCCAAGTATCAGCCATATACAGCAATATTCAGACTACAATTTAGCTTAGGATTATGAAAAATTAATGTACCACAGCTATGAAAACAGTGTGTCACTGTCTTCAACTTCTAAGTTACATAATTACAAAATTACGTAATTACAAAAAATTAGTAAGGGAGACACTGACACATAATTTAAATTCTAGGTTCAATCTACTTTAGCACAAGTTGTATTTGTTACAAGTTCTCTACATTATGCTTGTCTATTGACATAACACAGTTCCCACAGAAGACAAACTCCTGTTAGAATACATATGACACAGATTTTTTTGACAGGAAGAGTTACAAAGATTTGATGTTTGGTCATCTAGCTATATTAGCATGTAGTGAGACATAAAATGAGTAGACCCACAGGGCAAGACAAGTTGGTGGTGAGGGCCAGGCATCTACACAGTAAGAGTGCCCGTGTTTTGCAGATGAGTAGTTCTGTTTCACTCCCATGAACTTAAACACCCGTTCATGGTTGAAGAACGTTAGACAAGCATGTGGAAAATATTCTCCAGTTAAGCTACACCCAAAAGAGATGCATTTCATGCACTCCAGGACTGCTGTGTGATATAAGTGAAAGTGCAGTATGTGGGGATGAACAGGAGAGACACCTGAAAAACACACTGTTGCTGTGAACTGAAGGCTAACACAGATGCATCTTTCCTTGTGGGTTCCCTTCAAGTAATTAAACAAAAGAGGTAGAGGTGCCAAGGAAGAGACATAATCTAGAGAAAATTAACACATCTTTTGTGCCATCTCTTATTGTTGTGGCTCTCTGTAAAACACTTATGGATTTAAAATAGACTAACATATCCCACAGATGGCTTCCACCTCTACAGTCCCCAAAGCATGATTCCCAAGTGCTAAAGATCTGCCAAGATTTTTCAGGGAGAACATTCCCTGAGGCAATATATCCTATGAGAAGGAAAACATCACTGCGTTGGCAAAGGTGCTACTTGTAACCTACAGCTTATAAAGCCATTGGAAGGCAAAATCATTTCTGGAGCTGGGTGAAAAGAGTTTGAGGAGTACACCCAGCAGTAGGACTAGTAGGAATCCCGTGTCCCATGCTGTTATCCATCCTTCCTTCTCAGTCTACCACCTAAAGAAGAGAGTAGGATTGTGGCAACGGAAAAGGATGTCCAAAGGGTGGCTCCTCTTCTCTTTCTACAGTAGGCTACATTGTGCTAAGGTCAATCCAGTTCCAAACTGAACTGTTCTTTATCTGCTTTCTGACTTGCATTTCCAGATCTAGGTGATAATAACAGTGTCTCGCTTCTTGCTTCCTCTTAGAGTTGTAGAACAACTTAGCTACTGACAACTGAACAGCATCCTCATGATTAATAGAAATGATGGTTCCACATGCTAAGTCACAGAATCTTTCTTGTAATCATATATGAGAAAAAAGACATTCCCTGATTTTTAGAATTCATATTGAATTTGAAACACTGTCAGCTACCGATGAACAACAGGCTGATTTAGCCTGTGCTGTCTAGAAGTCACTAAAGGAGTAAAACTATTGAAATATACTTTAGAATTATTTTTAAAGTAAAATATACATTTGAAAGTACACTTCTGTATCCTGCAGCATCTCTACTGTCGCATGTTTGTTTTCTTTGCCTTTGAGATTCATTAGACTGCCACAGGCTGGTCTGAACAAGACAAAATGAAGTAAAAATACATTAACGCTCTCATGAATGAAAAAGGAAGAAATTCCTAGGCAGACAATAATCACGGAGGGTACTTTCGCCCTTTTTCCCTGAACTAGTCTTTAGGTGTTCTCCTTTAATAGAGTTGATGATCTTTGTCAGGGTGAAATGTAACCTGAAATTTGCATTGGTAGAGGGGGAGGTCAAAGCTGACAAGTCTCCAACATCAATCTCCCTTACATCATGCAGAACAAAACAGAACTCGGAGGGATTTTTTGAACCAATAGAATACATAATGAGGCCCCACAGATCCAAAATTTCCTTACTGGAATTATTTCCAGCACAGTGCTATGGAAATATTTATACAAGCAGCACAATTGATGGAGTTTTTAATGACTGTGGGGAAATGTTCTCCATAGGCCAGCAGCGCCAACTGCTGGAACTGGTTCTCAGGCTGGACTGAAAGGCAAAGGACACTGACAAAAGACACATGTACTTAGAATTTAGATTGGTTGCTTTCACTTTGACAGCTGGCAAATGGAGAGTCTGAAACTGGGCAGTGACAGATGACATACAGTACGTACAGTACGGTTGGAGGCATTTACTACAAGCAGTGTTAGGATTGACTGAGTTATTTCAGTATTCACAATACTTGATAATATCCCTCCTCTGAAAAATAGGCTTATTATCTAAGCACTCACAAGAGTTCCCCTTATTACCAAGCTTTAACTATCAAGGCAGGCAGGTATCATTCACAGCTGGAATGCATCCTTACAATCCTTTCCAGTCTTCACCAATTGATCTAATTTCTATTGACATACATGGAGCTTAGGAAATAAACCTACATCTAGCTAATCCCCCTCCATTTCAGTAAGGTTATTCTCATTTCTGGAATGGTGATGAGTGGATTTCAAAATATTCAGGGCCTGGATTAGAAAACTATCCAGATCAGCAAGCTATATGGTTTAGAACATGGATCACCGAAACTCCTTATAATCTGGTTGGTATTCACTGAATGAAGGTATTATCTTGTTTCTCTCAGAGATGCAATATATGGTTGTAGTCAAAACATTAGGTATTCAGGCAAAATAAAAAATTACCACAATTGTCAGAAGACACAAACTGTGCATGGTTGACAGTACAATGAGATTTATCACAAGTACTTGATATAAAGAAGGAAGATAAGTTATTTTCATTTAATAGAAGGCTGAAAAATATATTTAACTGGTTATCATGTATTTCTTAAAGACCACTTACTGGATGAAATATATCAGGAAATTTGATTAAGCCATTCATTCAATCATAATATAACAATATAGACACATTCTTGTTTAGCAAACTAGATTCTCTTCTCAAGGTTTTTTAGCTATTCTGTGGACATTCTCAAGTGTATGATATATATATATAAATGAATCACTCAAAGAAAATGCAGGCTGCACTTCAGCTACCTAGTAGTCCATTGAAAAATTCTAGCTTGTTGAAGACTCAGGGTCTAACCCCAAGCTCTTCACTGTTCTGTATATGAAACTATTACCACTATCATGCATACAATGTATAAAGACCCATGTTTCATACAATAAGCCAACATATCATTCTTTTCTAGAGTTGCATACATGTTTATAATAATTAATTAGTGTCTTAAGAATTCAAAGATGAACGCCTAATTTTGTAGAAGACACAGTCACAGTGATCTGAACACATAAAAGGTGGAGACTACATATAGGAAAATTAAAGTACCATTATTCCACAGAATGAAACTTAGCTAAACCAGACCCTCCTATGAGTTCAGGATCTCATTCACTGCTTAGTCTCACTGTCCTCCTTTTATGTTGGAATGAAGTTAGGAACAGGAGGTGGAATATCCTATAAAAACTAAAGCCTTCTCACATTGTACTTCACCCTACCAGCCCTTGCACTAGGAGCTACGCTTAGGTCTTGGCCATTAGAATCTCCATGCTGGGAAACATTTATACTGCTTCGTACAGTTTCCTGCATGTTGAGCAGATCAACACTATTTTTAACTCTATGAATGTTTGCCATGCACACACTGTGGAAAAAAAAAAGATGAGGAATTGAGGGAACCTCACATCAGAGTTATGCTTCTTTCTTCAAAGCAAAAGTTATACTCTTACTTGACAAATTAAATTCTTCTTCTTAAAAAAGAAAAAAAGAAAAATCTCTAAGTGTTTTACAATCACAGCTTTGCAATTCAATATTCACAGCAACTGCAGGTTAAGACAGCCTGCTTGATTATTGAGAGTGGGACAAATAATGATGTCTTCCTAACACCACTTCTAAGATTTCATTTCAATGGTTGGTATGGTCAAGTACTGGCATCAAGGAAGTTTGTCACAGATTGACTTTTGACATAAGTAGCTGCTGTGCTATGAATCACTTTAAAAGGTCAATGGGATTTAGCAAATCTTGTTACTTTTCACTTAATATTTTTAAATGTCGTTGATCAAAATCTAATTTTTTTAAGTTGCATTTTATTTTTTAAAGTAGTAAAATTTCTAATCTTAAGATATTGCTCAATTATCATCGCTTTGACTTGTATCAACTGATAGGAAACTGAAAAGGCTAACTGGTAGAGCTAAGTTTTGAAAGCTTTGTTTTGAAAGCCACACTTCAAAGTGCATCAGGTGAAGCAATTAGAGGACAAGCACTGCTAAAATCCAAATTATTTTCTCCCTTTCAATACATGTTTGATCATCTTTTTTTTTTTTTTTTGGTAAATACTACAGTAGTAAAATATGAAGGTCCAAGTGGAAAACATAAATGAAGATGACTACCATATCATACTTTTCATCTGGGAAGAGAGATAACTCAGAACAGATATATAGAAGTCTACAAAATCGTAAGTAGCATGGAGAGACTGGATAGGGTTTAACTGTAGACTGACTCCTGTAATTAAAATAAAGAACACAGCTAAAACAATGGTACTGATTGAAGTAAGCACTTCAAATTCAAAGTCAAAGGAGGTTATGGATACTAAATGTATATGTAAGTTTAAGGATAGGCCTAGTAGCTCAGAAAAGCACCTGAACAGAAAATTCTTAAAAGCTGTGGAAGTTCCATACTATATGTATATACTCTTGCTTTTTCCCTTGACATTTCCAACCACCCCTGGAGACAAGCCCAGGGTTCATACCACAGGTTCAGAACAGCTCTGTTGAACTCTTTATAGGCTGTGCCTAGAGACCCCAGTGAGTTCAGAGTTTCAGGGAGTCCAGTGAGTTTTAGAAAGCCCAGCAAAAATTTTAGAGGAAGGACAACTGAACACTTACCCTTTTATGGCCTAAAAGAAAAATATTTAGCTTGTGAATATTTGCAGCCTTCAGTGTTATTCACTGAATAACACTATTTAGTGTTATTCAGAAGTTATATGAGGGTCTGAAGCTAGAACACTACTTGTCTTCTGCTTGCTAGACTTCCAAGTGATGTATCTGCCTCACCAGAAAGTAAAAGCGTGGTTTACATGTGACTACTCTGCTTCATAATATCCTCATTCATTTTAAACTGATTTTAAATGTAATCTGAAATTGTATACCTAACTGTCTAGGTTTAAAAAAAAAAAAACAAGAACCCCCCCAAAAAACCCCACAACCAAAACAAAATGTAAAACCCCCAACCTTCCCCCTGTGAAAAACCCTGGGAAGAAAAATGAGAAATAAGCCTATCTTAAAGAAAATCAACTGAAAACTTAAGAAACAGACTGTGATCTAGCCCTTGCTTGGAAATACAGGCATGTGGCATTACAATGACAAAACTTAAAATTAATATTTGATTCTGCTATTTGCAAAATAGCGGCAGTATGCATTTATCAGACACAGGAAATACCTTGAGTACTGAGAAAAGCTGAGAAGTGGAAGTGGTTCACTGTACCAAAAAGTCTCAGTGTAACAAATATAAAACAATATTAGTACTCTTAAGGGCTAAATCTGAGGCAGTTTTGTCTCTTCTACTATAATTTTCTTGGTAGAAAAAATTAACACACACATATAAAAAGAAAGAGAAGAAAATGTTTTTATTATTCAAACGCTGTAAAGCATAGTATCATACCATGCAATCTATGGAGGACATTCCAGTGACCATATGGACAACAAAAAAATTAACTGCAATTTAGAGACAGATGTGTTTCAAATTAGAGGACTTATTGGGTTTCTATGTAAAAAAAAAAACCACTTGGAAAAAGTATTATCTTTTAAAATTAAAAAGCCACTTCCTTCAATTTATGGGTCAAATTCTGAGGTCTTTACTTAAACGTTTATTTATCAATTTCCCTGAAACCCATACTATCTACTGAAGAGTACAGACTACAATTAGATTTGAATCTAAACTTCCCGTTAGACTAAAGTTCTCTGGAGAGAGCACTGGAGCTACACCTGGGACAAGATGGAAGCCAAGCTTACTATTTACACCTGGATGAAATGAACCTGTCTAAATCTTATTAGCCTTACCCTAATTTACAGTGATTCTGCTGTCAGCAAGCTGGAATAACAGATGAAAAGATGAATTATAAGGAATCATCATCTTTTATTTATTGGAATTACCATTCTACTACTTTATCTCTAAATGCATGCAGTAGACATTCTACTTATCCAGAAAATGTATCCTTAGCACAGCTTATCACCTTTGTATATTTTACCGAAGATGCTGGGTTGCATCAACAAGGGCATCACCAGCAGAGATAAAGAAGTCATTATCTCTCTCTACTCAGCACTTGTCAGGCCACACCTGGAGTCCTGTGTCCAGTTCTGGTCCCCACTCTACAAAAAGGATGTGGACAGGCTGGAAGGGGTCCAGAGAAGGGCCACCAAGATGATCAAAGGACTGGGCAGCTGCCATACGAGGATAGGCTGGGAGAGCTGGGTTTGTTCAGCCTTGAGAAAAGGAGGCTCAGAGGGGATCTCATCCCCATGTACCAGTACTTAAGGGGCAGCTACAAAGAAGATGGAGACTCCCTTTTTACACGGAGTCACAAGGAGAGGACAAGGGGGATGGACACAAGTTGCTCTTGGGGAGATTCCGATTGGACACGAGAGGGAAATTTTTCACACTGAGGACAGTCACCCATTGGCATAATCTCGCCAGGGAAGTGGTTGTCTCGGCCACGTCGGACACCTTCATGAGTCATCTGGACAGGGTGCTGGGCCGTTTTGTCTAACTGTGCTCTTCCTAGAAAGGTTGGACTAGAAGATCCCTGAGGTCCCTTCCAACCTGGGATTCTGTGATTCTGTGATTCTGTGATTTTAATATCAATTAATAGATATACTTGTATGTGTATATGTATGCTATATATATATATAAAGATAAGAAAGGCCAAAAAAGAGTAAAATCCTCCATATTAATATTTTCACTATTTTTGGCTGTTATTGGAGGGAGGAAAACAAAAGTTGGTTTCCTTTGAAGGGAAATGCAAACAATATCTTATGCAAACAAGGATATTCCTTTTACTGATATACAGCGATTAAACTAACTGAAATTAGATTAGAGCTTAAAAATAATTACTTTTTCAATATGACACACTTATTCGATATTTTTATTTCCACTAAATACCCTAATCATAATCTGGTTTATTAGCAAAATACAAACTTGAATATTTTCAGCCATGACAAGCCAAAAGAGTGTTAACAAAACTTGAGCAGCTTAAAACTGTGTTTGATCCATTAACTATTCAACCTCCACTTTGAATTTTACATTGAGAGAAAGAACACGTCCAAAAGTGATGTGTAGTGAGTTGGTCTCATCAACGTAAAAATGCAAATTTATTATATTTTATTAAAAACATGAGTTAAACCAAATAATCTCTAAGGGTTTCAGATACCTTTTCAAACCTCAGATACCTTTCGAGACTGAAATTTTGCACCTTAAGGATGGTAAGACGTAGAATTAACAGTGCAAACCAAAGATAAATGTAATTGGAAAACCCTGTGTTGTTCCAACTTAAGATCATGAATCTAGTCAGAATTATGTATTGTAAGAAAGACAGATGAAAATACACGCAATGCTATTTAGCACAGAAAATCCTGAGCAAATTAAAAGAGGACAGTAACACAATGCCTTCTTAAAGTCATAAATTTGGGGCGGGGGTGGGGGCAGTATAGGCAGAACTGTGATATTTCCTTTTAGCTGATCTTGTGCACTGAAAGCAGAAGAGAGATGCTCTGTCCTGTCTCCAAGACCTGAGCTACAGTCAATTGCATGGTGCTGCCAGGTAGACATATTTATTTCTCCAAAATTCTCTGCGCTCTTCAACAGAGGATTCCTTTTGCAACATCAGCTGATGGCCACTGCCTGAGGCCATCCATAAAGGTTAGAATATCTACAGAGTTTCAAACTCTGAACACTGACACACACATCTTGCCACCCTTTTTATATGAAAAGGTATGGAACTATCATCCTGTGACAGGCATTACATTTAAAAGAGACATTATGAAGTACAAAAGCCTGAGTTAGCCTAAAGCATTTCCAAACCTCAAACACAAAACTGGAATCTCTAAGCAAATACATTCATTGAAGTCTTGTTAATGTCTATAGTACTTGTGGCACCCACGTGACATATGTCTGGATGATCCCCTACTGTCCACTGCTCTTGGGATGCCCAGCGGCCCTCACCTCCCTGGGGACTCCCTCACTGTCTCTGGGCTAACAATCATTGTGGCCACATGTCCACCATTAAGAAAATCAAGAAATTAATATACACCTTGCTCAGTTCAAAACTCTGTCCTGCCAACTTTACCTCTGCTATAACCAATTTCTGACATTTCAGAAACCTGATCAGTTGTGTAAGACAGGAAAAGTACTTTTGACACGCTGAGGATAAATTTGTGTTGCATTTGACTAGGGGATACAGCTATAACTACTGTCCAAAAGCCATGTTGTTAGTATTTTGAAATAAATGTTGCTAATCCTTTTCTTTCCAAGGGCCAGGAAGGAAGAAGACTGCCTCTGAGGTCAAAAACAGAACAATGTATTCATTAAATCTGACTCACTTGTGTAGCAGATGTACCAGGTGTCTATGTTTTTTTAAAAAGTTATCAGCTTTTGAAGCAATTTAAAGTAATCATCTTTACATGACTGTCTACTGTCTTCACCAGAAAGATCTTCCAATGTTTTAATGTTCTCATTGCTAGGACACCTCATGCAAGATTAAATATTTCTGAGATTTAAATTTTTGGCCTCTATCTCTTGATGCGTGTTGGTCGGCAAAACTGAGAGACCATCACTATCTTTTCAATATTCTTTAGTGAATGATCACATTCCTTCTCCAGTTTTTCTCTGGTAAACTAAATTGACAGAGATACTTAGCATTGTTATGACAAGGCATGCTTTTCCAGTTCCACATGCTTTTAGTGGATTTCTTTGATTTTATTGCAGTTTTTCAATACAAGTCTTAACCTACGAGAACCAGAGCTGTGAACAACATTCTAATAGCAGTACCACCAGTGTTGTTTACTTTCTGCCTCCATTTGACCATTCTTTAGCAGTCAATGACTGTATTAGTTCTTTTTACCAGTATCATGCTGACACTGTTTAGAGAGACATTAGCTAGGATAATACCAGTCACTTACATTAGAGACAGAAAGCTCTCCCACTCTAAAATGAACTGCCTGGCATGTAATCAGTTAATTCAGTAACAGCAGTTCCATAATAGTAACCATGTGTAATATCTGTTAGTTAGAAATCTTTGTGTCATCTTCAAAATTCATCAATAAAATGTTTTTTATGAGATTTTTCATAGTGATCTGAAGACAAGGTATAGCTACTTCTTTACCTTCTTCATCTTCCTAAAAAGGAATTTTTGCCACTTAGGTCAAGAATTTCAGTGCCGCATGCGTTGTAAAAGCACGTTGGATTTTACAACATGGACTGTTGTTGGAATTTTGCAAGTTTTTACACTGAATTAGATTAAAAATTATAGTCAGAATTAAAATGTACCTTAAGAATTTATTATACAATAGGAGTCAATAATATACTATCTATCTAGCTTTTCCTTCTACAATTTTATCAGTATTTTCAGATCAGAAAATGATACAAGACAATGCATGATCCTGAAGGACAAAAACCTACACTATTCTTTTCAAGGTCTCAAATCACAAACTCTTTTAGTCTAGCTTCTGTGTTTCATACTAGCACCATACACCTCCCTACCACCATGCTCAACCAACACAAAGATTTTGAAATTATCTACTTCTCAGCACTACAGAAGTTTACAATCAGGATACTACACTTCAAGGAAAGAAGAGCAAACCAGAAGTGATATGTGAACAATGACGTTTAAAATATTTTGAGAAATGCATATTGATTTTGATTTTGATTTTTTCCCCCACATAAACACATGCTGACATGTAAAATCAACTGAAGAGACCCTTCTCCCTTCCCAGCTTCTGTTACTGGAAGAGGTAGCCCCATGATACTTGTATCGCATATTTTTCTTTGCAAAAATGTTCCTGCAGCAAAATACCATACCAGTCATTTCTATTCATAGAACCTGTTACCAGCATCCATTATTAAAGTCAGTATTTCTTAGCTGCTTACAATTCATGCAGAAAGCAGGACGTCTACATGATAAAGCAATTATCCATTTACAGAAGATAAGAAAAATATTAGCTCAGAAAATAAAAACCTTACATGGTATAATTCAAAGATAAATGCAATTACAAATCTTTGGAGAATAAAACCAATATCAATTAAGCAAACATACCAAACAGCTATTTTATCTCTAGATACTTCAGTTATTTAAAACATACAACTTATTTAATATGATTTAATCATTCTTTTAAAATTGCTAACATCATTTAATTATTTTTTGAGAGGGAAAGTATGTATTTATCTAGCAATAAACTATGATTAAATACATTCCAATGATTAATGAAATCTAAATGACAATAATAATTTGGCATGCATAAGGAAGGAGGGTACCAAAAGAGACTTACTCAGTTGTGGACTGTACAGAAACTGCTTGAAGTCTTTATAGAACTCAACCTTATCTGAGGTCCAAAATTAGAAGCAGATGTCAGCAGAATAAAAACGTAATTATTCAAATAGGATAAAGAAGACACTTTCTTTCAAGCATTCGTTTTAGTTCATGTAACTGAGCTTAAATGAGGTCTTAGTAAGTATCACGTTTTATTATTCAAAAAGTGATTGTGTCTGGTCACTTAATAAAATCGATTGAACCTCTGTGATAGCAGCCAGACCAACAATAAAAATTACATTTTTCTTCTAATGCAGTAGAAAAAAAATTAAACATTTAGAGTAATCTTACCAGAGCTCTGCATTTCACATCTATCTTTCTTTCCGGTGCTGCAGGTATGCTTTTAATCTTTAAGGAGAACCATACTTTGCAATTTGAAGAACTTCCTCCTATGTTAAAAAGAACAAAATGCCTTACAAATCATTGCATGAGGTGATCAATCATAGCAGCATTCAAATCAATGAGAAATTTGGACTTTTAGCAGAAATGCCAGTCATTGTTCATATTGAGACAAAGCATATCATGAACTGATTTAACTGCTGTCAACCACCTGCATTATCTAATCCCTTCTTGTCTGGATTCAAAATAGTAACAAAATCAATATATAGACAAACTGAATGGAACTAGCACTTTGGCAAATTAGTTTCCTAGGCTATCACGTTGTTTCAGAATTTTAAATATCATTGATTCATAACTGGTTTTCTTCAACAAAGACAATGCTAAAAAATATTCTTAATGAAGTTTTTACTACAAGCTTATCCACCATATTTTCAAAACTAAAAGTTTTTATTTAAACAGATCAGAATTTCCAGTTATAAAGAATCCATCCTCAAATACGTGTTTGAACATACATTGATTTATACTGCAATGCATTTTTATCAGGTTTTGAGACGGGATTATTGTGATACCTTGAATTATAAGAAAAAAAAAAAGCTAAAAAAGAAATTAACCAGCGATATCAAAAAAAGAAAGATAATCTTGGATTATTGTGATACCAAACAAGGTGGCATTAAAGAGACCGAGAATGCTCAAGGATGGTAAATACATGCATCAAAACATTCGCACATCAGTGTTATCCTACCAGATTAGATTAATTATCTATCTTATCCCAAGCTTTGTTATCATTGACTAGTAAATGTTTGGCCAGAAGAAATGTGCAATAAACTCTTGTAAACCCACATTTAATTACACGATAAGCTGATGAGAAACCCAGAAGATTTGTTTCCCTTCAGTATTTTGTATTATCTAGTTCAAAAAGGAGAGACGGGAAATTCCAATGATATGCACGGAAGCTGAAATGCACCAGAGACTCCCTTTGAATTCTGGAGATCATTTATGAAGCCACAGAAGACTGTATATCACACACATGTATGCTTGTTAAATTATAAGGATAGATTTTAAATTCTGCTTTGTTGATGATTATGAAATGCTTAAATAATTGGTATTTGCGTTACTGTTACAATTAAGACCAGAAACAGGGAAGTGTTTACTACCATTAACCATGGGAAGCATAGGCAAGCAGATCTTCAAACTGAAGGCAGTCCATATCAGACTGACAGTATTTTTATGAGTTTATATTGTATTAAGCAAAATTAAATCAAAATTATATGACCTTTGGTGTATCACAGAATTTAAACTCTGTTCAGTCACCCAGAATAGTTGTTTTGCAGCTTCAGCCAAGCAATCTGTGTTTTGGTAAAGCATATCTTCTAGGCAGACTTTGAGTCTTGACTGGAAGATATTCACTAACAGTTTGTTCCGGTGGCTAATGACTGGCACTGGAGGACATTTAAATATGAGTCTAATTTCTGATTTCCATTAGATTTGCTTCAATGTCCGGCCAAAAGATCTTGTAATGAGTTTCTCTGATAGATTTAAGATATCTAGCATTAAGTATCTAGCATTTTCCTGTATTTAGAACATAGTCATGAATGTTAATAAAATTAGCTCTTCAATCTTGTTCACATAGGCGAAAGAGACTGAGCCCAAAGTCTCTCATCATAAGGCCTGATCTCCACAGCACAAATATTTCATGTGGTAATTGTTTTGCAAGTACAAGCAGTTGTTCAGCACCTTTTGAACATGCATACACAGGAACAGCTTGCAGTATTCCTGTTTGTCAGTATAATGTATGAGATTAAAATAACCTTAATCCACCTACTCATGCGTCCCTGAACTGTACACTAGAGAGCTACATTAGCAGTTCTGTTTTACCACAGCATTAGTCTTAGGAGCTCCTACTGTTTTTCTTTTCTGCTGTGACCCCAGCTCTTCTCAGAGCCACTGCTTTCCTTGTTGCAGTTCTTAATCCTGCATATATGAATTTCTTTGTATACCCTATTTGCAACAAAACTGTGTCTGACTGGCTTTAATTATATTACTTTCTTTAAATCTTCACTGAATATATCCTTTATTAACTTACCCATTCTTTTGTGCAGGCTAATTTGATATGCATACAATTTACTGTTTTTTAATACCAGCAGAATATTACAGTCTGGATTCCAGTCTTTGGAATAGCCTCAGTATCTTAAGATCTATAAAAATTAATATCACTGAGGTAAAGACATCTTCTGAATGGCCATTAAAGGATTCTGGCATGCACATGACCCTGAGTTTAATCAATTTTAAAAAGTGAAAAAAAAAAGTATACAGAAGAGAGATGTCTCCTGCAAGATGTGAGGATCCCTTTACACCAGAACAGAACACATCACCTTGAACCTGAAAAAAAAGTTCTCAGTCAAAGACCAAAAGAAAGTCAAAGGGTACCCATAGCTCGACATACCCCACCCTTCAAGAATGCAGTCAAACTGCAGGAAAGGGTATAACAGGAGTCTATAAAATTCAGGTAGGAAACAACAAAGGAAAATGTCAACAGTAAAGTTCCATTTACACGGGATATGTGATTAAACAGCAGGACAAAGACATTATTAAAGCAACACATTCACAAATGAATGTTCTGTACAATTAAGGAAAATAGAAAAGAGCACAGACTGTTATTTAAACAGAAAATCAAGGCTGCCTCCCTGTCCCCAAACCCCTAGAACACCCATACAAAAAACCAACCCTTGAGGGACAACTTGCTAAAGACTTAAAAAAGCAGTAGTAAAATCTTTTCAAACACATCTCAGGCTGGTAGCCGGCCAAACTCAGAAAGGCTGATAGATGATCAGGGTGAAAAAGGAATGCCCAGGTAAGATAAGGCTGCAGCAGAAAATCTAAATCAATTATCTGCAGTTGGTTTTGCTATAGCAGAGTTCAGGGGCTTCCTACACCCACCCTAGAGCTTCTTTTGAGGGGAATGGTCAGAGGGACTCTCCCAAATTAAGGGTTCAGCAGGAAAGGGTTTGGAGCAGACTGATAAAGAGGAAAGTAGCAAATCACCTGAGCAAGAGTCTCTCTGCTCAACAGTTCAAAAGGAACTCATGCATGAAAGGGTGGTGATGCAAACCAGCATGTGACCCATTACTTAACTTCAGGTACAAAGAAATAAAAAGGCAGAGAATGTGCTGCCAATTTTTAGACAGGTCTCAGGGATAAGCTGAGGAATTACAGATGTGAGTTTGTTTATATATTTCAAAGAAAATTATTAAGAATCACAATCAGACAGCGAAGCCACAATACACAAAACTATTTGAAGTCTTTGACAAAGTCAGCAGCTGTGTGAATAAGGGAGATGTGGTTCACATGGTACCCTGGTTTTCCAAAAATCTATTTCTAAGATCCCTTTCCAAATGCTTCTATGGAAACTAAGCTGAAGAAGAGGGAACACTAAAAGATGGGATTACAACACAGAAACCAAAGTACAGGAAGAAACTCCTAGTTCTCACCATGAGGAGAGAGAAAGAATGAAGTGAAAAGGCTTGCTTTTGGAATGAAAAGGCTTATCCACTTTTTCTCCCTACGATAGATATTTTAAGCATCATATTCTGTCTGTTACGAACTCATCACCTGCAAGTGTATCTCCAGTGTGTTAGGAGTACTTTCACTTTTTCCCTAATGTATAACCTCAAGTTTTGTGGAACTGCTTTGTTACTTCTCATTAAAATGTTATGCCTTCCAGCAATTAATACATCTATACTGCTACCAAGATATTTTTCCATATAGACATACAGCCTGTTTTGCCTGATCACAGATTTTTCCTCTGTGCTCTTAACTTTCCTAGTAGACAGCAGGCTGATCATGAGCCAGCAATGTGCCCTTGTGGCCAAGAAGGCCAACAATATTCTGGGGTGCATTAAAAGGAGCGTGGCCAGCAGATTGAGAGAGGTTATCCTCCCCCTCTACTCTGCCCTAGTGAGACCACATCTGGAGTGCTGTGTCCAGTTCTGGGTTCCCCAGTTCAAGAAAGACAGGGAACTCCTTGAGCAAGTCCAGCAGAGAGCTACCAGAGATGATCAGGGGACTGGAGCATCTCCCTTATGAGGAAAGGCTGAGAGACCTGGGTTTGTTCAGCCTGGAGAACAAAAGACTGAGGGGGGATTTCATCAATACTTAAAAATATCTAAAGGGTGGGTGTCAAGAGGATGGGACTGGACTCTTTTTATTGGTGTCCAACAACAGGACAAGGGGCAATGGGCACAAGTTAGAACACAGGAAGTTCCACCTCAATATGAGAAAAAACTCCTTCCCTCTGAGGGTGCCAGAGCAGTGGCACAGGCTGCCCAGGGAGGCTGTGGAGTCTCCTTCCCTGGAGACATTCAAAACCCGCCTGGACGCGTTCCTGTGCCCCCTGCTCTGGGTGTCCCTGCTCAAGCATGGGGGTTGGACAAGATGATCTCCAGAGGTTCCTTCCAACCCCTACCATTCTGTGACTCTGTGAATCACTCTTCTGCACTTCATAATTACAGTAATGTAGAAGTTATCTACTTGCCTTTTCTTTTCTTGCTTTTATATATAAATTCATTGAAATCTGTTCATACAAATTGCTTTAAAATCCTCTAATTCTTGCCATGTCTCAAAAGCAAAGCTTTCAGGTCAGGATGCTCTCTTTTTAGTTTTGACTTCAAGTATTTTTGTCTATTAAAACCTTTTTTTTCGTGTAAAGAACTCTTAATTTCTTTTTGTACTTTTTATGCATTTCATTGTTTAGATTAATTTCTCATTAAATCTTCCTCAATTTTGGAAAACCAAGTATTTTTGCTGGAGACCCTAAATAAACAACACAGCCCACAGATTACCTTTTTGGAAAACAGCTATCATGTTTGGGAGGGAATATCTTGTATGCATTTTTAAATTATATTACATATATTTAGATACTCTAGATTATAGGTATTATTTGCATATCACCTTCCACAGGCGTTTACCTAAAAATTGTCAAATACTGTAATTGAAACAATTTTCTTAACACGTGGAAAGAACCTGGCACTCCTCTGCTGAAGGAGCATCTTTCAAATATTTTTACAGCTGAACCCTGTACCAAACATTCCTGCAGGTATTGTTTAGTGTTAAGCCTTGAAGTTGCACAAAGTGTGATGTTCTGTCAACTTTTACTTGGTGAAAACACAGCTGAATGGTTGTTTTTCTGTCCACTTGCATTCTTAAAAACATAAAACCTAGTGCTTTGTCCCCACTTAGCTGTAAACCCAATACCAAACAGTGACTTTATAGTTGAGTCCCACCTCAGGTCTTTATCCATATAATGTATTTGAATAATGTATTTGAACAGCCTAGCCCAAAGCCAATTTATTTCAAGTATTCTCATTCTCAAGTAATTATAGCCTAATTTTACTCTGAATTTCTTCTCTTGCTAAGGCAAACCACAAGACAGAACCTAGTTCTTACCCTCAGGAGTACTCAGAAGTCACTTTCAAAGTTATAAAAATCTACTAAAGCTTTAGCTCCCTGAAACAAATGAACATAAGCAGATTAAATTCACAACAACTGCTCTTGACCTTTCCTTTACTTGTATCTCGTTGTTTCTGTTTCACACCTCAAGAAGAAATTGCAGAATTGAAAATAGGCCTGGTATTAGAACTTCATTTGCTAATGTATAGATCAGAAGGTCAGGCATTTGGGGATTTCTTTGGCTGGTTTTTGTTAGGCTTTTTTGAAAGGTTTTACTTTACCAGCTAGCAGATGCTGGGAAAACAAGGCTGAAACATTACAGGCAATGGAGATAATCTCAATGCAATCCTGCTGAAACAGAGACGGCTCATTCCTGACTCACAGAACAAGATTATATCTGTCTGCTTCTGCTTTCTGCACACATTTAAAAAAATAAGCAAAAAAAAGTAGACACTCTTCTTTTTCTCTCTACCCCTTAAAATGTTTCTTCTAATACAAAAACGTTCCAAGTTGATGACATTGTTTTGAGATTATGCCTTCTTCTCCACATAAAATGTCTCAATCCAGAACTTGATGTTCTCAGAACTCTATTAACAACTCAATACTATTGCAAACAAGTATAAACTCAAAGTTACCTGCATACCCACTTTTCTAAACTTGCATTGCCATTTTTAATGCATTTGAAGTCTTTTCTTAGGGCCTGAGCACCATACTTTGATGGGTTATGAGATAAGCTCAGTTTGACTTTAGGCCTATATTTCTTATCATCTCACTCTGGGACTCCAATGACAAATAAAAATCCTTAGCCTGCTTTATGCAACCATCAGGTCATGATCTTGTCAGATCTCATAAAAAGAGCAAAACAAATTTTAGTCAGTACTTCAGAAGGAAATCAGCACTAAAAAGGAGTGAGCACAAATCTTCTGAACATAAGAATGCATCTACTTAAATATTTAATCTTCACTATCTTCTCTTTTAGTCTCTCCCTTGGTCAGTAGGCTTTGGCCCTTGCTAGTTAGGGCCAAGCATCTGTCATTAATGATTAAGGCAAACTAGCATCTTCCATATGTTAGCTACTGCAAATTCAATCCGCATCACTATAAAAGAGCTTACTTATTTTTAGTTTTTTAGAACTTTCCCTGATTATTTAATATTTTTTTTTATATGGAAGCATTGTAAGCATAGAAAGCTGCATAATTCCTATTACATGTAGTTATCCTGAAGTTGAGGAGGGGGACAAAACCAAAAACCAGACATATTTCTGTATCCGTTCCTTAATAAGTCAATTTCTTCAACTAATATTTATCTACAGCAACTACATTTGAGAATAGAAAGTTCTGTATTTAAAACACAGGAATACTAAATTACAATTTATATGAAAATTAAACTTGAGCCTTAAATAAACTTTTCAGGTTAAAATTTTCACAGGTGTCCTTCAAGTCTCATTCTAGGTTATATGATATACCAAAATCATCAGTTTTTCTTCCAGAGAGTAGAGCATCCTTTTGTAATCCAGTCGGTCTGGTGTCTTGTCCTGCTTCTCTTTAGTGATGCAAATAAACTGTTCCTCCTGGGTGTGATCTCTTCATTTTATTGTGCAATTTTTAAAATGTTATAGGGGTCTGCTTAACAATTCAGTGTTGTAAACCGTATTCTTTTAATCTTATACTTCGTATCATGTCCTGAAGAGTTATCAATTGCAAAATCACCTTCCTTATACTCACAAGATGCTTTTCTCTACTCACTTGGAAGAGAATACATAACTACCATATCAGCCACAAACTGAAATTTCTGTTCTCTCTGCCCCCTTTCCTTGTCCTTTCCTTAAAATTACTTTTCATCCTGTGTCTGCTACACCAGCTGTTAAATGTGCTGTCAAGCATCAGCGGTTATATATTGGCTTAAAAATAGAAAAGATTCTTCTCTCCTGATTTGGACACAGCTGCCTATCATTCAGCTGAATTACACATCACTGATGAAGAAGTAAGATTTGGCTTGGTCTCCTGAGAACTGTAGAATTCTAGGGTGTTTTGTGAGGGTATGTGGATATGGACGCAATGGGGAAAGTGGAATCTACTGCTAAATAAAACTAATTTATTTGAAATACTGTGTCCTAATTTTACAGACTTCTCATATTGGCATCAAAAGTATGATTATTTAAACAAAAAGCTGAATTGATGTGATATTTTCTAATCCATTGTGCATTGTTTCCACAGGTTTTTTACGTAATATTTACAGAGCTAATACAGCAATAAAAAGAAATAAATTAGATTCAATTCCAGCTTTAAATAAAACATCAACAACACTCTTAGATGTGTCTTTAAGGGTATGGTTTTTAGCAATAACAGGCAAAGGAATAACACAGCATGATTTCTTGGTTCTACAAAAAACTTTCCAGGCTGGTAGTTATCTAAATTATCTTTGAGGGTGCACCCTTCATGCTGTTCCCATAGTATATGACTGTATTTTACAGAATGTAAAATATTAATTTAAAAAGGCATTTTGTCTAGTTCTGTACAATATGTAAATATGTAATAGTTTTCAATATGTAAAGAGCTCACCCCTGCTAGCACAGGATAGATAAATCAAAATTTAGACTTCATTCTGCTCACATGCAAACACATCCATGAGTAAACAACCCCCTGTAGGGTCATCTCTGAAGGACAAGAGCTGTTGTTCCTGAAAAATTATACTGATAATTTTTATACTGACTAACTATATGTTGTATTTATTTAGCTTTTCCTTTTTGATTTGGAATACATAATTTTTATATAAACTTTTTGGAACAGACTAGCTATAAAGAACACGTGATGATTTATGTTCCTTATTTTTCAAATCTGAATGGCCTTAGCAATCTAAAAATTATGCTAAAAAGACCCAACATTTCTTCTCTAAACTTTTTTTCTGACAAGTTAAGTTTCTCTACCACGTTAAATTTACAGATTTTTCTTCTGTAATTTTTTTTTACAGAATTTTAATGGATTACTTCAGACTCACCATAAACCTCAAAATTTATTCCAGATACAAAACTAGTTACAATAATCTGTCCAAAGAGATATAAACCTATTACAATAATGTACCCCTTTTAATAGCCTTTTAACAGTGTCTCTAGATAAATCTAATTCGTTCATATGTCCCAGGTAAAAAAAATGAAAATTTTCTGTAAAAGTAGACCCATCACTCCAGTGAAAACTATTTCTAAATTAAATACTATTTTAATTGGCTCTAGATAACTCTCTCCACATTCAGTTTCCAAGTGTAGAAAATCTGCACCTAATTTTTGGTGAAAGCTGTAAAACATTAACACATTAAGAAAATATTGCAACCCTATTACATTAAAAGGTCATAATGATGCAAAAAGGCAGACACTGATATTAATTTTTACTATGTGAGGAATAGCTTATCCTTGGAAATGCAATGTTTCTACATTTTCTTCTTCCAAGGAAGTTATTAATTTAGGGTTGTCACCTTTAGGCTTGAGCTCATGAGTTTTCTCACCTAAGGGTTATACTTTTCAATAAATGTAATCAATATCTATAGCTTTTAAAAGTGTTTTTGCATTACATGGCAAGATAAACTTTGCGGTCAGCTACCACTTGATGCACATGAACATATCTGAGTAACCCTAACATTGCAGTGAATACTCATTTAATGCTTCCCTTACAACCTTGCTTGAAAAAACATTTTAACATTCCTCAAACATTAATCTTGTTCTTAAAGGATATGATGTTATAATTCGCTTAGAGCAACTTGCATACATTTAGTGTGTGCCTTACGTTTTGTATCAAACCTAGGTCATAGAGAGGGACACTACTAAAGTGACATTGAGGTTGGAAGATTGCATTAGTTTGACCACCTAAATCAGAGATGATGTATCAAAGTGGTGCACTTCAAAATGCTGCAATTTAAAATGAAATTATGATGCTTTCATGTGTAAAAATGTACTTAATACTGAATTAATTAAAATTTTTCAAGTTAATATAACACATGTAGGCAGGATTGGTGAAGAAGGGCATTCTGCAAGAGGGAAATCTACCAGCTAGAGTAGGGTTCCTTTTCTTTAGGACTTGTCTTAAACTAGGTAATGACAGTATCTCAAAGGCTTTTGTCACTTTGGAAAATTTGGAAACAGAAATGAGAACAATTTTCTAAAATGTAAAAGTAAAACCACATTTTGGCCCTTGGAATTAGCTGTGATGACTAGGAAACAAAGCTCTGAAAAAGTGTCTGATCTCTTATAAGGCAGAATCCCAGAACCCCTCTTCTTCTGCCTTCAAAGCCATCTTTTCAAATTAAGATCATCGCCTTACGGTGGAATCTCAGATACCACTAGCTCATGAACAGTATTCCTTTTCCCTAAACTTTCCCCAAAACGATAAGGAGAAAAGAGAATTTTAACACCACAGACAGCTTGTTTCAAAGAAATGCATTACTAATGCTGTTGACATCTTCCATTTTTGAAGCTCAGTCTTCCATGCTATTAATATCACCACAGTATGATGTAGTAATACCATTTCTCAGTTAGGCACCTTTACTCCATAAAGACACTTTCTCATCTCCATCTTCCAGGTTACAGCTTTAAAAAAATCATCCAGTAGATCTGCTATGTCTATGGGATTTGGAAAAAAGAAAACATCCTTTTAACTCAAAATATCCTTGATGCCCTTCATAAACCCTCAATACTTTAATATGATGACGTCACAGCTCTCCTTTCTTCCTTGCAGTTGGGTGATAAAATGTAAATATGGCAAATATGATTATTCCCCTTCTACAAGGTTTTTTTCAGTCTCCATTTGTATTGTCTTCTGCGCTTATCCAGGGCACGTACCTTTCATGAAATTTAGTCTAATCTGCTATCAGCTATTTATTGGTGAGACCCAGACCTATCTGCTGGTACACATTGGGGCAGATCTCAGGGTCTGACCTGGTTCATATTAAACTCTTTCTGAAGAAATCATGCAATAGGGTGTAAACTCAGAGCATATGCCAGTATGCCATCCAGATACGAAGCACTTGTGACACTAGTCAATATAGATATAACCAAGAGATCAAAAATCAATAATAACACAGGCAATATATTTGTCATTAGAATCCATCACCCCTCAACTTTTTAAGCTCTGCAGGCAGCTTGACATATGTGATCATGAAGTATGAAAGGTTAAGAAAATTCCAAATGCTAAACAGAAATGCAGCACATTTTAGCAACACGAGTCAAAATCTCACTGGTTGTTTTTTTTTGTTGTTTTGGTGTTGGGTTTTTTGGCAGGGAGGAGGGGAATATTCTACCATATTAATAGTTGGATGAATAAATTTTGGAAGAGTAAATTCAAAGGACTGTCATAGACCTTACCAAAGTTGGTCCACAATGTTGATTACATTTCTTGACCCTGCTTTCTTAGGTAAGAGTATACACACACTGAAAAGAACATCAGACTTGCACCGGAAGCCACTGAATATTCGCTGAAGAGGTGGGTTGAAATGGACACTTAGGAGATGAAACAATCTACTACATAAGGAAATTGTCAAGAATGAGCCATTGAAAATAAACAGAGCATGTTTCGGGAGCACTGGTAGGTTTGAAGTGGGATGGTCTGTATGTTTGGGAGCGGCCTGAACCCCAGACGTGTTTGTATCGTACGGCTTTCTCAAAACTCTGCCCTTACAGTATTTTTTTCATCTTTTACTGCCTGGCTCTAATATTATGAGTCTAGAAGATTAATTTGTCGCAACTGGTTAACTCAAAATCAGATCATCGTCACAAGCAGAATCTTTGTAGTAGTTTATGGGAAGATGATACTTTTCGAATAGTAAAAAAGAGGAACTGGAACTTTTCAGTGATTAGAATAAATTTTATATAATTGGAGATTATATTGAAGTGATTTGTTTGCTTAGAATACTAACACAGTTTTAAAATACTGATTAACTTTTAATGTGAAGATAAATTATATTTGCTTTAAGAATGTTTGAATATTATAATTACCTTAGTTCAAAGACCTGACAAAGGAAGAAGCTGAGGCTAAGTAGAGGAGGTACTTAGGATAATCTAGTCTGAGAGTAGAATAAGCACATAATTACAAAGAAGGAGAAAAGAACAACTCAAGAAAAAAAAGTCAAAAGAGACCCCACAAAGTAGCTAATTGTTATGCAATTATGAAAATACTTATAAAAACACAGAAAAACTAGTATAACTAGTATAGTTCTAGAAGTTCAGAAAACAGTTACTGCTAAATAAATCTTTTTCTTCAGAAAGATTTTCAAGGAAAGACAACTATTACAATGTCCACATGAACAAAAGATTGCTACTAAAAGTGATCTCCCTGTCCCTGATGGAAAGTGTAACATACATTGGGGCTTTAGTGCATGTGAAAAATATCAGGAAAACTTTACAATGGTAAGGGTAGAGAAGAACTAGGACAGATTACCTAGGTCATGTGGTGTTCATCAGTAAATAGCTTTAAGGAACATCCTAGAGGAATGGTTGTCAAAATCTACAAGGGAACAAGGTATACATACCAGGTTATACCTACCTAACACACTCTCACATTCCACCAAATGCCTCAACACACCCTCATTCACAGTCATAATCCGTAGCTCACAAGAAACTAGAATACTTGGTACTCTGTTAACAAACACAGATCTAGGAATGAAGTACCAAGTAGATGTAAGCATGATCATGCTCACATCAGTCAGCTTCCTAACCCAATGAACACAAACAAGTTATGTACTAACTTTCCCTGCTCCTACCTACTTCATACAACTTTTAAAATTGCTCAAATTCTTAAGAGGTTTTTTCAAAGGTCTATTGCTTTTTCTCCATTTGCCATATCTGGCTTGATTTCTATTGATAACTTTTCTTTCTTTCTTTCTTTCCTTCCTTCCTTCTTTCCTTCCTTTCTTTCTTTCTTTCTTGCTTGCTTGCTTGCTTGCTTGCTTGCTTGCTTGCTTGCTTGCTTTCTTGCTTTCTTTCTTTTTCTTTCTTTCCTTCTTTCCTTCCTTCTTTCCTTCCTTCTTTCCTTCCTTCTTTCCTTCCTTCTTTCCTTCCTTTCTTCCTTTCCTTTTCTTTCTTTCTTTCTTTCTTTCTTTCTTTCTTTCTTTCTTTCTTTCTTTCTTTCTTTCTTTCTTTCTTTCTTTCTTTCTTTCTTTCTTTCTTTCTTTCTTTCTTTCTTTCTTTCTTTCTTTCTTTCTTTCTTTCTTTCTTTCTTCCTTTCTTCCTTTCTTCCTTTCTTCCTTTCTTCCTTTCTTTCTTCCTTCCTTTCTTCCTTTCTTCCTTCCTTTCTTCCTTCCTTTCTTCCTTCCTTTCTTCCTTTCCTTCTTCCTTTCCTTCTTTCCTTTCTTCCTTCCTTTCTTTCCTTCTTCCTTTCCTTCTTCCTTTCCTTCCTCCTTTCCTCCTTCCTTCCTTCCTTCCTTCCTTCCTTCCTTCCTTCCTTCCTTCCTTCCTTCCTTCCTTCCTTCCTTCCTTCCTTCCTTCCTTCCTTCCTTCCTTCCTTCCTTCCTTCCTTCCTTCCTTCTTTCCTTCCTTCTTTCCTTCCTTCCTTCCTTCCTTCCTTCCTTCCTTCCTTCCTTCCTTCCTTCCTTCCTTCCTTCCTTCCTTCCTTCCTTCCTTCCTTCCTTCCTTCCTTCCTTCCTTCCTTCCTTCCTTCCTTCCTTCCTTCCTTCCTTCCTTCCTTCTTTTTTCTTTCCTTTCCTCTTTCTTTCCTTCCTTCTTTCCTTCTTCCCTTCTTTCCTTCTTCCTTTCTTTCTTTTCTTTTAATCTTTCTCTGCCTATGTCTTACCTTCAGAAAAATCCAAAGGTAACTTTGTCTCTGGGAATTAACCTATAAGGTCTCAGGTAATGAACAGAAAGATTACTGTTAATTCCTATTGCCTGGCATATAAAGCCACTAAGGGTGATCATGGGAAACGAGGTCCTTAAATGACCCTGTGGGCTCTCCTGAGGGTTAGGAAAATCATAATATTTAAGGATGCCTACAAAACCAATATAAACCATGTAATTGGGAATGGGATGGGAAAGAGAACACAAGGGAAAGATGCCTTGTGTCAATGTAGTAGAAAAGCCACCAATATTAATTGCTTGAAGAAGTTCCAAAAAAGGATGGAGTAAAATATCCTACTGTCTTTTTTTTTTTTTTCCCCTGCGTCTTGGCAGAAATACTATTCAGTGGCCAGGTTTAGCATACCTCTGCACATTTTAAGAGGGTATAAACTGTGACTTATGCTAGGAAATCACTTGCCAGGTGAACAGCTTGGGTAAGCTGTGTGACACAGACATTTTAACTTGTTTTAAAAAGTAAAAGCCTGCTCAGGAGTCATGGACACACCGTCATGGTTGATATACCCTTGGCACAGTTAAGATAAGTTGTACTCAAATGATTTCCAGTTGTGAAGTTCCTTAAAATGATACTCAAGTGTTTTCCTGTTCCACGTCAGGATGAATACAAAAGATATAAGATACAGGCATTTATACATATAATAATTATATTTTTCCAAAGAGAAAAAACCTAACTGGTCATAGTTTGGGGTTTTTTTTCTTTCTTTTTAAAATGTGTGATATTGTTATACTCCAAAAAATATTTTCATACATTAAACTTTTTGGCTACTAAGAGCTCTTTAACATATAATACTTAACATCAATGAACTGTAGCCAGAAAAATTCAAATACAAAATTAGTATGATTTTAGAAATGGCAAAGATCTTCATGGTACTGAAATAACATGCCAATGTATAATTAATGCCTTTTTGAACTTTTATTTCAGTCAAACACAAGTTACTGAATGAAATATAAAAGTACATTAGTGAAACATAATGTCCTGTGACAGGCAGAAGATCAAAGTAGCACTCAAAAAACGGCAGCAGAAAAGCAGCATGTATTCTTAAATCTCAGAAGCCTGCTCACAAATATGGCATTTACTTATTGTAAAGGCTTAGCAAACCTTTTGCTTTTAAGTCTTAGCAGCTAAGGCCTGTTAGAATATCTTTAATAATCCTCCAGGTGCTGTACTCTGTAGGTGTTATATGCTGTGGTGAAGTATACTTGCAGTGGTTAAATGGTCTTTATTATGAAATTCCAAGTCACATTCTATTATTGCCAAGACAATATATTCAAAATAAGCTTACCAGACAAAGTTAGCCCATTTTATACTAGTGTTGGGTCACACATTCAAGTAACTGCTCTTATGATTTGCTGTACATGCGAGGTATTTAAAAGCTACACTCTATTACGCAGCACAAGTCCTTCATTTGAGAGGCAAATCCCATTGAATCAACTGAGTTATAGAAATTACCTTGGAATTTAGAAGCTACTATAAAATCAATTGCTGTATTTCCCTAAAAGTTCTATATCTCTCAGCTTGGAATCCAGCAGCTTAAAAAAATATCAAAAAGACCCAAGAAATGGTGACCATTAAATATCCCCATTTTTAATATAGAACTTCATTAATATTCAAAGATATTATCCATTCTAGCTACCAGGGAGCTAATTTAATAATATTTCCTGGGATATACGTTAATTTCTAACTGAACCTTTAACTATGACTTAACATTGATTTTATTATATGAACCTACCTGAAATTTTAGTGAGAAGACATCTCACTTCCAGACAGGGTTCCCTTCTAAATTCTCTACCATACTCTAGCAGGCTCACCATGTGCAGTTTCCTTTAAAAAACATGCTAAATCTTAAAGGCAATAATGCCTATTTCCTAAGTGAAGATAAACCAGAATTACAAAAATTTTACTCATGCATCCTACAGCACGATACCTGACCACTGTTAAATAGAATTTTTTTTTATTCTGCATTTACCAAGAAAAATTAATTTTTCCATAATACAGGAGGTATGGTAAAAATATGAAATTAACCAACAGCATTTTATCAACATTAATATAGTCTTACTGTAATGTTTCATAGAAACACAGCTAGGCAAAGGCAAAGGCATTAAACCTCACAGGTGTCCATTTATTTTCTTTTTCAGCGTAACCCTTTTACTTTTAAAGGAACCTTTTAATCAAGTTAATTGGGATTTGGATCACTTTCCATTCCAAGCTCTGCCACAGAGTAGGCACTTGGTCTCATTCTCCTAAGGCAAGTCAAAAAGGCAACACAAAGCAACACCACATATACAAAAAAGGCAACATTATTTTGGGATGTAAACTGTGTGTTCCCTGAAGTATATTTTCTTAACAGGTATAATTTTCTGACCTCTTTAACATGTTTCTGCTGAACACATAGGTAATTTTAGGAAAACTGTGTTTACTTCTCTATGTATCCATAAAATACAGAATGAGTTAGATGAAAAATAGAATCCTGACCACAATGACGAAGTGGGCAGATTTTCATTAGATTTCAGCAAAACCTATTGTAGAGTTGTGTGAGCAATTTATGTTTTCAATAAATTAAGAAACGACGAAGACAAATTCCATTAATCTTCAAGTAGAATAGCTTTATGTTCATATACTTCCACAGTAAATAAAACCAACCCTTCATTAATTTTGTGGATATTTTCTGCCATATTTACAGATGCTGAACTTTAGCAGGTTGTTTTTACTAATTTCTCAATATATTGGTGGACAAATAAGGTGTAGATAACTGATACATCCAGAGAGTTTAGTGAAAGCAATCCTCTAATTCCTTCTAACATTCAACAATAACTAGTATGTGAATGCAGCCTACATTTTCATATTTAGAAAGAAAAAGTATCTTAAAAAAAAGCAAACACCATTCATTATTATTCAATACAAAAACAAAAAAAACCCCACAAACAAAAATAAAACCTCCAAATGGTAACATTAATGCTTTCCAAAGTTTGTTTTCAAGAATAATTTCCAATTTCCAGTTTAAATGCGAATATTAATTCTGAGAAATAAACATTCATTCAAAAGAAATGAACTTTGATTTGAAGATTCTAAACATACAGGACACGGGAATCCCTGTAGTACATGTTGACTTTTTTGCCTGTTCATCTCTTCACCTACCTATAGAAAAAGTTAGGATCGTTTGAAAGATCCTTGACATGAGATCTACAACATAATACTTACAAGTCATGCTTTTAGTAAACCCCACTGCAACACACAAGATATTATAAGGAGTAATAAAGAAAAAATGTTACACAATCTCTCCATACATTTATTGGTATGAAATTAGGCAAACTACTTTAAACAGAAGCATGAGAGTGAGTTTTCTCTAGTCTTCATGGAAAAATATAGGTCAAAAGTTCAGTGGAACAAAATAAATATACCTTACTGTAAAACAGAAAAGGGAAAAGCAAGGACCTTTCAGTACAGATAAAGCATGTGTTCAGGACTCAAAATATCTTTCAGAAAATCTCAGCTGAAAAAAACCCACTATATTTGTCAAGAGAAAAAATACTTGTGGGTATGTAAGGTTACTATAGAAAGTCAAACTAATTCTCAGTAAACAACAAAATGAAGTGTGACAGATACTTCAAGGTAAAGCAAAAGGATGTGCCAGTTGATTGCAAATCAGTTCAGATTTTGGATATGAACCGAAGTGTGATATTTAGCAGACAAAGACTCCGCAAAGTATCTTCTAAAGTACTTCCTCAGCCCACAGAAAAGCAAAGTGACCCCTAGTGAGATACATTCTAGCATCTGGCATCTCATTTACCTATTGACTGATTGTTGCTGAATAAACTCTAACACGTATATACAAACTACCTAAATATAAAATTCAACACATTTGTTGATGCATGCATCCTACGCAAACTATTGTATGGTATGAACTCACAATCAGTGGCATATTAGCAAATGTAAATATTGCATTGATACATTTTAATTATTTTTTATGCACAAAAGAAGGAAAAACTGGAGATAATGGCACTCTTCCAATCCTTTCTGCTAATATTATAACAGCATTCAAATTATTTTTGCATATTTATACTTCTATTGTTTCATTAAGTTATATTAAAAGAACAATCATCACAATTTATATTGTAAATTTAATCTAACACTTCACAATGTTGCTTCTATTTTTATCTCCTCTTATGTACAAAAAGCAGGGCTTACTAATTAAAAAGACATAGAACCTCGAGTTTTTGCAATACCAGCAGCAAATGAGATTTAGGACAAGAGTCAATAAGTGGGAAACTAAAAGGTTATTAATTTAGCCTACTTGTTTCCATTTTAAAACTCACTGACATTTGCTAATATCTTTGCTAAACTAACTTTCCAATTCAAAATTGTCCAAACCAGTTGTCTTCACTGGGTTGCTCTTCTGGAATTTTCTAGCCAAAGGAATCCAGTACTAGCTACTCTAATAAAATACTCATTTTTCTTACAGTCACAGTTTTTAGATTTTGCTGAGAAGCTGTAGCACAGCATTTAGAGCAGGGAATGCCATTTTTTGATGAAGTCATCTTACAAATAGAAACATGTTTTTTACTCTTTCTGTGAAAATGCACTCAAATTTTGCAGTTTTTTATCTCCAAAAATTATTTTGTTGTGCATATATATATATATATACACACACACGAGAGTTTTACCAGTGTCTGATGCTTAAACATTCTGGAAACCCAGTCTGCACCTAACATGTCCTAGCCACTCAATTCCCATGTCAACCAGATTTGCACACAGCTACAGCAGTGGCTTTGAAAACCTGGAAGGGAAGAGTGACACTGGACAAATGAAATAAAATGCATATTCAAGAACTAGCATAACTTGACAGTGACACACATGGCTTTTTCTACTTGCTAGAAAAAGTATTCTTCACTTAGTGGATCACATTAGTAGTTTTCTTACAAATACTTCTAGTGGTTTGGAGGGAATTAACACAAATGCCCCAATTTTTAAAAATGTGGATAATCAGCCTTTTAAAGCCTTTCCTCCATAAGAAATAGCATGTACAGGTTTTCCTTAGTTTGAAAAATCTGGCATACCAGATTACTTTCACTTAGAATAAGGGAAACTGCATGTAATCCAGGAGCACTACAAAATGCAGGAGTCTCACAGAGAGATCATAGAATCATAGAATTGTTTAGCTTGGAAAAGACCTTTAAGATCATCGAGTCCAACCCTTAACCTAACACTGCCAAGTCCACCCCTAAACCACATCCCTTAACACCACACCTACATGTCTTCTAAATACCTCCAAGGATGGTGACTCAGCCATTACCCTGGGCAGCCTGTTCCAATGCCTGGCCACTCAGTGAAGAAATTTTTCCTAGTATCCAATCAAAACCTCCGCATGTGCAACTTAAGGCCACTTCCACTCATCCTGTCACTTGTTACTTGGGAGAAGAGACCAACAACCACCTCTCTACAACCTCCTTTCAGGTAGCTGTAGAGAGCAATAAGGTCTCCCCTCAGCCTTCTCCAGGCTAAACAACGCCAGTTCCCTCACCTGCTCCTCATCAGACTTGTTCTCCAGACCCTTCACCAGCTTCACTGCCCTTCTCTGGACACGCTCCGGAACCTCAATGTCCTTCTTGTAGTGAGGGGCCCAAAACTGAACACAGTATTTGAGGTGCATCTCACCAGTGCCGCGTACAGGGGGAGGATCTCTTTCCTGCTCCTGCTGGCCACACTATTCCTGGTACAAGCCAGGATGCTGATGGCCTTCTTGCTCAAATGATATAGTTTGCTTTACATGTTTTCTCCAGGATAAAGAGATAAAGTGCTTGTATGCGAGATGCATTACATTCTAAGTGGCAAAACAACGTGTCAGTGGTGAGTAGCTTTTTAAAGAAAAATTTTTATTTGGCCATGAAAGAATAGCAACTGGCATTTTAGCTGAATTCAACTTGTGATTGCTTATAAAGAGAGCAAGGCTCTGGATCAACCTACGGTGAACAGCAAGGACCTACAGGCAGAGAATGCAGTACAAATGAAGAAATTCTTAGCTTCTTATGGAAATCAAGTGATGCTAAAGGCCAAAGACTTCGGCAGCAAACCCCTCAAAAAGGCCAAAACAGCTTTGAGTTCAGGTTAACTCTCACTATGATAATGCTAACATCAGACAGCAACTGAAGATGCTCCAGGCTATGAAGACAATGGTTGAGACTTTTCCTGTTCCTTCTTGTTATCAGTGACAGTTTTATTCAGTAGTAGTAATCAACACAAACCAGTAACATACGCGCTCTGAACCCTTTTTCATTTCTGATATGTATATTTGAGGGTGAAAGGAGCAGTGACTTTTGAATACCTGAATTTTCTGAAGGAATGTTTAATAAGTTATATTACAGAAAAATAAACAGGGAAAAACTATACAAAAAGAACAAGGTTACTTGGTGAGCTTCTTATTAATCAAAAAAATCCCTGTCACAGAGAATGTTCTACTACAAAATCAGTGCCAAATTCCAGAAACAGAAATAAATAATGCCTTGAAAGTGCATCCAAATCCCTCAATTATGCTTCTTGCACACACATACTCTCGCTGTCTGACGACAATGTATAAAATGCCATCTGTCTTTTGCCACAGTCGGAAACAGTAGTTCCCTAATATTCATACTTCCATAAGTATGTCAAGAACAATTAGGACTCTGCTGTGCTCACAGAGAAAGCAAAGGAAATATTTTGAGAGAGACAGTAGGCACAATAGCAAGTACATCACTGCAAAGGACAAGAAATATCTATCACCTACTCAGTAAAAATGTCAGAGTGGTCCTTTGCTGGTTAGTTAGGCAAACCTACCTCATAACCAAACATATGAGAATGCAAGAGTGCCCAGTGTCTGGGATGAATTAAAAGCCGGAAATCTATATGGGCCATTTATTTTGCAGCTGCCATAGAAATAAAAGTCCTTAGCAAATTCCAGCAGCAGGCTACTAAGCAGACAAGAGGATCTAAGGTATGAAAGAAATTTGTCCATGAAAAAGCAATGAGATGAACTTACAGTTTTTTATTCACAAAAAACAGGACTTACACAGCTAGAATTACCTAATCACACAACGTCTTCAAGAACAACTTAGTTATAGCTTCAAACGCAGGCAATGGCAGGAGTACACAATGCAAACTTGTCTAGTTATGAAAGTATAGCGCTACTTGTAATAGAATTATAATAACAATACTTGCGGGGGAGCCTGATGGTAAATGAAAAAATAAATTAGATTGGATGGAAAAAATGTGTTTCATTGTCTCCTGTTGGAAATTAATATGCTCTCTGTCATCTTAAAAACATAATTTTGACTCAATCTAATGTTTTAATTGACATTTCTGAACTTCTTTGTTTTCAGAAACTTGCAACAAAGAAATAAATATATAAAACTTTTGCTCTGGATTTGTAAATCTATTTATACAATATCTTAACTGTTGGATTGCCCTGCCAGGGTCTGAGGATGTATATGCATTTTTTTGCCTCTGCTTGAGGGACTGAACATACACCTTGAAGGAAACTGTTCTCACCCTTAAGCAATAGGATATTATAAGCAATCGATCTTGATGTTGATGTTACTGTAATGTGAATGTGTCATAGTATTTAGATTCATGTAATAGATTCAAGTATTTATTCAGATAGAAAAAAAATCCCCACACTGTAAAAGACTTCAAAAAATCATATATTTGATTTGAACTCAACTTGTTATGATTTGTCTCAAGTATTAGGCTATAAAGTTTGACTTTTTCTTGTTTTCCGGCTCAGTGCATACTTTCACAGATCATAGCAATTGAAACAGCATGACTAGATCAGACTGATAGGGACCTTACCTCTGTCCTCTCCGCCCCCATTATCTTCTGCCCCAGACATGCTTATACAACTGTGAGGAACTGGTAAATATTAGTGTTCTTTTTCATGACTGTTATGTGCTCTCTGTGTGTTTATAATTCATTACGTGCTAAGGGGTAAAATAAGAATTGTTTGTAAGCATGACAAATAAGAAAGGCAAAATGATGACCTAGATAAAAAGCATCTCAAACTCTCAAACCTAATAGCAAGGGCATTGGCTGTAAAGAAACCACTGCTCTCTTGCTAGCTTATTTACTATTTTGTTTCAAAAATGTTATTTTTTAATATCACTCTGAACAAGTTCTGTCACAGACTACTAGTAAGGGTTTACACTTGGACCTATCATGCTAGCCCTGTTGCTGGAGGGTGGATTAGAAGGGGAAGAAATTTAAGTGTGATTCTCCTGCACTGTTTCAATTCAGCAGGGTGTAAGTCACACCTGGCGTTTCACAGGTGAACTTGAGAGGGACAGGCAGAATTCCAGAGTACATCTAGTCATTTAACCATGACAACTATGCCCATTATTTTTGCTCAGAATTTTTTTTCCCAGAATATTTTTTTATTAAATTCACAAAATTCCATATATACACAAATATTTGAGACCTGCCAGACATGACAGAATGAATGTGTTTCTCAGAAATATAGCTTATAGTTTCCACAGACTATCAGAACAAGCAAAATGCATACCATAGACATTTTCAATTAGGTAAGAAAATTTCATCTGTTTATATGCAAATGCAATCCTACGTGCTATGACATCCAAAAATATACAGATGTACGGGTTTACAAATGGCATGACTTATTTATGGTTAGGGCAGATGCAATATTATTAGCCTTCTCAGCACAGCAATATTAAAACACCTGCTGCACGAAGGATGATGTAACCTAAAGTTCACGAGCAGCCTTACACTGTGAGCAACTGCAGATTGCTTTTGTTATTAATTTTAAATGGGCTACCACGCTTCGTTTGCACAGATTTTTAATTGCGCGCATACCATGCCCCACAAAATTCCATGTGGGCCGTAGGTCCTTGAAGCGTTGCTACATCTGAATTGTTTCAAAACAACATGTTAGTTTATTAGGGGAATCAAGCTGCTCTGAGTCTCAAAAGGACACAGGAAAATGCATAACACTTAGCAGACTGCAGTAGTGCAGAAGGGCACCTACTGAGAAAGCTAAGAATAATTGAACATTCTTTCTGACAAAGGAAAAAGCATAAAAGAGTCTAATCCTTAATGTTCTACATATGCTAAACCATCCCCAAAAGCTTGTATGCACCAGCATAAGTATAGCTGCAAGTGCTAAAATGCTATCAAAAAAAAAAACCAAGCCCTGGTTGGTATTTTACATTTTCAAATATGCATGCTGTTTACACGGCTATTATTTTCTTTGCATATTTCTTCCATAATTTTTTTTTTCCTGAACAGGGAGACTCAATTAAAACAAACTAATCTGAAGGTGGAGCACAATATGCTTGAACATACAGTGTGCAGATTAGACTGAAAAATAGCTTAACTAGCCAATCAAAATTTATGAGGCAGATAACTCAGAATGATTTTTAAGAATATTCCTGGTAGAAGGATAGTAATGCCAGAAATAAATATGAATGTGAGATATATCAATTATACCTTTAATATATTAAAGGTATATTAATCATATTACAGCATTAATACTGAATAAATGCTAACATTTACAATTGTATATTCAATTTTTATGATCTTTTTAAAAAAAAATCACAAATAAATGCAAACTCTTATTTTAAATTGTTGCCGTCCTGAGTACTGTTTTCCTCTTAACCACCATTAACAGTTGCTAGAACAAAGAAATTATTTCATTATCTTCCTTATGCGAATACCCAGTGTGCTACCACAGATGTTCAGCTCTCAGGGGTTGATTTCAGGCCTGGAAGTCCAGGAGGACCACATGTGCAAGCATCATTACCTTTCAAAGGCATCAGTTCCTCACTGAACCCACTCAGAAGCAGTTGTTTTTAAAGGCAACGGGAAAAAGACTTAACCATCAGAGACATATCACGACAACTACAATGACAACTTAGACTAGAAAATGTCACCAGTCGTTGAAGGCCTGGTTGAAGGATAAATTAGCTTTTAAAAGATAATTAAAACAGGCTTTGCCAAAAAAGAATGCCTGGCCTATCGACTTTGACTATGCTTTCTTATCATGGCTTATTCACAAACAGTGTATCTTTTTGATGTTATGCTTTTCAAGTACAAAGAAATTTTAAAACTTGGCAATGGCATAAAAACGTAAATGTGTTCCATAACACAAACACAATGGGAAGTATAAGCTTTTGATAAAGGCAATGCTTAGGGCAGCCAGAGTAAGACAACAGCACACGCAAAATTCCCCTGTGTTGTACAAACAAACATTCCACATCTGTAGCACTCAGCTCTGTGAGACATCACCACTGGCAGGAACATTAAAAGCTGTTGCTTAAGTGCCAGCTCTGCGCTGAGGCTTGCTGCTGAAGAGAGAGAGAGGAATTCTGGAAGAGGAGAGGGAGATTTACTGTTGCAGTGCAAGTCTTAGCCATTGCAGCAACTGCACCAACTTCATGCCCTCAACTCTTCTTTGCCGGGGAGCTGTTGGATCCAGTCCTGAGGGTGGCTGAGCTGCTCTAGCAGAAGCTGAGCCAAGCATCCTCCCTATTGCCCGCATGCTACACAGCAAAGAACACAACACAGGGGCAATTGTCCAAGGGCAGTTCTGTTTAAGAAGTTACCATGGACTCTACTTTGAGAGGAAATCTTGTCAAGTGTAGGAGGCTTCACACATTTAATCAGGTTGTGAAACAAGTATCTATTAATGACTAATATTTATTTATGCTTTTAGAACTTCAGAATGTAGAAAGAAAGAAGGACCAGCTGCATCCTATTTTCAGTCTTAGCAACCACTTAGCTTTGTTTTACTTTTGGCTCCCATGAGGAAAAAACCCTAGGACCTCTTCTCTTGGAAGACAGAAATATGCTTTGGAAAGAACTAAAAACCCATGTCAGTTTAGAAAGGGGCAAGCCCCTGTCACTAAGTCTGTGCTGCAGGCTGCAGACATTTTTCTGTTTAGGTTTTTGTTTTTGTTTTTTTTTTTCCCCCCCAGCAAAAGGCAGCATAAACAGGATTTCTCATAAGGATTGCTGTACCAATGGTTTTCACTGAAAGCACTAAATGTGCTATATTTTACATCTCAAGGAGAAAAATAGAATAAACAAATTTCAAGAATCATTAGCTTTTTGGAAGAGCATAATGAGTGATTTTGGTAAAAATTATGAAAAGAATATATGGAAACTATTCTAGAAATTATCATTTTCTACAGTCATACCTACAATGTAATTTGGAGAAGAAAAAAAAGAAAAGAAAAAAATGTAAACACATATACATACTTACATAATGCGTATGTATGTGTATCTGAAGACAATATTGAATGTTGAGGTGTGTAAAACTAGGTAGTAGCTTCTACCATGTTTTAAAGGAATAATTTTCACGGGGTGACAGCAAGACAATAATGTTTGGTGTACATGTGTTTCTCATTAGAGTTTTTTTATAATCTTATTCAGCTATGGACAACCTCACACTTGTTTTGGCCTCTACTGATTCAAGTCTGTATATTAACTTTCTCTACATCAGAAGTCCACTATTTAGTGTTACCCCAGATCAGTAACTGTAGCCCTGGGGATTCTCAGCTCTGAGATGCACTTCTTCAGTGTGTGATGCCTCTGGTCAGACGCAAGTGGTTTGCATTCTACTAGTGGTGTGCACCTTGCAATTAAGAAATCCTAGATCTCAGAAATATCCATCAGTAATTCTACTCTGAAAAGCCATAGAATAATTAATATTTATTAAAAACAACGGTAACTATATAGGTGTAAAAAAAACTGTATAGGATAAAGCTAAGCCTCTGTTAGGTCTTCTTTGAAGTAAGTTCAGAAACAGACTACTGCCATCATATACGTCAGATCACACCTTGTTATATTCCATCTCTATTTTGCCATTTTCAGCAGATACTTTCCCCAGCTGTAAAAGTTACAGATGTCTGGTACAAATGAATGGTTGTACTGGAAGATAATGTTTTGTGAAATGACCAGAAGCAGTTGGTTGATTTAAAGGTGAGACAGAATCTTGCTGTTTCTAGGATATGGGCATTATAAGGGTCTATCTTCTGTAGTGAAGAAAAAAATCCTATTATTAAACGATACTGTATTAGGGAAGAGTCATTTCATGTCCTACTTTAAGTCCACTTTAGAAAGCAATCCTTATGATCCCCTAAACCTGCTAGCAGTCATGAAACTTGAGTTGGTACCATTCACTAGAAACACGTAGGTTACAATAAGATAAAGATATAACTCTACAGTAGCACAAAGATAGAGAAAGATGGTAACTGAAAGATAAGACGCAGCAACTTGATGCAGCCATATATGAATAAGCTGTGCAGATTACTCCAACTACCAATGGGACCCTGTGTGTTGGAGTAATTATATCCATGTAAATTAGTGTGCGGTGAAAAAGGGAGCCGAGTTAGAGCTGATTACCCAGCCCTTCTCAGGACTTTCTCCTATTTCTAGCTCTCTTCATGCCAGAATTTAAAAAAAACAGTACTGTTTCACATCACCAGTGTTCCCCTCAAACACACCAGACAGAACTGAGCCTGTACTGTCCTCACAAAGCTCTTTATTTCTCTTTGGATTTATTTTACATTTGTTTCCTTTGGCTTTAAAAGTCCTCTATTTAATACTTCTAGACTTCCCAACCCCCTGTTCCTCAATTTATTAAGCACTGACTGGCCTTTTGGGTTTTTTTTATGATTTACCACTGTTGCAACAGTCTTATCTGTATCATAAGCACTATGGGAAAATCTTAGTTCTTTGGTCACGTTATTTTCTTTTTGATTATTTTCTGTTTTCTTTTGAAAACAGTATTTTGCCATGTCCAGCTACATCATTCTCTTCCACTTCCATTCCTTTTCTATTTTAAACTCACATTGTATTATCAAATGTTTGCACAAAACATTTTGGAAGATCTGATTTTGTATAAGAGCTACATAATGACAGAAAACATTTTACTATATTTTGTTAGTTTTAAATACATCTGTTAAAAATAAGTGGAGTGCACACAACAAAGTTAAATACAGTAGAAGTCTGAGCTGTATAAAAAAGTGTTTCAAAATTCACATTAAGATGTAGCAAAAAACAATATGGTAATGTGTCTGGTAGATTAGAGAGACAATGTATATCCATTGTTAGGGCTCTGGCTTGTGAGGAAAAAAAGGTTGTTTTTTTTTTAAATTAAGCTACTGGTATGATCAGGAAGAGTCACTTCTCTCAGCTTCTGTCTTCTTCCTGCCTCTGTCCTGCCTACACAGATTGTAAATTCTTGAGATGGCATCATATCAGAGAATCTCCAGGTGTCTATATATTATTAAATAGAGGTATTAATAGACTATAAAAGAAGAGACTTTCTGATATTCATATTGGATTAACTGTATTTATTATCTATTAATAATAAAATTAGCTTTTAATTCTTTTAAAAACTAGATAAATTCTGTTAAGGTGACATTAGAGTTGCAAAGAAGATCAAGAGAACACAAATTGCAAGCTCTTATCGGTTTCCTAAAAACTAAATATTGATTAAAACACCTTTTTTCATGTTAAAAAGAACTCTCCTTGATAGCTTTCCTTGTGAGACAGGCTTTAGCCATCTAACATAATGCTTGATAATTTAAAAATATTCCAAATCAGGTATTAAAAGCATAAAAAGCACAGTTCTACAGGCAAAACTTTACTTGCAAATGTAAAGAAGAAAATGGAGAAAGCCTTTTGAAAACAGACAAAAAATCCCACTTTTGTCTATTTGATGTGCATATTTGTAATCACAAAAGAACTCCTCTGGAATGCTTTAAAAATCCCCAAAATAATGCAGAAATTGTTTGGAAAAAACTATGAGGTGACAATCTGAAAGTAACCAGGCATTCTGGAATCTTCTCCTCTCGATTTTACTGTAACTAACCAAAGGAGCATCTATGACTGACAGTCAAAATATTTTCCACAGTGGAATGGAGTGATGCAAATTTCAGAAATGGCCTGCTTTGACATCAGCACTATTAATATTATTGGACACTTCTAAAAGCAAGCATTTAACAAATGCTGCCCCTTTCCAACAAAAAGTGATATTCGGTGACATTGTTCCAAAAAAGAAAAAAAGAAAAAACAAGCTCAGCTTAAAATTTCATAAAAATGTTTAAAAATTCAGAAAAGGAAAACTTTTACATATGCCTGGAATAAACATTTGACTTCATGCTGTTTGCAGGCATGTGGCCTGGAATACTAAATATACATTTAATTTAAAAAGAAATTATGATATAAGTTTATATAAACTGATAACGAACTTATCCATAATAACAAACATACCCATGTTTGCTGCATCAACAGTTTGTGGTGCCTCTGTTGACAATTTCTGAAGGGCCTGTTCACCATCTGTCTTCTCTGGTGAGCTGTTATGTTGGGACTGCTGTTGGTCTTCATCTTCAGCAACAAATGAAATTACACCTAAAACAAACAGATACCAGGTGTTATATTAGCTGGGGCATTAGCTGTATAAAACAGACTGCCAGACATGTGCAAGTATTTCCTCAGTTCAAAACTAATAAAAAATGAAGTAAAACTTCTACTCCGAGTGTCAGGCATCCAATTATAGTTTATGGTAACAAAAAATACATCTCGAGTGAGTCCAAGTAAATTAACCATTTTTTCTCCCAAAAGTGTTTTCCTACTTACCAGAATTAAAGAGCAGTAATAACGAATGCAAGCAAACACACTTTTCAAAGATCATAAAATATGGCAGACAATAATAGTATCTTTCTTTGCAGCACAATTATCTATGCATCATCTTCATTGATCCTGTTATTTTTTTAAATCATGGTGTCTCATTCTACTGCTATACGATAATAAATGTAATAGTTAAAGCATTTCTGTCATACATTTTTGTATTGTAATCAAGTATTTAGGGAAGATAAAATATATAGAGATTGTAAGAAGAGAATTTTTAAATTGGAGTGAAAAATCTCTCCAGTTAAAAATGGAGATTTCTACTTGATAATACAAAATCTAATAAAAAAAATCTAGTATGTACATGGTTCCTTTAAACAACACTGATGTTATTCTGGAAGATTTGATATGCCAGCTTTAAAGAATCAGGTTTTGTTTCTTGTGTTATGTGCCTCTGACTAAGAATTTTAAATCTATGTAATTTCTTGGAAATATCAGATATCATTATTATTTTATCTAAATGACTGTCCATCCCTCAATATTTCAGTACATTCTGGAGAGTTTCAAAGCTGAAATAAATATATGTTGCAGGTTTAATTCCTGTCTCATACGTACAATGAAAAACTAATTTGAGAAGGTGACTTATTTATGATATTATACAGTGAGAAATTTCCCCATTTGAGAGCATTAGAATATATGTGAAATGGTCTCCCAAAGGGAATGTATGCAACTGTATCCTATTAAAGGTCTGGGAAAATTATTCATAGTGGAGCTTTTTAAATTTGAAATGGAGAATTAATATCATTTTATGACAGTCCCAGAACAATTTGATTTGAAAATACCTACATTCAATGGTATTTTTGGTTTCTCCAGCTTTGAGTGGGATAGATGTGTGGTAACAGATCATATGGCAGAGAGGACGTGCTGTGCTCCCTGACTAGCTGAATTTAGCATCTTACTAACAGGAATAGCTGAAGCTAAATAGCAAGGCTCACGTGGAACCTGGAGAAGGGAGCAGCAGTGAGGGGGAGAGACAGCACCACACCAGTCACAACAACTGGCTCAGGAAGCCACCGTGACATTTGCAGCCAGGAGCTGATCAAGCTTCCTGTACACACCTATCTCATTTACAGTCCTCAAGGCTTAACTTTCTTCCCTTATTCACACACTTCTGCAGAAGGCTGGATTAAACCTTCTAGTTTAATTTCATTTCAGGAGAGATGAATCTTAATAAAATGGCCTCAGAGTTAGTTTTGATAATAAAATTATGCTAGAAGTAGGTTACTCTTAAAAGAAAAAAGAAAAAAAAAAGAGGCAAATAAAACAGAACTAAAGTCAAATGCTGCCAGGAAGTCTTAGGAAAGCAACATTTGTTCATGATATGCTCAAAGGTAGATACATGGATTTGATGGATAGACTGTTTGGTGGATGAGGAATTGGTTGGATAGTTGCATCCAGAGGGTAGTGGTCAACAGCTCAATGTCCAGATAGAGATCAGTGACGAGGGGTGTCCCTCAGGGGTTCATATTGGGACCAGTACTGTTTAGTATCTTCATCAGTGACATAGACAGTGGGATCGAGTGCACCCTCAGCAAGTTTGCAGATGACACCAAGCTGAGTGGTGCAGTTGACATGCCTGAGGGATGGGATGCCATCCAGAGGGACCTGGACAAGCTTGAGAAGTGGGCCCATGTGAAACTCATGAAGTTCAACAAGGCCTAGTGCACGGTCCTGCATCTGGGTTGGGGCAACCTCCAGTATCAATACAGGCTGGGGGAATGAAGGGATTGAGACCAGCCCTGCTGAGAAGGACTTGGGGGTACTGGTCAATGAAAAGCTGGACATGAGCCAACAATGTGCTCTTGCAGCCCAGAAAGCCAACTGTATCCTGGGCTGCATCAAAAGAAGTGTGGCCAGCAGGTCAAAGGAGGTGATTGTGCCCCTCTAGTCTGTGGGCGATGAATTTGCAAGTAACTTAGCACTCTTTGACACGTCCTTGAACTGAAGCAATGCAGCAGTAAAAAACAGAGACAGAAACATGGGAATGCCAAGAAAGATTTAAGTAAGCAAAAACAAATGAGATAGCGCAAATAGAACAGCCTATTAGAACGTAGCATGAGGCGCGTGCTTAGAGCTAGCTGACGAATAACAGAAATTGTGCGCATGATCGCGTGAGGAATGTGTTGAAAAGATATATAAGCAGTAAAAAGGTGACAGTAAAGGTCTTCTGCAGAACATCTGTCAGGAGTCCGTGACATTCATCCCTGCACTAGTCCACCTTGGTGAGACCTCACCAGGAGTGCTGCGCCCAGCTTTGGAGCCCTTAGCACAGAAAAGGCATGCACCTGTTGGAGCGGGCCCAGAAGAGGGCCACAAAAATGATCCGAGAGATGGAACATCTGCCCTGTGGAGAATGGTTGAGAGACTTGGGGTTGGAGAAAAGGCGGCTCCAGGGAGATCTTATTGTAGCCTTTAAGTACTAAAAGGGGGCTTATAAGAATGATGGGGACAAACTTTTTAGCAGGGCCTGTTGCCATAGGACAAGGGGTAATGGTTTTAAAACAGAAGAGGGTAGGTTTAGACTGGATATAAGGAAGGAATTTTTTACAATGAGGGTGGTGAAACACTGGTACAGGTTTCCCAGAGAGGCTGTGGATGCCCCATCATTTGAAACATTCAAGGTCAGGCTGGACGGGGCTCTGAGCAACCTGATCTGGTTGAAGGTGTCCCTACTTATTGCAGGGGGTTAGACTAGATGACATTTAAAGGTACCTTCCAACCCAAACTATACTGTGATTCTATGATCAGGTGGCCATTTCAACATTACAAACACTGACAAATTATTTCTGCTAAGAAGGATTACATTAAATTGTCACAGGGAAGCAAGGTTTATCAGCTGTACATTGCCATTGCCTTTTCTCTAAGAGACGGCAACTGGGTCGCACAGATATTAAAAAAAAAAGTTCAAAGCAAAACCAAAACAATGGAAATAGGTGTGTACTTAAATCCTGAGAAAGGAAACTTATAGTTTTAGATTTAAAATATCAGAATCCCAGATTTTCTTCCCTCTGTTAAGAAAAACCTATTAAAATACAAATTAAAAAAAATAAAAATAATTAAACAAAAAAACCCCATTTTTAATAGAAAATTTTTACAAATGTCTATACTTAGTCACAGTACAGAAGCCAGAAATTTTATCCAAATAAGCAGGAACGTGATTGCAAATTCAGGAAATTATTGAATATTTTGTAAAAATCCTCAAAGACAAGGTAGATGTATAAGTACAATAAAAAACCAAAACCATATGGAAAGCTCAGGGGAATAAAGTTTGAGGAAAGTACTCAAGGTTTATAAATATTGATGTAAGAGGACATAATTGATGGCACTAACAGCTAATGGGTCTTAGGAGGACAAATACTAACTAATTAATCTGATTTTATGTCTCAGTATATAAACCTTGTATAATTTTTGTTTATTGAAGCACAATGTTTGTGAGAGGTAAAGTACAAGAAAAAGACTTTACTAATTTTAAATACCATCCTAATCATCAATATAATTGAGAGCCATCAAAAATTATAAGCAAATGAGCAAAAAAATTGCAAAATTATAGCTTTAAAGTTTATTTTTAAAATAGTTGCATAAATGCTGAAAAGCACTAAATTCATAAATTCTAAAGCATCACTTCATTTTTAAATTTAAATACTTTTTTCTTCTTAGTCCTTGCTTCCAGTGACAGTAGAGGGTTTTCTTTACCAATAGTCTGTATTTCAGAATATTGTAGTGTGCGTATGTGTGTGAGAGAGGGACAGAACGCGAGTGTTCGCAGTTTAAAAATTTTTATTTCATCAGTAAGTAGGGGGATGGTAAAACAACAGTAACTTTTTTGAGTCTGCGTCAAAATAATTGACTGAAGAACTCTGAATAATTAATTTTTATTTGCAGCAAATCCTGGAATGCTTGAAAAGTTCTAGAATCTTAAATTGCTAATGCTCAAGAAGATTTCAAGGGCTAGTGGGAGAACTAGGGTAACTAAAAACTACTTGAATTGTTAAACCACTGTGCTGATAATCCAGCAATCGCACAATCAAAAAATCAGTGAAGAATTGCACTATAATTGCTGACACTCAAGTTACTTTCTTTATGGAAAACAGATCTCAAAGAAACAGAATTAATAACAATGAGGTTAAAATCTTGATCAATAAAGGTGACTGGATTGATGTAATGTAATCAAGTCTCTGGAAGGCACTCAATTAAATCTGTCAAAGTATTTCAATAAAAAATAATCAGTTTCACTATGGATGGCATACATTTTTAAACTCTTTATCTGCTTAATCTTAAAATATTAATAAATTTTCTTTCATAGTTTTCATGGGCATCGAAGTGATACTACTGGCTCAAAGCTATTTAAAATTTTTATTAGGGGAAAAAAAGAAAATCATTGCTGGCAAGAACTGCAAATAACAAAAAAAAAGTGCATTAATTTCAAGTCAAATACAGAATGTAGAATCCTTATGAGTGAGGATACTTAGTATGTACTATGTTCTGCATGACTTGATTCTTTAAATTAAGGCAGAATGTTTTCCTAGGAAGTATAATGTTGTCCTAAGCAGAATGCTCTCCTGGTTCAGGAGTGAATGGTGCAATCCAATGACCACTATTGTAGATTAAGTTATCTGATGATACATAAATATATTCATTTATTCAAATTACAGGCTACGAAACATTCAAATCTAAACGTGTTTTGCTGGATAGAAACAGACTTTTTACAATAAAGAGTAATAAAAAGTCCTTAGGACTCCATGAGGTAATAAAAAATAGATTTGAAAGGTGCAGAAACACTGCATCAAAAATGACAGATTTAAAGTAACAAATAAGCATGTTTACATTTTTTTTCATATGGTTTTGCTGAGGTTGTCTCTCAGGTTATGTAAGGGCTTTGATGCAGGAAGTTTTAGTCTTTTGGCTGTGAATGTACTGTCATCCTACAGAGCCCACTGTTGCTTACACTGTCATCAGCAAAGGCAGGAACATCTCATATTACCTTATTGATGCTGCAAAGCAACTGATAAATTATAATTTGCTCATGAATAATAGCCCCCAGTGTTTGGGTTTCTTTCTTGCATCTATTTGTTCAGTTCTGACTTCTCTGTCATACATTGCAGAACAATGTAACTTGCCAACATATCATGGCTGACAATTTTTAAAGCATACATTCAAAAACAAAGATTTCATGTACATCACAGAGATACAATTCCCACTGATTGAGTTAGCCACAGAATTATGTCACCACTAAGTATTTTAGAAAATACCACTCCTCTTCTCAGCTCTCCTTTGGCACATACAGATTTCCTAACAAAAAATACTAAACTTGCCAAAGCAACAATACAAGTATTCCTAGAATTATATTGGAAATTAATAACTAAAAGCTACATAAATTGTGGTGGTTGTCTTTTTGCTGCTGCAACATTGCTTTAAAAAAGTTTCCTGGTCAAAATGGCATTGACAATTTTCTAGCTTTACTAACCAGTGTTTAAACATTTTGTACAGCTTCAGTCCACATATTAATATCGAAGCCTTGTTTTATATTGCTTCAGAGAAGATGCATCCCTTTAAAAGGAGGCAGGCTGTTTTATTTCCCAATAAAATTGTAATTACAACATCACATGTTAGACTGACTCATTGGCTATACTCTACAATACCACATCCTTGAATCCAATTAAGAAAGCAGGAAATATTTGACTTTTTACTTTCTGTATCATTTCAGTGGACTATTTGAACAACATGTATTGTACACTATTATTTTCTGGTGCAGAGAGATGATAAAAGCCCACAATATCCCAATATTTTAACTGGAAACAGGAACAGAAGGCTATCTGGCCACAGAATTACTCACACAAATCTGAGAAGATATAGATATGTTTGGCTTGTGGTTTAAATATACCAACGTGATCTTAACTAGCACAGGTTTTGGGAATAGGAGGAGCATTTTTATTTTTACCTGATTTTTTTTCTTGCCAATGAAATCAATGTATAGTTGCTGCCTCTGAAAAGTTCCACAGAAGAGAGAAGATAAATTGAAAAGATGAGTGTAATTTATGTAAACTGGAGCTTTGGCCAATTTTTCTACTGGCAAAAAAAGTATATTTACTGTAGGTTAAAACAACACTTCATAATCTCTATTTTGGATAGGAAAACGTCTATGATGATATATGTAAATTCTAAACAGTTTCTGTAAATCCTACTATTTGGTATACTGGGCCTAAATGAATTGCTCCCTGCATCAGTGAAAAGGAAGCAGAATAAGCTTTAAGGCTCATACATAGGAGAAAAGAGCAAGTGGCAAACCCTGCTGTCAGCTATCATTCATATACGGTTTTCTGGCATTTAATAAAGAGGTGAACTGTTTTATTTATAATTCTCACTGTCTCTTCATAATGTGACAGTGAAATCATGATCTGAAAGGGCACAGGAGTATTCAACTCCAACTGCACTAGGATAGATGGAAAGAGTATGCTGGGAATCGTCCTGCTAGGTGGTGACATGTACAGATAGAGCAGCCCTTCCTCAGTGAGCTCCAGTGATCCAGCAGTGGAGGTATGCCAGAGCCATTCACGGTAATCCAGCAACCAGAAGATACTTCTAACTTTGTCTTTATTACAGATTAATTAGTCTCAATATGTGAGGGTGTCTCAGCTAAAAAGGAAGTGCTTAAAGCAAAGTTACTGACAGGTGCTGGAAATAGGGCAACGGCTATGAGAAGCTACAGAGACGGTCTTCCTCGCGCATGTGGTTTTATTATTCCATTGAAATTAGAGTGATCAGCAGATCATTTTACAGAATTCCTCCAAAGAAATGGACAACACTTTTTTTATTAAATCAGATGTCACACAAGTGTTGAAGGGAAATATCATTAAACAAACAAGTTTAACCAACTCATTTACAGGCCTGAATGTATTGGCATGATCTTCACCAACTCATTTAAATTGTCCTAGAGCTCCATCTGACAGGCCATGACCTGTAATATACTGCCCTTTTTCCTTAATGTAGGCTTCAAAAACTCCAAGTAGCATGGAAAAGTGCTGCCTACTAAGTACAGATATACTCTAGAAATAAATTAAAGGCAATTCATAAAATTAGAAAGCTCCTTTCCAAAAGCCAGTAAGTTTTTATGGATAAAAGGACACTGACTATAACCGGCATGTATTTTTGCACAAGAAATATTCAAGCATTATGAGCTTTGGTCTATTCTGGAAAAATTCTGGTCTATCCTGCGGAAAGCAGGAATAAGAGTTTGGTAAAAGATAAAGTAATATGTAAAAGATGCTTCATCAAACCTAAAGGAAATTGTTCTATTACTTCGAAAACAGATTGCTGAAGAATTTTATCTGGTGCCAGAACCTTATGTGAGATGTTTATTAGCTATTATTTCTATGTGAAAGCTGTCATACAGCTACGAACCAGATGAAGCATATATTAGCCCTCTATTGGAATGTCTCTAAATGGACTTTTGAAAAGAACTGTGCCCATTTTTAGCTTAGCAATTGTAAAATAGACAGAAAGAAAGCAAAAGAAGTATAATTTTGCAGCTATATAATTTTGCAATGAAAAATACTTTGAATGTAAAGGAAAAATGCAGACCATTTGCTCAGTACATTTTATTTCTAAAGTAGAAATCATCCATCACCACTATGACAGTGTCTTCAACTACATATCTAAATAGTTGTTCTTTTTTCCTCATGGAATAAAGTTTCCTCACTCTGTGAATGACTTCTGAGCAGCGCTTTTTATTATCAATCATTCAACATATTTGCCCCATGGATTATTTACTTCCCTCTAAACAAATTCACCAAACTGAATAAAGAATACCTTTCTTTTGTGGTGTTTAAATTATCCTTTACCTGTACTATCTTGAATTTAGAAAGGACTAAGATACCTGAGTCCTAATTAATTCCCACTTGAATCACCTACATCTAATCTGTGATCCTCAAGCTTCAGGCTGGCTGCTGAAAAATCCTAAAAGTGCCAGAAATTCATATATATCTCAGCTTTGACATAAATGTTTCCCAGGAACTGAAAATTCTGCTTTGGGGAACAAAAATGACTTCTCTGCCTTGCACAGTATGAAGCAGACTGACTTCTGTTCTTGAAGCCACAAAGTCGGCACTTCCTAACTGATGTTACCTTAGATAGGACGCCTGGTACTTAGGTTCATATCACACCTAACATCAGACAGCAAAATCAGCAGCTGCCTTTCAAACCTGCAACAGTGGCCTTTCTTCTTTCCACCCCTCTCCCTCCTACAGCAGCTGAATGATTAGAGAGCATCCACAAATTTCTGTGACATAACCGAAACTGTCCCCGCACCAGAGGAAGAATGAATGTGATTTCCTAAGGTAGTGATTAAAGCAAGCACTGAGCCAGGGGGTGGATGGTAGAGAACTGGGCCTGTCTCTTCAAAGGATAACTGCAGCCTTCTATCAAGCTATTTTAAAGCATAAAATAAATTAACTGTTTTCTGAAAAAAAGAGCATTTGTGGCTTCCCAGCCTTTGAACCAATAACTTTTCTGTCAGGTTAGAGAGACTGACTGTTCTCTCTTTTTCTCACTCGGTGAACATATAATACTTCCAAACGTAATGGAAACCATTGTAATATAAGTTAGGGGAATGACAGAACATAGGAGATATCGATCTGAACATGTTATCTCTGTCCCTTTGAAGGCATGGCTTTTACCACCTGGCATTAGTTTGCTGTATGATAGGCCCCCTGGAACCTCTTCTACTGAATCTTTCAGTGTGTATAAAAGAATTGGGGATTTTCTGTGCCAGAAGATAACATTCCTAACTCTTCAAGGCTTGAAAAAAAAGGCATAAGTTAAAATACAGTACATCCTCAGTATTTCCTGGTGAACAGTATTGATGGTCACAAATTTCATTGAAATCCGACTCCTGTTCAGAGAAAGTGAAATTTGTCTCAGGGCTACAGATTTAGCAAGAAGGCCCTGAAGTCTTCCTGTGGCACTAGGCCAAGCTTTGTTACAAGTATTAATTTCATTTCACAAATCACCTGTGAATTGGGATGACATTATTACTTGCATTTTACACATCAGACACTAAAACCAAAATGGTCAAAAGAGCAAACTAGTTTGGCATCCTCAGGGAAAAGAATTAATAGCTTTTTAATGTTGAAAAAACAGCTGCCATTAATCTCAATTGTCTAAGCAGGCAGCAGAATCAAGTGTTTGGAGTTAGGAACCCACAAAATCAAAACTATACACTAAGCATTTTGGATTAAGAGATTTATCTAATATCAGAGATCCTTTTGTTTAAGAAGTTGTTCAAATCTAGATTTCCTGAGGGCTATTCAGTTACTTTAAGACAGTCTCTTCTGTTCTCATAATTCCCTTCCAAACACACTCTCATACTTTGCTCTGCTGAGAGTTACTACAATAGCTACTCTACAAAGAAGAAAAAGACTGATTGTACAGCTTCATTCTCACAATCATGCTTTTCAGGTTCTGGTTCTGAGGTAAAGAATGAGCACCCCAGAAGTGTACAATTATTACTAAGCATTTGAAAATTATGGAATTTGAATTGTTAAAAAATATTCAGGAAAAAAAACATTTTTTTCAGGACAAAACATCAGATACGACATTCTGATGTTAGTTAAAACAACCAAGAGTCTTGCTATTGTTTCATAAGAATACCAGTATAAACATTGACTGACACAAAGTATTTGCAATTAATTTTAGATATCCCTAGCCTCTACACATCTCAAAGAAGGAATCAGGTTCACTACATTCTATGTATGTACTCTTGCCTTGTGGTCAACAAACTGAACTTTAATTAAGGGAAAGAAAAAAATTCTGGTCTCTGCCTTTAAGTCTTCTGTTCTAGTAGTGCTATGATAACTGTAGCAGTTCAACAGGTTTTGGAAAATTAAATTTAGACCCAAGAACTTAGTGATAATTCAGAATCATTATTTCCTATTGAGTCATTTTTCATGGGACCAATTAAATGCATAAAGTTGCACATATACTGGCATTTTTGAAGCAGCTGACCACACTTGTAGCAGTAATATACCTTTACAAATAAAAATAGGAGCCAGCTTAAAAGCCAGTATCACCAGTAATTATAGTCTCACTTCCAAAAGAAAGGTTATGTTGAACAGAAGTGTAAGCATTAAATGTAAACAGGTTTAATCTGCTAATTTATAGGTATTTTATATATTTGGATTCTACATTATACCTTGAAAGATTCCTCGTCTCCACGGACATACACTCAGATTGTAAGCTGCTGTGTCATCTGGTTCTACAGAAATAACAGGTGCACCACCCACCATTGAAAGATCTGAAGATACCTGGTGAAGAGAATTCACAAAGAGGAAAAATCATCAAAAGCGAGGTACTATTGCAAGAACACAATATCCACTCCACTTGCTTTGAAAAGTAGAGTAAGATATAAAGCATGTTGTTGGTAAGTCCTAACCTCTGTGCACATGAAAAGAATACATACTGTAAGAGTAGCGCAGCAGATACAGATCACATCAAGCACAAATTCTGAAGTCATTGCTCAACGCGAATAAAAGTATCTTGTGTAGACCATGGAACTACATGTGTATGCGTAGCTGCACAGTCAGGCCCTTAATATTTTACATACATTAAGTGTAACATGAGGTTTAACAGTAGTGATCCATCTAACTAGACAGAGCAAAGCAAAATCTGAAGTGTTGTTTTAACATCGATTGCTATACCTCTAGTGATATTGAACCATGCTTTGTGAGGTGTCGTATTTTGTAATTGACATGTATGCAATGGCGTACATAGTAACAATGAAAAGACCAATACCACTTTCATATGCTGAGTTTTAGATTTTGTAGACTATAAAGCTGATTGATTGCAGGAATATAGGCTGAGAGTATTTTTTAATTACATCTCATTTCTTTGTTGCTTGTATAAGTTTGCTACAGAAAGACTATGATCAGCTGCTCACGGAAGAGACATTCAAGGCTGAGGCACTACCAACCACAGCTGATGATTATTTGCTTAAATCACTGGTTGTGCAAAAGGCCAGCCGGTGGACTGTGTGAATGGTTCTGCTCACACCCTCTTCTGTTACCTCTGCCACTGGGTGGAGCAAACTGTTGCTGAGTGATGGTATTTTAAGTTGACGTTGCAATTTCTGCAGTGGACATCTGACTACAGGTTACTATTTTCCACAGATGTATGGAGTCCTTTTAAAAAATATTTTCATAGACATCATGTAGTACTGTAGCATGCTGCAAGTTCTTACTACATCAAATAATAAAATTTTCTCTATATTGTTTAGGTGAATTTTGAGAGAATTCACGAGTCAGGTCAGAAAGAAAGAAACTAGACATCCATAGAGAAAATATGTCTTAATATTTTGCTACTGGCCTGGTTATATGGCTCTCCATTGCTTTTGCTGGGTCTTTTAGAGTTCTGTTGCTGGGTGCCTGCTTTCTCCAGTTAGACAGAGAACCCAGATGGCTGTCTGAAACTGTGGATTTCATGGCAAAAAGTGTCTAAAAGAAAGCAACCAACAGCTCAGAACCTTCTCACCTCTTTTATCCCTATTTATGAAAGTGTCCAAAGGCACAGAAGGGGTTGTTCTTTCATATTATGAATTTAATCATATAAATCCTCTGCATCTCTTTATTGTTGTTCAAGAGTTCCCAGGGCTAGAAACAGCTTTGCTTTTAACAATCTAGAATCATATCCATGAGCTTGTGTGTAAGTTTCTATTAAGTATTATATGCATATATGACCGGTATAAAAACAATACTGTTTATATTACTTTAAAAGCTCAGTTTACTTTTAAGGTCTTTTTTTTTTCTTCCATCACCACTCTAATCCTTAAAGAAAGCAAAGGTTTATCTTTACATACATTCTGCAGAAATCATGCTGGAATGATAAATCTGCAGATTTCTGATTTCTTTTCTGACTAAAATTACTGAAGTACATATTTTGAAAAGAAATAAAAAAGTATGCTTGACTACACTAACGCTGGTTTAATTCTCCTGTTTTCATGAAAACTTCTAGAACTTAGGTACCAGACATCAGAAGCTAGTTTACAGATGTTACCTTTCTAACTGCATAGTATTTTCCCATGTAAATTTATGCAGTTTTTCAGTGTAAATACTTGTGCATCTTCACTGCTTCCTTCATAATAAATGAGTTCATCACTAGTTTATAGAGAACAGAACTTTTGTAACGACAGAGGTAGACTTGTTACCTTGAGATAGCTCTAGTTAACTCCTTATCTTTGTGCATGAGCTCTCTCTTCATAATTTGTCATTCATTCATTTGATCTATTTAATCTTTTCACCTCTTGAACTATGGAAATCATTTAATGCTACTTGAAATATTTGCTAAAATTTGTCAATTAATTTCACTCTTTACAGACCTCTAATTCTCCTTTCTTTCCACGGGTTTTCCACTGTTGCCACCATATCTTATCAATAACTGGACTCTTTTTCCATCTGATCGTGTTTTTTTCCCCCTTGTGTCTAAATTTTAGTATTCTGTGGAAAGGGACCTCGGGGTCCTGCTGGACAACAAGCTCAACATGAGCGAACACTGTGCTGCTGCGGCCAAGAAGGCCAACAGGATGCTGGGTTGCATCAACAAGGGCATAACCAGCAGAGATAAAGAAGTCATCATCCCGTTCTACTCAGCGCTTGTCAGGCCACACCTGGAGTCCTGTGTCCAGTTCTGGTCCCTGCTATGCAAAAAAGATGTGGGCAGGCTGGAAGGGGTCCAGAGAAGGGCCACAAGGATGATCAAAGGACTGGGAAGCCTGCCATGGGAGGATAGGCTGAGAGAACTGGGTTTGCTCAGCCTTGAGAAAAGGAGGCTTAAGGGAGATCTTGTCACCATCTTCTAGTTTTAAAAGGTGGCTACAAGTAGGAGGAGACTCCCTTTTTACAAGGAGTCACACAGAAAAGACAAGGGGTAATGGGTACAAGTTACCCTGGGTAGAACTCCAGCCGGACACAAGGGGAAAATTTTTCACAATCGGTCATTGGAATAGTCTCCCCAGGGAAGTGGAGGATTCCCCAACCTTGGTCACTTTTAAGATTTGGCTGGACAGGGTGCTGGGCCATCTTGCCTAGACTGTGCTTTTGCCAAGAAAGGTTGGATGAAATGATCCTTGAGGTTCCTTCCAACCTGGTATTTTATGATTCTATGATTCTTCCTGCTAATGTTGTGGTTTAACAAAGTTTCTACTACTACTAATTCAGTTATAATCACACTACTCCATAAATATACGTTTCTAATGTGCTACACGGCCCAATCCCAGAATTATAAAATTCTAAATAGCTTTTTTCCCATCAATCTGCCTTCTTCAATCACATTTACCAAACCCTTCCTAAAGTTCTCATAAGAAGGTGTGTCCTATTGTCCTCACCCATATGCACATCCTGCCTAGGGCTTCACAGCTGCATGCCAAGGTGAAATCTCAGTGCACTCCATTTCATGCAGTTTTCCCTTCAAGGGTAGAAAGACAGCCATGATATGCTTCAAAATGCCCCAAATCTAAATGATCAGAGAACTGGAACTGCAAGGTAAACTACAGTGCACACAACCCTCCTCCCATTGTCTCCAGCAAGGACACAAACATCTTTCCTTATTTCTTTTAGGCATTAGGAAGATTATAAGAAGACTGTTTTAAGTTATGCAAGTCAAGCCAAAGAGTTGGAGTTCTTCATATATCTGTTTTCACAAAACACAAAATAGGCAACTGAAATACAAAAACTTGCACATCTGCAATGACAAACTACCCAATGCATTCAGAAATAAAACATCCATCAGCAGTACTCTATTTAATATTTTATATAGTTATGCACGGATTTTCATGAATACTATTTATGCTGTAAAGCAATTAATACTAAGAAAGAGATTATGAAACATGGGTATGAAACACAACAACTGATTACTGAAGGCTTCCCTTATGATCTGGAGTTTCAGCTGAGCAACCTTAAATCTGAAGGCCTCTTTCTGTATTAATTTAAGTATTAATATAACTTGATGCTGAATCAACTAACCTACATTACCATCTATTACATTACTTTTGTGCCAAAAGATAAATTCAAAGTTCTGTTCATAATTTTGCCAAATTCACAAGCCCAAATATGCAGCAACCCACCACACACATTGCTTTTGTATCATTCTCCCTGTTGACTTTTCCTGACTGAACATCCTGACAAAACGTATTCCAGCTTCTAATATGCAATGAACGTGTTTCCACAATCAGACAGATCTTGATAAAATGGTGTTTTCAAGAAATTAGGCCAAAATAGCAGAAATACTGGAGCTATTCTGCCTATTTTCTAGCTCTAGTAAAATATAGTTAAGCTTGAAAGGAAACAACTTTGACAAATCTGCTCCATTCTGTTCTGTTGCCAGAATCCAGTGTAAAGAAAAACTAACGGACAGATTAAAGTCTCGCTCAAGTACTTCCTGGAGTGAAAGCAGGAATGATCTTAGGATCACAATAAGAACTTTTGGATATCATAATTCCCATTGCTTTTGGAAGTCAAGAAGGTTCTGCAGTAAACTGAACTTGTGGGAGTTACTATCAGGGGAAATTACTAATGGCCAGTTACTACTGACAGTTCCCGTAATATCACACCGGACCCTCTTACATGGCTGGAAATGCAAGAGTTGCTCAGCCACAGGAAGGATTCTTACGCTATTACAACTGTGACCCCCATTATCAAAAATGTTTATGTCTTTTTCTTTCATTCTTGTTCACATTCTAAAAACTTTTGGGATCAGATACTGAGTATAATATTGGAGTAGGGTTCTAAAGTGCACCCAGGAAATAGTAATTTCATTACTTCTCTGGCCATTATAAATCCATGTTAAAAACTGCACATAAGTGGTGCTGCCTTCAGTCTGTTCTCACCTTTCCTACTGCAGTCAGTAAACTCACTAGTATTCTACTTGCTGCTCGCTACTCCTACTGATATGAATACTCACTGACTTATCATTAATGAAACACTCCCATTCATTTATCTTTATAAACGACCCTATTTGTCCCTACTATTTAAGTTCTTCATACTTAGGAGCTCCAATCTCCGAACAGTGCTCACAACAATTTTATCTCCTACCGCCAACATCTTGACAAGGTCTATGGTTTTGACAGATATCACTCACTAGGTACCTCTTACGTATTCCTTACACTGAACTTTGCCTTGCTCTGATGGCCACCTGATTCATCAACTGAATCATTACTGAGACTAATTAAATGATCAACCACACTTGGCAAACGGATACTAAATGCGCACGCCCGTGCTTAAGCATGCACACCAGGCAATTTATATTCATATCAGAATTCATACCAAGAATACTATTTAATATAGCACGAGAAGTGTTCATGGAAGTTTGAGGTCCCGATACGGCATAATGTGGGTAATGCCTGTCTGCTTAACTGTAGTTATATTTCACATACACTAATAGAATAACAATATATCCAAGAACACTCAGAAAGTGAAAAAGATGGAGAATATAAAAGTACACATAGGAAAAAGTCCAGAAATTTCAGATTTTGATAAGAATAACTTCTTGCAAAGGTTTTATAAGTGTAGAGAAAAGCTTGGAGTGAAGCAATGAAAGAACTTATATACAGTGAGATTTAAGTCAATGTCCTTATAGAGATCCTGCTATTTCTTATTAGAATGCATATTTATGAGGAATATTTGTAAGAGTAGACACAATTTTAGTCTTAGATGTAGCATTATGTGATCTTACATCCTGTAATAATCTGCAAAACCATGTTCCCAAAGGTACCCGAATGTGCCTCACAAAATTTGCTATGGGTCATTATTATTAGGCAAATAAATTGTGAAGTAAGAAAAGAGTGCCTAAATAAGGGCTTTTCTATCAACAAAAAATTTTTCTGATTTATAGGCTATCCAAAAGGAGTCAAGATATGCAATTACTTCTACCAGTTAGTGGGAGAACCATTGCATTAGCACTTGTCCTAATTTGCAAGGAGGGAATGATGAACAATTACAGATATATACACTGGAATTTAGGGAAAGAAGTCTTGCATTCAAGGAATTGTATGTAAGTTAGGAATGATCAAAGAAAACTTGACATTTCAGCAAAAATCTTGTCCCAAAGGTATCCCAATAGATATGAGCATGCCAAGATAACAATAGTGAAATTGTAGCATTTAGCAATGATCTTACACAAGAAAAGAGTAAGAACTTGTACCTATCAACAATATTGGTGCATTCAGAGTACATTAACTGGAAATGTTTTGGGGAGAGGTGCTCTCACAAACTCATGACAACCATGGCACAGGACAAAGGAAATCTTGTGTTCCATACCCATTCAATAAAAAAAACCCAACCTTCTTTTAGGATGGAATCACACCAAGAGTGGGGTTGGATAGATATACACATACAGTATTTACAGAGATAGAAGTAGATGGATCTACACATACACACACACACAAAATTTATTATCAGGCCTGAATAACTGCAGTACCTTAAAATATGGTCAATTTTAAGTGCCTGGAAACTATGTAACATTGCTGATTCTCATCTATGATCTTTGTGAGCATCCTATTGCCAAAATCAATACTAATGCTGTCTTATAAAAACTTTCTTACTGGTAGTTCTTCCATTCTTGAACATCTTTCTAACATTCCTGGGCATAACCATTACAAAATACTCCAGGTGACCGAAGGGTGAAATGGTTTTTAACTGTACAAGTGAGCTAGGAAAAGAAAAACTCCCACTTTGATGTTTATCCCTATTTCCTAGCATGTCTATCATCTTCAAAAACTACGAATTTATTCTACCCATAGTTTATGTATGAATTATACCCATTTACAAATATATATAGACATTTTGGAAGAATACTCTTCTTCATTAATAAAATTTCACATAAATCAGGAAATAATGTAAGAAATGGATAGTAAATAATTAATATATAAAGTGTTCAATTTTATTAAGCACTTTAGAAGAATGCATAAGCCCAAGCTCCATCACACCATGCAATTTAATTAAGAAAATACAAGAAAAATTAGTTTGATAGACTTATTAGAATAAATTGCCTTTCACTACTTCTTAAGTTCTCACAAGAAAATAAAGTTAATTCTCTTGTTTTGCAATGTAAACCTCTGTTGATAACTAAAAGGATACTTTGGTACTACTCACATTTTCAAAAAAAAACACATCTAATAAAGAACTAACACAATAAGCTGAAATGGAACAGAACTTCCAATAAAATTTCTGTATTAAAGCTTGGATCCACATACTGTTATCAGTCCTTCAAACCCATAACAAAATTAGATGGCTTATTTGCATGTTTTGTTAGAAAGACAATGTGTGTCACAATTAAGAAACAGTAATGCTGTTCAAGTTGCCATAATATTTATCATGCAACCACTACAGTTAATTCAGTGAAGAATTGCTGGCTTTCAGTATCCACAAATTTCCCTAAACCGACATAAGGTATGTTACACCCTTTCTCTATCACTCAGAAAATAAGAATTGCAGAATACCACAATGAAAACAAAATGTAAGTTATTACTAAAGTTCTCATTGTGACCCTGCAGAAAATTTTCTCAAATCAAAAAATCAATCCATCTCCAAGGGTTTCATTTCTAAATTACAGTATTCTCCATTGTCTTATACCTCCAGTCATTATTTATACACAGCCAGAAAAATTAATGCAGCAGATCAGTAAAATGTTGTAATTTCAATCTAATCTATCAATCACAGATTTTTCCATTTTTTCCAGAGTTGAATAACCAAATAAGTATAACTTCAAAACTGCAGCTGGTACTTCAAGCCAAAGTGGGAAAGGGATGTTACCTCTCCTATGGCCGAGAGAGTTGGGGTTGTTCAGCATGGAGAAGAGAAGGCTCTGAGGAGACCTTATTGTGGCCTTCCAGTAATTAAAAGGGGACTATAGGAAGGATGGGGGCAACCTCTTTAGCAAGGCCTGTTGTGACAGGACAAGAGGCAATAGTTTTAAACTAAAGGAGAGTAGATTTAGACTGCACATAAGGTAGAAATTTTTAACAATGAGGGTGGTGAAGCGCTGGAATGGGTTGCCCAGAGAGGTTGTGGAGGCCCCATCCCTAGAGACATTCAAGGCCAGGCTGGACGGGCCTCTGAGCAACCTGATCTAGTTGAAGGTGTCCCTGTTCACCACAGGCGGGTTGGACTAGGTGACCTCTAAAGATCCCTTCCAACCTAAACCATTCTATGATTCTACGTACAGAACTTAATCAAATATACTTAAATTCCACTATCTCTTTGTATAAGGAAGTTAGACAGTAGTAAATTCAATGTTTCAATTGAAAACTGTTTCTCAGGTCTGTTTAACAATATTGACAGGCTCTACTTATTAAAAAGTTAATGCTCCTTGACTCTAGGCCAGAACTGGGTCTGCGAGAGTCACTGATCAATCTGATAACCAGGTTTTTTTCAATACTGTCAAGAATGATGTTTTGAAAGAAGCCCCCATTATTTGCCTTCATCCTCTTTTCAGTGCATACCTTGCAAGTTCCTGAGTTGTTAGGAATTCACTTGGTTCTTACGATCACTTTTATTTTGTCACCCACATGTTAAAACACTGAAATAAAACATTTTTGCATTGCACTGAGCATATTGCCTAAATATTTCCTGCTTGTTCAGCTGCAGTCTGGAGTTCTACATAATGAAGAGTGCTACATAATCCCGATTCATAACACAGCCTGTCAAGACCACTAGCCTATCTCAAGAAACAAATCAGACCTAAGATCTTACTGTACCCTTACTTGATCAACAATTTGATAACTAGTGACCACAAAAAAAACCCTGCTGACAACCATAGTTATTCTTACATTCTGTGGCCTTTGTACCATTCATTATTGCTATGAAGAATGCTTTTTCTGTAGTGAAGCCTATTACAGAAGTTTGGTAGGCAATGTGGAAGCCAAAAGGATTGAAATTGGAAGGACAGTTAAAATTAAGAGGATTGTGAAAAACATAGGTTTACTTATGGTTGAATACAAACTTGATGAAGGTACAGGACATTCAGCCTAGGTTACTAGAGTAACCTAGCCAGGTTACTGGATCACACAGAATTTATTCTCAGGAAATCTCACATAAATTACCAAACAAAACTTAGCCTCAACAGGGAAACCCCTCATTAAAGGTTTACAGTATATAATTTGATTAATTTGAGACATTTTTAACAAATACTCAACCTTCATATCATTCTTTCATTGACATTGTAAAGATCTAAAATGGATACATAGAGGACAGAAAGAGAAATGCATTGAAGAATGGGGGATTTCATAGTTTTTTATTATGTATTTATTTTACAATACTTTTGGAAATTACTAACAGTTTGTATAACCTAATACCTGAAAGGTAATTTAACTGAGCCTTGACATTCCTCCAGAGAGTTTACTTTAATGACATCTATTTCGAACAGCACTGAGAAAAACAGTTACACATTTTTATATTTGTGCTGCAAAACCAAGCCTTGAAAGAATTAGGCACGTTTATAGCTAAAGTTACTATCAAAGGTGTTGTTAGAAGCAACCATCAACACACCAGACAATTGTTTATATCCAGCAGAGTTTTATACAAAAATCAAAAGGAAATGGTATAAAAAATTTTGTCATGAGACTGACAGATTGGATTTTATATAAATACTTTACACTTCCTACCTCTGTAGGATGATTTGAATCTAATTTTACAGCCAGTGAAATCTACTTACATTGCAGTCACTAACTTTATATTAATTCAGCATCAGAGGAGGATGTGCTCTCTGGCTGATGTTATATGCACACAAATGCTTCATGTAACATTTTTTCAGACCCAGGAGTAAGTTAATGACAAGAAAGACAATTTTTTTAATATCCCCCAGAACGAGCCATGAAGAGCACAGAGGCAGTATTACCCTAAGGTTTACACATCAATCAGTAAAAAAAAGTACATAAAACATTCACATTTTTCAAGGAATATATGGAAATTGTCGTTCTAATCACAGAAAGCTTTATGGGCACTGCAAGTGTTTTGCTTAGCATTTTTAAAGGTAGACTGATGCAGGTCATATACATGACATCCACTGAATTCCAACAGCACTTCTTCCCTCCCTGACTCTCTTGATACATACTAGCGGTTGCACAGACAAGCAAACCACACATACAAAAATTATTGCTGTTCCACACATGAGCACTCTATATATGTTTGAAATGGGAAAAGCATTATTCAAAGGGAAGAGGGCTTTCTTAATGGAGGAAAGAATTATTTCCCTCTTCCTCCCCCCAGACTTAACTTTCATTTTCAGTAGTCACCATCTCAGTAGTACCCTTATTTCCATTGAAGCTATTAGATATATAGAGTGAATACTGAGAAACAGGGTAGCGTAGATACATTGTAATTAATTTTTTAATTAAAAGAGGATTCTTATGTTTATAGTTTAATTTCTTCATTTATTAAAATGGAATACTGAAACTAAATTTACACCTCAAAGTCAAAATTACCCAAGTATTAATTAATCTAAAATACTTATTGTTAAGTATTCATTGTGCAGTAAATTGTTTATGGACACGCCTGTAAATTGTTATGCTCATCAGCTACTAGGACATCTTATACCATTCTTCATAGAGGCTGAGCTTTATTGCTTCAGCAAATGTAATACTTATGGTTTTTTTTAAATATCATGTATGTCCCAGTTTATCTATGAGAAGTTACCTTGTATAGTGGATACACTCCATCAGTGGAGGATATATAAGACAAATCAACCAACCAATTCGATAATTAAGGTATTCACTAGCCAACAAAATTACAGAAGATCCCATCGAAAATATTTCTATAACTATTACTTTTTGGATTGTCTTTGTTCTGCCTCCACTAAAGCTGACAAGATTTCCTCTAACTAATCATCAACTTAGCTAAACGACAATATGGTAAAATTTCAAAGATGCTGGATTAAAAAGGAGGAGGAGTTATTTGGCTGTCAGCAACTGTCCCCACTGACAAAGACAAAAACACAGTCTGTCATACTGTGCTTCACAACAGACTATCCAGAAATTACAGTAATCAGGCAGCATGGAATGAACAACAATAAAATTAGTATCACTTCTTCTTCTTCTTGCCCTTTGTGCTATACACTTCTGAGTAAATAAAGTTCATTTTACATTTCTAACAAGGTTGTTGGTCACAGTTCCCTCTTAGAAGAGTTTTTCCCCTTTCTCCTAATAACTACAGATAATGGTGGTCATGCCCTGGATATACTGATTAAATCCAAATTTACAGACTAACCTTTTTGGAATGAAAAGTGAGCAAATGATCTTCACTCACTACAATAGCACAAGACACTATGTGACATCTGGTGGAGAGTGCTGGAAGTGATTAATATTGTTTGCTTTGTTGAGGTCAGTTTCCAGACACTGATAGGTTTTGTAATCATGCCTTTTCCAACAATTCTAGGACACCTTGCTTCAACAACTGTTATGCAACAGCTTCTGGGTAAAACCCTAGCATAGGGAAAATACATTAATCACACTGATTAATTTATTACATGCATACAAGCATGAAATAGCTGGCCTTACTATTTCTCTCCCAAAAGTCCCAGAGCAAAAAGAGGACACACGGTTGGACTGTCAAGCGGTACTTCACAGAGGCAAAAAAAAAAAAACCCACAACAAAGCAAACCACCACAAAACCAGCCAAGCGGAAGAAAAAACCCACCCAAAAACCAGATTTTGGTACCCAGAGAACACCCTCAAGGAGGTCAAAGTTCAATCAGACCCAGATCACCCTGGAATAGTCACAACCATCATAAAACTGTTTAATGCAATGCTTCTGAAAAAGACATACAATCAATAATTTTAATGCATTCATTTTAAAGTTTGATATTTCAGTGCCTTTCACTTTCATTGGCACAAAAACCATTGAGTTCACACAAAATGGAAAAGCCAAGGAAATAGTTCTGTTGTCAACTTTCAAACACATTCACTTCTTTCAGAGATAAAAGTACAATTGTATTAGAAATGTAAATGCATTCATATCTAAAAAGCTAAGATTGTTGAAAAGAAAAATGTCAAAGCTGGTGATGCCCAAAAAATACATTTCCTACTTTGTTTGGGGGGCTTCATAATAAGTCAAATAATAGGAACATGAAGCTGGATGTTTTTATGATACACAAAATTTATTAAATGTAAATCCTCCTGTAACAGTGAAAAATCGGGGACTAGCAAGAGTTTAAGGAAGGATTTCATATTGCCATGAACTCCCATCAAACCAGTGGAAGAGTGCTGCTGATATATACATGATCTCTCTTTATAAAATAAGGTGAGGCCACTGCCTACCAATACCTGTCATTTTGAGTAAAGCAGCATTTGGTGCCTACTGGTACCAAGTCTGAGCACAAAAGATCACTCATTTCACAAGTCCACACTAGCTAATTAGTCAGATTTTATCGTCTAGAATCTACATTCTCTCCTTTTCCCTCCTTCCCCCCAAAATAAAAACTACAAAAAAAACCCCCAACATCCAAATCCCTCAGTTCAAAAATACATATTTAAATATGCTGTTTTCATAGATTGTTTGTTTCAAAGAAGTTTGTTTTCATAGATTGAGACCTCCTGAAAATAGTATACAGCCATAGTATCTAGACGCCATCTACTCTAGATCTAAATGCCATAATAGTCACAAAGATGGCTTTTGTTGAGCAAGGTCCAAGATTTTGTTGCTCAGGAACCTTCTCTGCAGCTGAGAAGAAAAGCACAAGTCATCTTTTTTGCCCTAATGTACATATACATAAACACTTACATGTATATATACATGTACATATCTGCTGGCATATGACATGGGGTCCTATATGTGGATAAAGAAGGTGAGGAATACTACTGAAATACCTTTTCCACTTGCAAGTTAAACATGCAGAGAAGATAAATAGTAGGAAAATTGTGGTTACAGTAATACAACAGTGGGGTTTTTTTGAAATAGGAAAATGTGTTTGTGTAAATAGTTATAAAGTATATTTAACTAAAACAGTGACAATTACTAAGGATTATATTTAATAGTAAAAAGATTCTGAGCAGGGAAACTAAAAACACTGTATGTTCTAAGATTTTCTTTCTTATGTCCCTTCACTGAAATCACAACTACCTCAGCACCTCCTACTCCATTTCCCCAGTGACCCACTGCGCTTCAACAAATCCAGTTTGTTATTCCCTTTAACCCCATCAGCAAACACACAAAGTATTCCCAAATTCCTCCAGCATCCCTGAAACAACAGCTGGGGAAAAGACACTAACTGCTGTAATTTGTTACAAGAAATGCAAGCACTGACTGGCCAGGCCATTAGGCCATTAGGAACAGAGGTACAGTGACCTCGTGCTGCAATCTTTCCCTTAGTAGGATAATAATTTTTGTCCTTTTCCTGTAATATTCCAATGTTTTAGGAAGATTTTGGAAACCCTGTATTCTCAAGGCCCTTCCCTGATTTCAAAACAGATGGAATTGGCCACTGGTTTCAAACCACAGAGTGCAATTGTCGAAATTTTGTCCCCTTAGGAACTAGTCTAAAAAAATAAGAAATCTTTTTCCATGGAACATACAGTAAAATCATACACTATCTCACAGACTTCCTGACTATAAACATGCCCATATAATATAAACTATAGTTGGATATAATTTCTCCTGGATACATGAATTTTAATAGTATATCTGCAATTACCATAATATTTGTTGTTGTAATAAATAATTTGTACGCCCTTGGATAGAAAAATAGTTGTCACATTATTGCAAGAATTTACCTTGTATGTTAACTTGTTCGTGGTATAATTGGGCACCCATAAAATTTTTTGAGTGACCTTTCTCACTTGGCAGTCTATCACAATATGATCCTGTGCCAGAGGTTTCTTCCCTATTCCCTTAAGGCTAAAGATGTTTTCAGTGCCAGCTGTATCATTTCGCAGAATAAGCCTTCCCTACAACAAAGAAAGAAGAAGAAAAAAACATTTCAGCATTGTAAAAGTCTCCTTTGGCTGCCAAACCAACTCCTTCAGTCTATTAGTCTTAAATCTAGGCAACAAAGCATGCTTACAAGAAAGTATTCCTATTGACTTTTCTAGTTCTTAAGTAAACTCTGCTGTTAAAAGAAGAAGAAACTAAACAAACAAAAGGTTTTATTTTTAATTTTTCTAAATGATGAAATTTAACAATATAAAACTTTCACACTTCTGGATTTTATATCTATTGGGTTTGTCCTGGAAAACAAATACCGAAGAAAATATGTTCTCATACATCCTTATTCCTCATATAAAACAAAACTTTGCTCAATCATTTCCATTTGTCCTTCAACTAAAGTGTTCTTCATAATTATTTGTTATCAAAGGATTCAGGGCTTTTAGCTTTTAATACTCTTACAATACTGGATTTCTAAATTACATTATATTTGGTTGGTAATGCATGCCGAAGGATTACTATGTTTCACAGAACAATTTTTTTCTCTGGCGATTCACACATTTGAACAGCAAACTGCAGTCAAAATCTCTCAGCTGGTGTACAGACAAAAATACATATACAGCTTCTTGCTAAAGGTGTCATAGGCTTTGCTCTGCTCTTCATTTTAGCATTCAAAATAGTGATTACTCTGATGGCAAAAGAAGCTTCTAAGTAGTGGCTTAACTTGTAACAGAAATTATTTTATGAAACAAAGTACCCATCACATAAATTCATTTGTGATGCATGCATGCAATGAGAAATACTCAATGGTACTACTTTATTACTTAGGTAATGAAATACAATTTAATATATGTATTTAGGTTCAGACTAACACAGTGGACATTTTTATGATCAATGTTCAGAATCTCGACAGAGTAACTAGTCATTTCATTAAAAGGGAGGTTTTGATAGAAGAGCAAATAAAGGAAGAGATAACAAAGGGTGGTGGGGAAACCTATCATGCTTAACCTTAAGCTTGGCAAAGTTAGTTCATTTCTTCACTTCAGCTAATAGGCAATCTTTTAATTTCTGACTCTAAGGCAGATGCTTAATGTTAGTAACTGCTTATGCACTTCCATAATTTGGACACTGATGTAAACTTTATTGACAGACGCATCCTTTTCAAATATCAAAACTAACTTCCCTCTTACCATTGTCACGCACTCAGCAATAGGCTTGAACATGAGAGGATATAGAGCTGTTTCACCCAGACCCACATTTATTAGAGGAGGTCCATAAAAACCCTGTCCTTCCAAAATTGCTTCAAGTTTCCAGTCCCGGTTGGACACGTTACTCTGAAATCAGAGTAAAGATGTAAATTAGGTTATGCCTTTAAAGCTCTTAACATGCATTTCAGCTTTTACTTGCAGTTATCATCAAATAAGAGCACAGTAGTCATTTTCCCAAAGTACTGGCTCAGAGGACCTTTGGGGAGAATAAAAGAGTGTATTTTAAAAATTAATTAGGCTGCTAATAAAACCCTTACTCCTGGCAGCCAGAGGTACTGGTACCAACAATCTCAGTAGCAATGCCATCAACAGGAATACTCATTAGAAGAATATGTACATGATATAGCTAATCGTCAGGATGGAATTTATAAAGTATCATTATAAACATTTACAAGTATCTTTATGGTCCTGTTTAATGCTTGCCAAAACTCTGTCCCTTTTCCATCTGGAGAAAACCTTAGTGTACCTCTTTGAAGTGCTGATGTGGTGTACTAGCATATATTGCCTCATTTGGCTACTGACTGTCTAACAGGATCAGTCTTGCTTATGAAGGACTGTCTCCAAAGGAGTATTTACAGTCTTATGTTCTCAGAAACTGGTCTTTCAAGAGACTAATTGATTTTAAAGAATGCTTGTCCTGAGTAGTATGAAAGCCTATTTAAGAAACATCTTTGTCTTGCGTCCACATGTATTGCAGGACTGTGCCATTATGGTAGAAAGTGAGATATTTTGTAATACATGCTTGGGGGCTGCATAAAAATAGTAAAACTAAAATTATGTTTTCCAGCCTCCTACTATTTGAAGGAATCAGATGACCAAACATCCAGTCTTCAAAAAGGTTAATATTCATCTGAAAAAGAAAATAAACTGGTATTCAAGAACTAACACCTGCCTTGCCAAAATAGAGAAGATTGATCTGATTTATTAAAAGAGGAAGTAATCCTTTGACCCATAATGGTCTTCATCCATGGAAAACAGTATATAAATGTCAGAGATAAACAATGGATTTGGGGAAATAAGGATGATACTTCAATCCTTGTTTCCTTCTTTGAAAGTCTCTCAAGCTCAGCTATCTCAACCTCAGAAACTAAGAATGACCACAGTACCCCACAGTATTGCATGAGACGTGCAGTATCACATATCTAAGGTTTGATTACTATGCATGATTAATTCTTAATTCTTAGTTGTTAAGAGGTAAATTTCCTAGTAGTTGAGTACAAATGCCTGTTTGGAATGCTGAGATTTGTACAGTGCCTCAATTGTTCAAAATACTTCCATCATTGTGGTCTCCAATTCTGTAATAAGAACAGTTACATCATCTCCAGTAGAAAACATTTTTTAAGAGAAGTCATTAACTGGTATCCTCATACTGAAGATAAAGTGAAAGGGAAAAAAGGGCATCAAAAGATTATTTCTATTCTCATGCTTTTTTTCTCCACAGCATCAGGAACAACTTTATCCTTTTGAAAATCAGCTTGACTAGGTTTAAAACTGGCAGGTCATCACTGTTAGCTAATCCACTGCTTTAAAAGGTGGGATAGAGGGAAAACATCACCATGAATGTTCTTTGGTAAGGAAAAGAGGAGGATGGTCAAAATTTGGGGACTTCAACTGTTTTATTTTCTAGTGCTATTGGTACCAGATTCCTTTATCCACGCTAGTGATTATTACACCAATAAGTATTCATTCTTGATCTCGAACAGAAAAACATGTCAGCTGGAGAAGTGTAGTTGACAAACATGATCACTTTGAAATTCTTCTGTAACAAAGCTTTCTAATACAGCATGAATTTATCTAAAAATATCTTCTAAAGAAAGATATTAAGGTGAAGCACAAACATTAGAAAATGAAAATTATGTATTTGTTAAATTTTATTCCCTTGAACTTGTACATTAATAAACAGTTTTATTTACTTAATCATCTAATTCTTACAGGATCTCTGCTTAACACAAAATCTTATCCTAAGCCTGTTAAGTCAATGAGAAGCACAATTAGTGCTAAGAGAATCTTTTCACAGGTTGGTAGGTGATTAAATACAAAGTACATAATAAGGCTGCATGTATAGGACCTATACCTCTTTCACCGGAGAGGCTGAAAGTGAATGATGGAACAATTATATTCATTTCATGCTTGTGAGAATTACAGAAACTTCAGATGTTCAGCCTTAACTCCCATATTAAAAAAAAAAAAATCACAGATTTCAGATTCAGGTGGGCTTTTTTGGTTCTGTCACTAATTCACTGTGTGGCTTTAAGCAAATCACTTAAAGATTTTATTTGCTCCATTTATAAAGTGTTCCTCCTACCACACAGATGTTATGACAGGTAGTTTGCTACTGTCCATTGAAAGTACTTTGAACAGTAAATGTTAGGTTCAAGAAACTGAGTTTAGCAGACTGAAGAACCCCATACCTCAGTTTCACTCTCAGTGAGCATCTGTCTTCCTCCATAGACTATTTCAAAGTTCAGCAATATGAATGACAAATATAACAGTGCTAACTAACAACGTAACAGTAGGGAAAACTTTCTGATAGATGTAGAAGCTCCAGCTAGAATGAACGTACATAAAAATGTAAGGTATCTAACACCTTACCGGGGTATCACACATTTCTTACACTGAACATGAAAGAAACCGTGTGAAAAAATAATGTGCAATAACAAAATCAAGCTTAAGATGTAAAAGTACAGGAACAACTTCACATTTTTATATTTGTTTGTTCGTCAGCGTTTGATTTTGCAAATTTAGGGCATAACATTTAGAGCAGACTTTGTGACCACGTGTATGCATTCCATGGAAAGAGACAGACTAACAGAGACACAAATTCCTTCTCTCACAAACACAGGCATACACACAGACAGAGTACATGCTCTAACTGCAGTATTTTTTGTTACCTTGCTAAGAAATAAAGCAGGACTTAAAAGTATAAAAGCATGAATCCTGCATGAAATTTAAAAGCACATAATTAGCAACACTCAGAAGAGGAAAAAAAATCAAAAGAATAAAGTAAATCTGTTTAGAAGCTTCCTTTTTCAAGGTGGAAAAAACCCTTACCTTTCTGTGTTATATAACAGCTCTCTTTCAGCTAATGTAACATTCAATAAATCAATGTTTAATAAATAATATATGAATACCTTAAAAATTATGTATAAGAAAAGATAGCACAGTAATATGATTTCCTCTCATTTTCTTTACTTTTTTTTCTTCCTTAATGAACTAGTTCCTTGTCTACTTTCAGTATTTCACAGAGCATCCACAGTATCGTCTTCCCCCAGACAGTGTCTCCTTGTTGGAATCTGCCCCCACTCTTTTCTCTACAAAATCTCACAATAATTTTTCTCTAAATTAACACACTGGTATTCTTCAGTGGCTCTAATATCAAAAGGTTACATCAAGTACATAGACCAAACCATAGTTCAAATCTCAGAAATATTTTCCCATTTTAATCCCTTAAAGAATCTTTACCCTTTCTCTCACAGCATAAGCTTCTTCCCTATAATTTTTTATTTTTTTTCTTTTAAATCAGAAAAGTTCCCTAAATTTTTATTAATAACTTTCTGATGCAGACGATACTCCAGCTTACACTCCATCTTCACTCCCTGGTCTTAATTCTCATGTGTCAAGGGTTTCATATAGAAAATAGATATGATAAAACTATATATGACATACTGCCTATGCTTGCCATATTTTTTAAATTTTATATAATCTAGTTCTTCTATTTTACTCCTCAACACCTCTCCTTTTTTTTCAGAAGCCATACATTTATTCACTAGATTAAACAACACCTTTTTTCACTTTCAGTACGATAACAATCAAACAACAGATTAAAAATTGTCAGGACAGAAGTGAAGCATTAGAAATAAGCCCATCAAACTAATAATTTACTTTAGGAACTGCCAGAACCTATTTTCCCAACAAGCTTTACATTATGTCCAATATGGACTTTGAGTAATAACACTAAAGTCAGTATTTACATGCATTTGTGCATTTTACAACTGTAAATTTTAACAGTATTGATCTGGAGTCAGGTTTTGAAAAATCCTGAATCTTAGTTTAGTTTCTATCTAGTAGTAAAGTGAACTTACTATTGGAATATCCTGAGTCACTGCCTGGTAAGCTGGAGTTACAAATTCAAGCTCTACTTCAGCATGGTCTGTATTCACTACACATTCAATCTCATAGACACGAACATCGCAGGAGGACTTCAGAAGAATCTGACAGTGGTAGCAACCAGCATACCGAGGAATGAATTTTATAGGAAGCTCAACTGCATCACTCCTATCTAAAAAAAAAAATAAATTGCAATGTTGTAAAGCTTTTCAGAAACATTGAATTCACAAGCAGAATCTGGAGAGAATTCCAATAAACTGTGGGGGATTCATTCTCACCACCAGTACATGCAACAATTTAAAAAAAAAAAAAAAAAGAATTTTAGGACTCTTTTCATATAAGCATAACCAAATCTTTATTTTCCTGAAAAAAAGGTATATTTAAACATCTAAACAATATTTTCTATTGTTTTTACTAGTACACAGAGAGAAGTATTTTTAAAGATCTATTAAATCTAGTAGAAGTATGTGAGTTTCTGTAAATATCAATCATAGAACCACAGAATCATTAAGGCTGGAAAAGACCTCTAAGATAATCAAGTCCAACCAATCTTTCAAATGGAAATGAGTGGGGAATACTGGTAGATATTCCCTAAAGTGGACCATGGAATCTCCTTTTTCAGAGATTTTTATAACACGCTAGCAAAATCCCTGTCCAGTACACCACAGATAGTATCAGTTTAGTCTTCGCACAAAAGAATCATAAAATCATAGAAGCGTTTATCTTGGAAAAGACCTCTGTAATGAACAGGTCCAACCGTCAACCCAACACCACCAGGCCTCCTGAACCATCTCCCGAAGTGCCACGTCTACATGTTTTTTGAATACCTCCAGGGATGGGGACTCCACCACCTCTCTGGGCAGCCTCTTCCAATGCCTGACCACTCAGTGAAGAAATTTTTCCTAATATCCAATCAAAACCTCCCCACACGCAACTTGAGGCCACTTCCACTCGTCCTGTCACTTGCTACTTGGGAGAAGAGACCAACACCCACCTCGCTACAACCTCCTTTCAGGTAGTTGTAGAGAACAATAAGGTCTCCCCTCAGCCTCCTCTTCTCCAGGCTAAACAACCCCAGCTCCCTCACCTGCTCCTCATCAGACTTGTTCTCTAGACCCTTCTCTGTACACATTCCAGCAACTCAATGTCTTTCTTTTAGTGAGGGGCCCAAAACTGAACACAGTATTCGAGGTGTGGCCTCACCAGTGCCGAGTACAGGGACATGATCACTTCCCTGCTCCTGCTGGCCACACTATTCCTGATACAAGCCAGGATGCTCTTGGCCTTCTTGGCCACCTGGGCACGCTGCTGTTTGTATTCAGCCAGCTGTTGATCAATACCCCCAGGATCCTTTTCTGCTGGGCAGATTTCCAGCCACTCTTACCCAAGCCTTTCATGGGGTTGTTGTGGCCCAAGTGCAGGACCTGGCACTTGGCCTTGTTAAACCTCATACAATTGGCCTTGGCCCATCGATCCAGCCTGTCCACATCCCCCTGCAGAGCCTTCCTAACCTCAAGAAGATCAACACTTCCACCCAATTTGGTGTCATCAAAAAACTATAGTCAGTATACTTTTGTCAAGGATTACTATGAGAGATATCAGAGACAATACAGTATATTTAGCTAATAGTAGCCCCAACGATGACTGGAGTTCTGTTTAGTAGTTCTCATGAGAGCTACTCATTAGATTTTTCCTATGACTAATTTTGGATTGAAAGTCTGAATTTCTGAAAACGCCAGGGGTGTCCAAGTTGGAACAGGATCATGAAAAGTCCCATTTGCCCAATCCACAGCATGTAGGAAAAACTCCCCAGAGTAATCTCTAGAGTAAGAAAGAATCAGTACAAATGCCGTGCAACTTTGCACATAGCCAGGTCTCACAATTCAGCTCCAAAGACTTCCTCCTCTGCTCTTGCTTACGGAAAGGATCAGACTCTGTCACAGTATTTTAAACCCTTCACCAGCCGTCGCAGGGCACTCTCCAAAGGAGAAGGGAAGGCACATGAGGAAGTCCAGTGACTGATCGTAAAAAGAGTTCTCCGGTCCAACTCTCCCAAGAGTCTCTAAGAAACCTAATAAACTACATAAGACTGCAGCTGTATAAGACTGTAGTTTTATATGTAACAAAGACTGTTTCTTTTCACTGTTTCCAAGGTCAGAAAACAACACATAAAGCTGGTAAGGATAATGAGGAAGTTCAGAGACAACACAAGAGAACCTTATAGATAAAACTACAAACAAATTGCTTCTCCCTAAGGGGGAACACCTGACAAATTCTTGTGGGATTTCCCTTCTCCTTCCATAATTTGCCATATTTCCTGATGTTATGTATGACAATGGACTCAAACTACTCTGATATCTTCAATGATGACTACTGAATTTTGAAAGTGCATTCAATCTTCATTTGTGATGCTGCTCATTCCATTTAACAAAGTGGTGCTCCTCATGTATTCAGTTCTCACCTCTCTGCAAATGAACAGCAAATTGAAGTTGTCTTGTTGCTTGTGTCACTACTTCAGTTTTTTTCCACAAAAATAGCTCAAGTTCAAGAGACAAATCATACAAACGACATTATTAATCTTTCAACATTACTAGACTATCAAAAAGATTATAAATTGCACCTCAGGTTTAACCCTCTCTGAAATAAATTAGTTTGTTCTCTTTCAAAGACAAGATTAATGGCCTGGTAATTTTTGAATTATTACTTTTTTTTCTATTTTGTCACTAAGTTATTATCCCCATTGGCTATCTTCCACAAAAGTGACCTGAGTTTGTCAGTTATGCAAGGAATGAAACTGTCCTTTCCATCCTTCAGTTCCTTAGTACAGTCTCTAATTTTCTCTATCAACAAAAATTATTTTAGGATGTTGACATCCTAACAAAATATTTACTTAAAATTTAATGTACGCATTTTAAATACTTGCTTAAGGTAAAGTAGATTTTTATAACATGTATTTGAAGGAGATAATACAGTATATTGGAAGCTCCAAAACATTTCTGCATGAATTTTAACTCCTTGCACTAAATGGAAATTGTAATTACTAATAATTAGGGTTATTTTTCATTGAGTTGGACCTATCCTTGGAACGCACACTTTCAAATAGAAATGCCTCCTATAGAAAAATTTGAAAAGAAAACCAAGCAAAGTCTTTCTACCCATCCCATTCTATATTTATAATATTTAGTTTGGCATTACTTTTGTTAAAATATTTGTTTCTTATGCATTAAAAAAATACATTGAAGAATAGGTCAGTTGAATAATTGAAATATTATGATCAATTACAATCAATGAAAAGGAAAGAAAGTCAGTTGGCGGTATTTATTTAACAAGATAAATATTTTATGCAATAAGACATGGTTTCTGAAGTGAGACAGGATCCCCAAATCAAAATTATTATAGAAATCATTTGCCTGTGAATTATAGGTGAAGTTGTTTTTTTTTTCTGCAAAATGTTTTTTCATGCTGATTTTAAATACCATAAAGTAAACTGGGCTTAAAAGTTTCTCAGCTTAGTATGTTTTCTTCTTTCTCAGTCTCATAAGATCATCATAAGATATTCAGCAAAGATAAGGAATTCATTCAAATATTTAATGAAAATAATCCTTAGGGTCACAACTGGCCTAACAATTTCTGTGACAAAAGTAGTAACAGTAAGCAATGGGCAGCATTTATGTTATTTCTGTGTAACAGGAAACAGAGCCTCCAACACTGGAAATGAATGAGACTGGAAGCATTTCTCCAACAGCAATAAATCAGGCAGAACAATACAGGGTTTTCGTACAGTTTCCTTCCCTAGACAGGATATTTATTTGATGGGGAGATATTTCATGAGAAATAGGCAAACAGTTTTATTTTATAGATTTGTGTTAGACAATTGCTTATGGGAAACATTGACTTGATCCTGAATCTGAACAACTGAATTGGGTTTAGTTGTGAGACAGTTGTCAAAACAGGCGTATTTGCAAAAGCAAAGCTTTTGGTGTTTAATATCACCACATGTTCTTGGAAAGCTAAATTACAGCACATAGGTGTTGGTCATGTTCTCTGGCAACTGCCTGATATTTTGTGCCATTTACTTACTGCAAAAGACAATCTGATCACCATCTGGAATTAACAAAGCCCATGTCTTCTGGTTCTTAAAAATCTTACAACTTATCATTTTATATCTGCCTGAGCTGAATTCAGTTAATCCTCTAACTGAATTAGCCAGCAAACAGTACCTTTCAAAGAAAAGCAATGAAAGTTCTTTTGACATTAAAACATACAAAAAAAACATATTCTAGAGGTCAGTAACAATGGCACTTAGTAGAGTAATTTATGTTTATTTAGCCCTATTACAAACTATGGGAGGAGGAAAAGAGCAAGAATAGAAATGCTATTTTTCCATATCACACTCTGTTGGCATAATTTCTGAAGGTAGGAAACTATGGGCCTTCAGCAGTTAGTCAACTACTTGCACATTATATTATCTTTTATTCAGCAATGATGGTTCTACCTCAAAGCTGAATTTCACTGCAAACCTATCTCAGCCTCTGACACCATGGGATGTTATTGAAGTGGCTGAGGTGGATCTGGACTGGCAACATAAGCGTGAATTATTTCTAGCTCGGTGGGCCCATGACACCTCAGGCCGTCAAGGGAGAGACGCAACATACAGGTGGGCTTGTGATGAGGGGTGGACTTGACCATGGACACTGTTGCGCAGGTTATCCATGAATGCGAAACATGCGCTGCAATCAAGCAAGCAAAGCGGGTAAAGCCTCTGTGGTATGGGGGACGATGGCTGAAATATAAATATGGGGAGGCCTGGCAAATTAACTATATCCCATTCCCACAAACCCGCCAAGGCAAGCGCCATGTGCTTACAATGGTAGAAACAACGGCTGGCTGGCTGGAAACATATCCCGTGCCCCAAGCCACTGCCTGGAACACTATCCTGGGTCTCAAAAAACAAGTCCTGTGGCGACATGGCACCCCAGAGAGAATTGAGTCAGGCAACAGGACTCATTTCCGAAACAACCTCATAGGCACTTGGGCCAAAGAGCACGGCATTGTGGGGGTGTATCACATCCCCTATCACGCACCAGCCTCTGGGAAAATCGAAAGATACAATGGACTACTAAAGACTACACTGAGAGCAATGGGGGGTGGGACATTTAAAGACTGCGATACACATTTAGCAAAAGCCACCTGGTTGGTCAACACAAGGGGATCTGCCAGGCGAGCTGGCCCTGCCCAATCAGAACCCTTACATAGTGTGGAAGGGGATAGAGTCCCTGTAGTGCATGTAAAAAACATGTTGGGGAAAACAGTCTGGGTTATTCCTGCCTCAGGCAAAGGCAAACCCATTCGTGGGATTGCTTTTGCTCGAGCACCTGGGTGCACTTGGTGGGTGATGCGGGAGGGTGGAGGAGTCTGGTGTGTACCTCAAGGGGATTCGATTTTGGGTGAAAACAGACAATGAACTGAATAATATGCTGAATTATATAGCAATAAATTGCTATATAATGTTGTATGTCATCACTACTATGGTTGCTATATGCCATATCAATGGTATCATGGTGGGAATCTCCGAAATTAATTAAAAAAATAACTTTCATTGAACCAAGCAAAGTGCAGCAGTGATGGAACAAGGACTGACTTCAGCATGCAACAAGCCAACACCACAAACAACACCTCTCTGAAAGACTCTTACAATAGATGAAACCCAAAGTCATGGACTAAATGAACTCAATGGACACCTCACAGACATTTTACAGGGGTGGTCCATAGACTAGGGGAATGATATATGAAATCTGTATACTCTGTTAAAGGATGAGAAGGCGGGTAGGGGTTACTGAAATTGTATTGGATAGTATGGGACCTGAGCATGATGTAAATGATATGGAATAATGGGTGGATACTGTCATGGTTTTAGCTGGGACAGTGTTAATCTTCTTCACTGCAGCTGGCATAGTGCTGTGCTTTGAACTTAGCATGAAAACAATGGTGATAACACACAGATGTTTTGGTTGTTGCTGGGTAGGGCTTGTACTAGTCAAGGACTTTTCCAGCTTCCCATGCTCTACCGCATGCACAAGAAGCCGGGAGGGGAGGGGGCACAGCCAAGAGAGCAGATTCAAACTGGCCAAAGGGATATTCCATATCATGTAACGTCATGCCCAGTATGTTAACTCGAAGGAGCTGGCCGGGGGAGGCAAGCGGCAATCGCAGCTCGGGGACCGGCAGCGTCAGTCAGCGGGTGGTGAGCGGTTGTATCATTTGTGTTTCTGTTTTTTTCCCTTTTTCCTTTTTATTATATTATCATTATTGCTATTATTATAATTATTATTTTATTGTAATTATTAAACTGTTCTTTTCTCAACCCACAAGGTGGGGTTTTTTGTGCTTTTGCTCTTCTGATTTTCTCCCCCATCCCACAGGGGTGGGGGGCGTGAGCGAGTGGCTGCGTGGTGCTTAGTTGCCACTGAGCCTGAACCACGACAGATGCTTATCAAGTTACAACTCTGAGCCATAAAACCTCTGAATTCATCATTTCTTGTGTTTGCATCTGTAGAAGGAAGACGGGCAGTGACACTGAGACAGCACAACATTCTTCTAGTCAGAGAATGGGAAAAGTCCAAATACGCACAAAATAATAAATAAAATTAAATTAATAAGATAAATACAATGAAATTAAGTCAATGGCTTCCTCCTAGATCCAGTGATGATGAGAAATGGGCACTGCCAACACCAGATCTATTAGTGGCTTTAGAGAAGCAGTACCTTCTAAGCCTCACAAATGCAGTGGTGTCAAGTTGGCACCAAAGACTAGCCTTGACACTGACAGCCATGCAATCAGAGTTCACTGATGAAAATGTAAAGGCTTCATTTGTAAAGTAAGCTTGAAGCCTTTTCTGTCTATCCACATGTTCTTCTCCTAGGCAGACTCCAGGTTTCAGTGAATCTTCTGAATCTCAATTCTGACCAGAGAATGAGGTAAAGGATACTCTGATATGTTTTCTGAGGATTAACATCCTTCTTCACCACAGCATAAGCATATTCACATACCAGCATAAGAGGCCTTCCAAAATTTTTTCATAATACAAAAAACCTATAGCAAATAAAACTATTCTCCACTAGATTCATTATTGCAGCTATTAAACACAAAAGAAACACATCTGGTCTAATATTTAAATCCCTCTCACTTTTCCAAGACCAAAACAACTTTTTACTAATACATATATACACACATACACTTATAGAGTAGAAATAGCTATTCAACAGATATAGATGGAATGAAAACTATTAAGATCAAAACCTATATCATCATTTTTCAGAGCCATATTTTGAAACAGATTCATATTTTAAATGAATCCTTTGTATGAAGGAAGGGTAAAAGGAATGCTACCACTTACACTTTTTAATCACATTTCTGCCTTAATATCCTGGATGATTAAGACCACCAAATGTAATTAAATTTTTATTACTATACTGTCAGTTAAATCACAGAACTGAAGTCTGAAAGTTAACGTGATAAGGAGCTAGAATAAAACCTCAAAATGTAAACAGTAAAATGAAAGATAACTTTTTTTTTTAATTGGACAGTAACTATGTAATTTTGCTTTAAAAGATTAAGACTTCACTCAGAACAAAAAAATCTAATATGCAGGCAAAATTCATACAGCATGTGGATGATGGAATACTAGGAAGAAACAACAGAACTACTGATAATGCTTTACTGAAGAATAGATTCAAAACCCCATGAAACTGCTTTGGAGACATGAATAAATAAATAAATATAAGATTTTAGAAAGATTGTGCTGATTAAACCCAATGAGCAAGTATATGAGGCAACGTTTAAAGGTCATAGAAAGGTGATAAGGTTGACCACGGGTCATGAAAAAATAATAATGCATATTTTAAAACATAGCACATAATTATCAAGAAAATGTATATACTGATTAGAATATATTACTAACATGAAAAAGTCCATCTATAGATGATACAGTGGAGGTAAATATTTTTACTTAGCTATCTGATATGACTAAATAAAACACAAAAGTAAAAAACTGAAAAGTATTTTTCATCTCTGGCAGTAAGACTGATGGTTGTCAACAATGATTTAAAATTTAATTCTTGATCAGTTAGTTGTTCTGCACTTTATAGGAAAGTATGCCAATGAAAACATAACATCACATATTTCTAACTACAGGCTGTAATTTAGTCTACGTAAGAAAAATAGAGATCAGAGCAGCATTATAAACTCAGTTATTAATGGGTAACATCTTAATGTATTAACACAGAATCAAAACCTATCAGGTTTGGGGGTTCCATGTTACTGCTGAAGATGTAGATTCGGGGGCAGAATACAAAACTGAGACCCTCTCTGCTAGGGAGTGGGAATGATACCTACCTTTAGGTATCATTTTAAGGTCTGGTTTTTCTTTTTCTTTTTAAAATTGCCAGTAAATATCATACTAAAATTCAATACTCGTGTCCATCTGGGTATTTACTGGGCTCCTCTAAATGAAATTGTTATATATAATGAAATGACCAAATAGAATGCATTTATATTGTACAATCTACCTACTGTTCATTATTACTCATAGAAATTGAATTTATATCTTTTTATGTTAGACAGAATATAAACAATCAAAAAAATAATAAAACCTCCTATCCTAGAGGCATAGAATGTAAAAAACCCCAAACTTCCCCATTCCAACATCAACAGGCACGACATATGCAAATATCTAATCATAACACAACTATAGCTTGTTATTTCCACATTTAGCCTAGCCCATACTCTTATAAACAGATGACAAAAAGGGATTATGGGAAAAATACAGGTCAAAAGGGCCTTAAACCACCTGACTGCATAAAAATCTGTTCCAGAATGAAGGGGCATCATGTAGTAGGACAGTCACTTAATTAAAGCTGCTGATTATGTTGCTGAAAAGCTAATCACAACCCTTCCTTAATTTTCTCTGATTTCATTAGAAGTGGAAGCTTTTTTGGGAAAGAAAAGGAAGCAGAATAGAAAAGACAGGTTTGATAAGAACGAAGTATAGGAGCAGGTATACATTATTATGGCTGCATAGTAATGACTAAAACTTTTACCCTATATCACAGTGCTGCATCAAAAGAAGCATGACCAGCAGGCAAAGGGAGGTGGTTCTGCCCCTATACTCCACTCTCGTGTGACCCCACCTGGAGTGGTGTCGTCAGCTCTGGGGTTCCCAGCATAAGAAGGACATGAACCTGCTTGAGCAGGTCCAGAGGAGGGCCACGAAGAAGATCTGGGGGCTGGAGCACTTCCCCTGTGAGGACTCTCCCCTGTGAGGGAGTTGGGGTTGCTTAGCCTGAAGAAGAGAGGGCTCTGGGGAGATCTTATAGCAGCCTCGCAGTACTTAAAGGGGGCCTACAGGAAAAACGGGAAGGGACTCTTTATCAGGGAGTGTAGGCATAGGGTGACAGATAATGGTTTTAAATTTAAAGGGGGTAGATTTAGATTAGATATTAGGAAGAAATTCTTTACTCTGTGTGTGGGGAGACACTGGAACAGGCTGCCCAGAGAGGTTGTAGATGCCCCCTCCATGGAATTGTTCAAGGCCAGGCTGGATGGGGCTTTGAGCAGCCTGATCTAATGGAAGCTGTGCCTGCCCATGGCAGGGGAGTTGGGACTAGATGGTCTTTAAGTTCCCCTCCAACCCAAACCATTTTGTGATCTATGATTCTGTAGCCTAACATGGACAGTCTTACACCCTTTTTGTTTTGTACTGGCTGTCATTTTTTCTGTTTCACTCATCACACAACAATTTCTCCGTTGACTTCCATGTCACATCATTAACCACAAAAGGAGTGACTCCCTTACTCATAATGGATTACAGCAAGGGGTGGGAGAAAGACGAGAAAACAAAGGGATGGAACTTGTTAGCTAAAACCTCGAATTAAGTGTTGTACCTTGTACTGGTTTTGCTCTGGAAACACACACATACAGAGGCAGATGAAGGAAGACAGTCAAAGCATTTCTATGGACGCTTTGTCCAAGAAAACCAGCAGCTTGTTAATTTGGTAAATCATGGAGCTGTTTTTGGATGATACTTCTCTGTTGCTTAAAAGATGGAGCCATTATTTTAATTCCACTTGACATTTTGGCATTTTCATTCTTTAATAACACACCGCTAAGAAAAGAGCAGCTTATTTCAATGTTAATTATGCCTAACACAAGTTTCTAAATGCTCAATCCACTATCCTTTGGTTTATTAAGCATTGAAGTTTTACTGCCAATTACCTTTCTGCTGAGCTATATACGGGGATTGAATTAGTTCCCAGGCTACTTCTGATGATCCAGAGACACTAAATCTCTTAAGGATACTATTTGAGACAATGGTGATCAATCACTGTGGTCTGTGATGTGATCTTCTTACATACCAGAATTTTTACATAGCGAAGAATCACAGAATACATTCTGCATATCATCAAGAGAAGCTTTAAGAGGATGGGTACTCAAGGTGTAGTTCAATGCACAGATGAGACCAAAGGATCCCTAAGAATCTCAGTATGAAACAGCTTGGTGGAGTTTTAGACTGTGTCCTTAGGCATTCCTCTAATGGCAGACTTACTAGCTGATCTGCTTCCACATGCAGTAAGTACAGACTCCTTGGGTCACATAACACTGACAAACTATAGGGGCTGTGCTCAAACTGCTTCACAGGCACTCAGAATTCAAAGTGATCATGGTGTTGCTCTTGTCCTAAGCATTATTTTCTAACACTGGAACATTTTTGTGGTTTGCCTTTTACAAATTCTTTCAGAATTTCCATAAACTTCCTACAGACACCAGACCCTTCACTTCTGAACTTCTGCCTGTTCACTTCTGCCAATACTGTGTACTGAGACAAGACCATCTCCCCAGTTCTTATGGTGCTTCTAATTTATCTGTAGATCTTATTGGCCATTTTAGCATTAAGAAAGAGCTCACACTGAGTTAATAATTATGTGTGACTGTCGGTCCCCTTCACTAGCAACTATTTTCCAAAGCCTCTTACCTGGTTTAGCGCGCAGACTCTGTTCCACATACACAAATACATGTTTGGTTGCACTAAAATACAGAGTTTAAAACTACGTTCCAACTAACTATTCTTTCACAAAATCTGAGTAATTACTAGCTTAACAAAGACTTCATATAATTTTCTAAATTTCTAATGAAAAGTAGTTAAGATTGTCCAACAAGTACTGGCTTCTGAGGGCTCACTTTCTAATGACTCTCCACCAACCAATTAACGACAAATTTTACTAAAGTTTTTCATTCTGGCCAATGTATTATTTCAGTTTTATACAAGTATATGGTTTGGGTTTTGACCAAGATGTCATACTGGAAGTAAGGTAAAAATACTGTATTCTTTTTATCTATCATATCTGTAATACTACCAAAATTGTAATAAGGTTATTTTACAAGAAAATACGTTGAGTGGCATTGATCTTTACCTTCTAATTCCCTGTTGGCAGAGTTTTTAATATATTGGCTGGACACTTTTCCTGCTACTGCAGTCCAAGAAATTCTGATCCAAGGATTAATTTTACTTATCTTGCTTCCACCTTTGTTTTCCTTCATAAATCTAAGCACTCATTTCTTCAGAGAAGCAGCTACTCCCACCCTAAGGAAAGCTACCACCATGCTGCTTCTTCAGATAATTTTCAGATGAGACCAACGTTTTGCCTCCATCCACAGGAACACCACCTGGGGACTTCTTTCACAATATTAGATTTTCTAAGTGCCTGTAAATATTCCTGTAATTCCTCATTAGCACAACAAATACACTGAACCAGCCAGCACTCTCTTTGTACTGAACGCATCTTTGTCTGTTTTCATGCTATCAGCTGGTTATCTCAGCTTCCCTTTTTAGCTGTTTAGCTCACCACCTCTCTGAATTCACCACCAAAGCCCATTTAGTTCTCTGCATCATCTTGACATTTCTACTCCCTCATGTAACTATTTAAGTGTCCTAGAAAGAAAAAAGAAATATCAAAAAGATCATGTTCACTGCAGCATGATTTAGTTTCTGACTTTCCATTGCTTTCTTCCCTCTTTCAGATACTTTTATAATTTCCTTTGATGGATAAAGAAGCAGCATGAGCTAACAGAACTAACTTCCTTACTCTAACGTAGTTTCTTCACTACATTTTAGCAATTAATATTCTAACATTTTCAGGTATGTTCATTACATTTCAGCTTTAAAAATAATTTGAGAAGTTGCTAAGCAATAGTGACCTGCCATCTGGACAGTTAACAGCCTTTGTTCTGAGATCATCATGGAGGTCTTATTACCTCCTTATCAGATTTGTGTGTGCAGATTTTGCTCTCTCCCATCTGATATTCCACTCTTCTATACAGTGCAACCCAAAGAATCCCCTACACCACTCAACAAAGTCATTATGACTTTTTTTTAGTTCACCTCTACATCAGTTACTAAAAAAAAGGCAATTACTTTTTAACTTTGCAACAACAGGATTTTAAATGGGATTTAAATATCCTGTCATTCAAGAAATGTTTCAGCCTTCAACCTGTGTTACATCTATTCTACAATTTCTACTGACTGCTGGTCCTGTGGTTATTCAGCAGGCTTGCTTCTAATCCTGCAAAAACCATTTTCACCTTCATAAAAACACGCCCAGTGACACAGTAAAATGTTTTAGAGTGTGGATACTGTAGTCTAAGTTGAATGAACCTGTAACAAAAAGACCTGTCAGAAATAATCAAGAAATCCCTTATTTTTATTCCAGAAAAGAAACAAAAAACACAAGGGCTATACCAAGTATGAAAACAAACATACAGCATGAAAGCACATGACTGATTCCAATGACACTTGGAGAAGTGAACTGCAGAAACATGCAGAAGGACTCTATTGGTCAAGAAAAGACGTGATGAAACAATTCTATTGATTTTTCACATTGCTGGACTGACTATAATTCAAGCCTTAACTAAATTTGCTGAGGAAACTATTACTTACATTTTAAGTAGCAAAACCAAAAATTATTTGTGTTGTTATCAGACACCTGTGGGACTTCATATTAGCTTTGATATAACCATGTGCAGATAACCTAGCAGGTAAATATAAACACTAATTTTATCATAGAATTATTTAGGTTGGAAAAGACCCATAAGATCATCAAGTCCAAGGGTTAATTTAACACTGCCGAGTCCACCACTACACTATGTTCCTAAGCACCACATGTACACATCTTTTAAATACCTCCAGAGATGGTGACTCCACCACTTTCCTGGGCAGCCTGTTCCAGTGCTTAATAACCCTTTTGGTGAAGAAATTTTTCTCAATATCCAATCTAAACCTCCCCTGGCATCATTTGAGACCATTTCATCTTGTCCTATCACTTGCTACTTGGGAGAAGAGACTGACACCCACCTTGCTACCACCTCCTTTCAGGTAGTTGTAGAGCGTGATAAGGTGTCTCTTCAGCCTGCTTTTCTACTGGCTAAACAACCCCAGTTCCCTCAGCCGCTTAAGTTCTTTTAAGAAATGCAACCTAGAGTACTTTATAGGTTAGATAAAGCATTTAAAAAACAAAAATCAGCTAGCAAAGGAAGGATCAAAATTAAAGCCAAGCAAAAAAGAAAGCAATTAAGATTTCAGTATAAAATTTAAGATACTAGAAAAATTAAGAGGCAATGGAGACTCTCCAAAGATTACAAGATCACTCTGAAGACTAATGCACAACTTTTAATTTATGAGATTGATGAGGGACAAGTGAAAAACAATTAGTTGACACCTCTTTCTGGCTGGCTGAGGAGTAGGCAAACAGGAAAAGATATGTGGTATAACTGGTGTAATCTAAGCACAGATTAGTGCTGGATGAGAAGTGGAAGTGAGAAATGAGAACAAATTCGGGATCTGTCAGATAAATAAACCAAATTAACTTCTCTTTTAGAGCAAGATTCCTGTGGTTGTATGCCTTTGAGAAAAACAAAGGCAAGTGGAAAGCACTGTTTTAAGCTAGTAAGATAGAACTTGGGTAGACAGGGCTGAGGATTTGATTAACAGCAGAATGGAGAGAAAGATAATTCTCTGAATATATTTAGGAAAACTTTAAAAATACAGACTGTCCCATAGAAAAAAAAATCATCATATTTAAGACTATTACCTGTTTTCTGAGGTGAAAGTTCTTTTGCTGATGGAACTTTCAAATTAACTCTGCTTGATGCCAACACTGGAATAGAGACCTTCTCAGGAACTTCAAAGAATTCTTGCGTACTCACTTCTACACTATAATCCACATACTTCAGCTCTGGGGGGAATTTACGAGGTTTCAGGAGTGCATGTCTCTGCAAGTGAGGGAATAATGTAAACATATGAACAATCATCTCATAATATTTTCAGGTTAAGAAATGTAAAATTATACAGGCTTAAGGGCATAATTCTAAAACTGAATTGGTAATTGGTCAAGTTACATAGACATTGTTGAGAAATCCTCCTAAATAAAACTGTCTTTTATAATTTTGTAAGACATCATGCATCTGAAACATTGATTTAAGGAAAATGCATTTTAAGATCTACAGTAAAACCACCTCCTACCCAGAAACCTCTTTTAGAGGTATTCAAGGAAGGCAAGAAAAGAGAAGAAAAAACATGAAAAGAAAAGTGTATTTTGTATCAGATGTAGACAGATGTTTCTTCTTTTATGTCATAAAGTTTCTGAATAGTAGAAGTATGAAAAGGAAAAATTATTTTGATATTTTGTGAGGGATAACTATATAGTTAGCTGAGCTAACTTTGGCACTTTAATGTTGACAATATATTTTAGAAATAAAAGCATTTAGAATTAATTTTAGGGACAAATAAGCTCCTCCTTTTCGTAAAAAGCATTGCTAATCAACAGCATGAAACATATTAGTAAAGGATTAGCATAATACATAAAGGCAAGCTCAAAAAGGCATCTAACCTCTTAATGAATGAAATTTGACTCCTGTAAGACAGCGTTACAAAAATAATGCAATGATTTAATATGCTACTTGCTCAAAAAATTGCCATCTTCAATCCAATAACACAGTATAATTGCAACACTCAAGATTAACTGCGAGTTGAATAAACTTAAAATCTGAAACTAGCCACATCTTTTATATAGACAAGTCTTTGAATACATGACTATAGCGAATTTTCTTGAGGAAATCTAGAGAAGAGATAAATACAGAAATAATCAGTTTGTGCCAGGAAAACTGGTTTATTCTCAAAGCCTATTGGTTTTAAATAATGCCAGGACAGCAGGTATTGCAGTACATATTGCATTGGAACAAGAAATGGAGATCCATTGTGGGAATTCAAAAAGACAATTTAAAAGGAAAGTTGACTATTCTTAGATTACTATTGAGGGTAATATGGTCAAATTACTGTTCAAATCAACTGGGTTGGGGTTCTGCTTTGGGTTGGTGTTTTGTGTGTTTTTTTTCTGTTTTAATACAAAACTCACATTCCCTTTCCGATTTTAGAAACCAGACATACACTCTGCCATTGATTTGTTTTGACCATTAATCTATCCATCCAAAGTGTCAATAGAGTCTTAAACACAAAGTACATATGGAATTTGGACACCTGTTAGGCCTTAGTTGCTAATATAGTTTCTGACACAGTAAACATAGAAACAGATTACTATTCAAGATCTTGTTCTATGAAACACAACTGGAAAGATGTATAGGGGTAAAAAATACTCATCAAAACAAAACATTAAATTAGCTCTTTTTTTTACTGTATTTGCACCACTTGTATGGTGCAAACATAATTTACAGAAGGGACAAAAAGAATTTTTATGTGAGTTGAAAACCTGAACTCACTATTTATTAATTTTTATTGTGCAAGGCTGAAAATTCACTGACAGTAGACTCAAAATAAATAAATAAAGATAATAAAAATAGGTGGTATTAATTCAGTTGCTATTTTAATATCAAGTTCCATTGCTCTCTGAAAGGACTGAAATGACAGAATACTTTGCAGATGGAAAAAGGTATTTCTTTCTCACTTGTAATGGGAAGTTCCAAACCAAAATAATTACATATATTTAACAGTTTAAATTTTAATTTGTCCTTTTGCATATTCAAATATGATTTTATATCTACACCTGCTTTTGTTAATTAGATTATTATTCAACACTGAAATAAAAATCCAACATAATTTAAAAGTTTTGGGAAGTCTTAATTGACACAATGATTGTAAGATGACCTTTGGTGGAGCACTGAACACATTTAAATTATAATTATCTTGAAGAGATATTTTGATTTAAAAAATCACTTAAGTATTTTACTTTAAGATCCTTGTTCATGCTATCTCATTTTTAAAGATATGTTAGGAAAGAAGACAGCTGGTTAGTATTACATAGTCTATGAACATTTCAAATATTTCCTCGTGCCTTCGCAAAGATTAACATATTTTAAATGAGACCTAGATCTTTTTGAAAGGGGAGAAGAAAATCCTGCAAACACACACAAGACTAAACCCTGTTGCCTCAGAAAGGTAACATTTCCAAGAAAAGAGATGATGTCCAACACAATTCAGATAAATGTTGCAGCTGCTTTCCTTTTTAGCATTTTTCAGGGCTGTGGGAGTTAAATAGAATTTAATATTTTTTAACTCTCATTATCAATTTCAGGTCTAAGGCTGCTGTGCTGAAATAAGACAGATTCCAACATGTACTTCATCACCATAATGGTTCATGATATTCCAAGTGTGGAAGTGTTATTACCAGTTAAGAGCAGCATTTGCATTCAGTTCCCAGGATTAATTTCTTTTTCACAATAATTTTTTGGAAAAGGATTGGAGGGTATATAAAGCATCAGAAGTAAACCTGATGTTTTTCAAAGATTGATTGATTTTCCAAGGTACTTTCTTAGATTTACCATCTGCACTTTCTATGTATAAAGGATGCCAGATTCTATTAGAGAGTGCGGAGGCACCTTACCCTTTCCTTTTCAAATCCTAATATAGGCCCATTTCTTCCTTCCAGGAATTAACTTCTAAAACTGTTCGTCATGAACAAAAGAATTTTATGATCTCAGTCTCTCAGAATTCCTGTGATCAATCATGGTTGCCATCTCCCTTAATCCCATATCAAATGACAAGTGATGTAATATAAAAGACATTGGTCCCAGTTATAGCTTTGACAAACTGAAATCTGACCACAGATCCCTTTGTGAAAAGTTCATTCCCATTCAAACGTATCTAATGTAACTTTATAATTTCAGTATCTTCTCTCTTCAAGGACACCATGATTCTTTCTCAGAAAAACCCCCACCTATATTTAAAAGAGCAAACTGTTCAAACTGCGCTTACAACTTCTCCATCTTCACATGGAAGATCACAAAATTCTTACTGAATCCTGGGGGACTATGAAGAGCACAAGCTTAGAAGATCAGACCTGGACAGATGTAGGATGACATTCTGTCACATTAGCTAAGCAGCAGAAGCCACAGCTTCAAGTGCACAAGGTCTCTGCTCATTTTCCAGTGATCAAAACTAAACCCCATCACCACCACCATGAAGTCCTAGGATAAAAATACTCAACGTTGGTTAGTCACATGGACAGCAAGATAGAATGAAAATGCACAATGTCCTAAAAGCTGGAATATGGCTAAGGATACGGAGATCTGTGTCCACCCTCACATGAGCCGTGCATTCAATGGGAGGTAAAATGGAGCCTAAGCAAATACTTCTTACAGCTTACCTATGAGGACACATCTGGACACAGTGGTTAATGCAAGCTTTAGTTTGGGATTCTTGTAGAATAGGAATTCTCTTCCTTTCCTATCATAATGTCTAATTATACAAGGAGATTACTGGCATCTCTGACTATGAAGAAAGAGCTCTATATCTAGACACTGGGTGTAATTCGTGCCTCTTTAGGTAGATCGTAGAAAAAAGGAAAACTGAGGCATGTTATTTTGAATTTCACATCACTGACTGCAACATCCTTCCCCTCAGATACTCAAGTGAATGAATTCTAGTTATTCTGTTATTTCCCTCTTTCTTGTATTCATTTCCCTCTATTTATCACCGTCAGCAATTCCAGTTCAAACAAGTTATGTTCTTCTTCCACATTCTCTCCCCTTTCTTTCCAGATATACTTTTTATTCTCTTGTTATGTATGTTCGCCTGAACTTCCCACCTACAGCCTTCTCTTATTCATCATTAACACAGGCAATTTGTAATTATTCCCAATAATGCCAGTCCCAACCTTGACAGTGGCAGTGTGTTCCATCCTATATTCCCTTTACTACTACCTAAAAATGTTTTAGGAGGAATTACATTAATGAAATACTCAGGAGGTAAGAAATTAAGACAATTGCATACTTAAAAAATAGAATTAATAACTTTCCTAACATTTTTCATTAAAAATAATTTAAAAATCTCAGGCAGAAATACACATGCAACCAGGTTATTATTCAGTTTCTGGGGGTTTATGCCTTCTGTATATTTATAGGGTGTATACTAATAGAATTAATATCACAAGGCTACTGATTTTAATGTCTCATTTTCCTTTAAATATTGAGAACTGCATCTTTGGATTCCTATTGCTTTTGAATCCTTGCTTCCTATCTCTTCATTATTTAATTCCTTTAACTGCTTTATTAAATTTTTATGCTATTTGGTTTCAATTTTGTTTATTTTTTTTAATTATACCAAAGTTTAAGCACCAAAAGAAATACCTTTAACAAACGCTTTGGGTTGTGTTGTCAGTAAAGGTTACTTTTGGGGGACAGGGAAGGAGAATGGGAGGTTAACTACTTAACCTTGCTGCTGGTAATTCCTTTAGTCGCCAAGATTGCAAAATAAACTAATAAAATTCTACTTCCAGAAGAACTGTTTAATGAGTTGATTTTAATCTAATTTAGAAAGTAAAAGAAAAAAAATAAGATTTAGCTAATACTCCTGCTCCTTTCTATTGAATGTCCATTTCCAGGCTCCTCAGACTTGTTGACTGACACTTCTGTACTCTGCACATTATCTAATACTGGCCCAATAGTAACACCATTTAAAAACCCAACAGGATAAATAGGTTCTGATACACACAACAATTTTTATGGGAAGGAGATAAAAATTAATTTCTCTTTAGTAACTCTAGTCATTAAAGACAATCAAAATAGATCTTTGTTTCTTACATCAAGGAAAAGAAGCAGTAAAAACACAGTACATAAATAGCTAGTACTTCCAACCATGTGTATAGCTGGGCTGAGTAAAAACATACAGCACAAGTTAATTAATATGCACATCCAGTTTGACTCAAAAAATATAGCTTACCATTATTACTATTTTCTGTCTGATTTAGCTAAACATGAGTAAAGTGTACAGTTTAATAAGAATAAAACCCATGCAACTATTTACTTATTTATTCTTCAATTTTACAGGCAAAAAATGGACCAAGTAGTAACAATGTAAGGGCATTTTCCATTCTGTCTATCCATTATATAATACAACTACACCTGTAGGAACAAGTAGAAAGGTGGAAAGGAAATAAAAAGAGAGTAGCAGATTTCAATCTGCATAGTGGATTACCATACTGAGATGATTCTAATGTATGAAATCTTTTCTACATTGGTATATAGCAGAACTTCTCCATTTTATTTCTCATAAGCAATTACTTTCTGTACATAGAGCAAAATACTTCTTTCTGCAAATTAGTTTCTATTCTCACATAATAATTTATTCAGTGTTACTATCCACCATTATGTATTTTATAACTAATCTAATTGTCCTCCACTCTTCTATGACACAAATAATTTTAGAACTCTCATTAGATCTTAGCACACCTAGTGGTACAGAGTGTTCCTAGTATGTTCTGTCTTGATTACATCCACAGCTTCAGACCAGTCAAGTCTTTTGTCAAGTATTTGCTAAGTGATTGGGATATTAAAGGGCTTCAGTTCAATTATGAAGAGTTTATAAAGTGATACCACAGCAGTGGATTAGCTATAATACAGAAGGAAAAATATTTTAGTCTAGATTACATGGTTAGAGTACTTGTCCCACTACAAACATGTAAGAGATTAAATCTACTCTTTCATTTTACCTCATTTAATTTGTTTTATATTACTTTTAAAACTTATCTGTAAACAAAAGGCATCCATTTAGCAAGATCGAGGCACCAGGGAAAATTATCTTCCTCTTAGTACTGGGAATTGTGTAGCACTGGGGACCATACTCAAGTAACAGTCTAACCGAAAAACTGGAATAATATACAGCTGCCCAGCAATCTGTCTGAGGACAGGTAACACCAGGTTCACAAGGGATATGGGTATCATCCATAGAAGGTTACATTTGAATTCTACATGAGAAAACAGCTTGCTTATTTGGCAATATTGCTATTATAAACTTATTCACAAGTACTAACAATGTTTAACGGACTACCTTGGGAGGATTTTTTGTTTCTAGATGTTGAAATCTTGGGAAAATATCTCTAGATTGAAATAATGGGTAAGTAGGGAGCTATAGCTTATAAGGAAGATTTTTGGTTTTCCAAGAGTATTTTGTATTGATTGCAAGACAAGAAAAAGTCTTTCCTGCTCCTTGATTTACCCTCAAGGTCTATTCTTTAAAAAAAAAAAAAAAAAAAGAATCCTGTTAGGGAATTTTAATTTCTTACAAAAATGTGCATAAGGAAGGAAGGATACTAGTACAGATATCTATTACATGTATGTATGTACGAAAGCTTTTTTAATCAATGCGTATTTTTCAGAAGCTAGCTGAAGTAAAACGTTAATGCTCTTTTTAACTGCAGCCAAGATTTCTTACAGGAAGCATTTCTTAACAGCATGGAGTAAGGAAGCAGCTTCAGAATGAACATGTAAAGTATTGCAGTCTTTGAGGGGAACTGGGATTAGTAACGGTCAGAATGTGTGAAAAAAACATCACTTCACACTATTTCCTGAAACTTAAAAAATTCAGTCCTACAAATCAAGAGCAATGAAATCATTGCAGTAACAGATTACTGTGTTTCTCACCTCTACGCTGGACAGCCCTAACAATGCAGTTGCAACTCGAACACTACTGCTCTGCAGAGTCCCTGTGATCTTTCTTCTTTCATATTCAATAGCTGACATCTGCTGTTGTGCAGCAATGGCCAGAGCTCGCTCTCTTGACTCATTGATCAATGGAATCCTCAGATTTTCTTCAAGAATCTCAGCAAAACCACATTTCAAATATAAAACTGGCTCTACTGCACTCCGACCTGTTAAATAAAAAACAAACAAACAAAAACCCACATTTGTCAGCTGGTACTGTAACTGCATAGAGTATTTAAAATCCCTAATCGCCAAAGAAAATCCAGAATACAAAATTCCTTTGATGTTTACTTACATGCTATTATTCTAGTACATACTATTTACTCCAGTAATACTTTTTTTATTTTTAATCATAATGGGGAAATAAAATATAACACAGACTGAAGTCCAAATCAAAAGTTGCTTTTGATAGTTAACAAAAAACCCCAGACTTCAGTGTTACTACTATTATGATGGTAATCAAAGCTTTAAAAAGTCTTTCTGGTACATACACACAACACAGACACTCTTTTATCCCTCTAGATGATGTTGTATCCCCTCTAAAATAAACCACCAGCAATTATTTGAAATAATAGCTACACTGTTTCTGAAATAGGACTGACAGCAGTTTATCACTGGCTATTTGAAGAGAAAGATATTGGATTGCGTGTCAAATCACAGCACTGCATACAAAACTCATGTGCTTTAAAACTAGAAAAGCTCTAGGTAAAGATGACCTGTGCTGGTTCATCTGGCTACAGCCTATATTCTGAAGTAGAAAAGAGAAATTATGAAAAAAATATTTATGTAGACTATATTGAAAACAATACAAGAAGTTTGAAGCAGATAACAAACGGCTGCTGCTCTGAAGAGAATGAACTGGACAATATTAAAAGAAATATTTGATAGTTACACTGTAATATCTTTCTCACACTTCACTATAAACTGATGTATATAACTAATTTTAACAAAAATGCATGGGAATTAGAGAATATTTACAAAGTACACTTATTTGCTCTATTTTACTCTTCTCCTTTCTATTCACCTTACCTTCTAAAGTACTGCTAACATGCAAAACATGTGGACTATCCATTGGAAGCAATCCTGAAGGCAAAGGTATATCACCTCTTCCCTCTATCAGGTATACAAATTCTCCAATCTGAAACACAAGAACATACACATCCACATAATTCAGAAAGCAACTCATGCATAACAAAATGTAAAATATTAAAACTAAAACCAAAGATATCTTTGTAATACTTAAGGTCTGACTTGTGAAATAATTTATATATTCAGGAAGCCCATTATTTTAAAACTATGTTTAAATAAAAGAAAATTATCATTTCAAACCCTACTATGATAATAAAGTACCTTTAATTGAGAATATTAACTCTGAAAAGTCAAAAAAATTCAATGAGTTGAATCCTCTCCAATTCCTCATATAATTTAACTGAATGAGGTTACCCTGACACATAAATACTTCAGTAAAGTGAATTCTCATTTTGTGTTATAGCTACATATAATTTAAACGTGTACACAAGCTTACTTCATTGCTCTTCACTGTTAAGAAGTTTTTTTAAAAAATGTTTACAGTCATTTTGAGCCAGTAACAATTTCCTAGAAAGCGAAAAAGAGCAGAAGTCAAGGCAGATTACCATCATCTACAAATTCTCTACTTAGAAGAAATAACGTCAATGAATCTTAATTATTTCATCAAAAATAATGGAAAACTCAGAGAAGCTTGGAACTAAACATAAACATGACCCAGAACAAAGGAAGATAGTAATCTCTCAGAGAGGAAAGGATAAATTAATTAGCAAAGAAATAACACTTTGAATCATAGATGAAACAAATAAGGTGCAAATGAAAGACAGAAAAGTATTTAAAAAAAAAAGAAAACTCACTAAAAGTACTCCAAATTACAAAGGCCACAATCAGAACACCCCAAAACTAAAAGATATCTAAATTAGGTACCTATATATCTATCTGAACGAGGCAGAAGATTTAATAGATATATTACTATTGTTGTGATAACTTCTCTTTTTTTTACCACAAACCTTTTCTGGACAAATTTAGCTTCTACTGATTGCAAGGTAAATGGTCAAATATTGGTGCAAGAAGTGATACAATTTGCACAGAAGGCCATCTATTTATATCCAAAAACCACATTCTGTAAGACTCTGCCCTAAAAATGCATATTCTGTGTTTTATTCTTCATTCCAGATATGGAGGAAATAATTTATTTCTATAATTTAGTCCATCTATCAACCAATGCAAAGTTTTCCATTTAATATTGGTCAGTAACGTAAGACAAGCCAGCTTTTACTTTATGGTTTTGTCATTTATGTTAAGGCTAAAAACATTGCAGAAGAAAAGCTATTCAACTTTGATGGCATTTTTTCCCCTTCCTTGATTCAAGAGTTCAGACAAATCTTCCTTAAGAAGGATTAAAATAAGCTACAGCAAAATTTATTTCACACACACAAACTAATAGCCACTCTTGGGAACCAATTTAGACAGGAATTATTCCTTTTTGACACAGTGTTTTGGCTCCATAAGGACTGTTAACAAGCTCACAGCATATACAACGAATTTCATGAAGGTACTGGTTGCTAAGGATGCCGTTCTACTATCAATTACTTTTCTTGTCACTGCTGACATCAACATGCTTACAGGTAGGAAAAAACTTCCCCATTTCCCACTTTACATTGAAGAATTCTTGCTTTTGGATCTCCACAGAACGCAACCCCTGTTTTCTTTCTGCTGAGGTTTTTCCTGATGGTTTGGAACAGAATGGGTATTTTACTGTATATGAAGAGTTTAGCTAGTATCCCCACGGTATTAATGCTTTATATTTCCATTTTCCATCACCTGCAACATTTTGTAGGGTTTACTTTCAACAAAAATAGTTAATAAAATAGCTGTTGAACTACCTTTAGCTATTTATCTAATCCCATTGCTAACTGATATTTCAAAAGAATGTATAGCTACTAGGAATTTGCAGTTCTCCATGCAAGTCAGTAATTAAGAACAACAGATAGTAAGTGTTCTCTTAATAAACCATTTAATTTTATAGTGGACGTTTAGCTGTGAAAGTCTGGACTGACACTCTTAAACTATAACAATATATTAATATCATTGAAATCATGGGTTGTTCACATTTTAATTAGCTCCCAGAAACAAAGATATAGAGAAAAAGCAACTCAGTTGTGTTAACTAATATGTAATTTCTTCTCTCAAAAGATCTATGCTAAAACTTTGAAGAATGTCAGTTTCAATTTTTCTTGAAAAAAAATTAAATATTGAAACAAGTCCTTGAGAAATGTTATAAACAACCCGTGCTGTTATCTCAACCCTTAGAAAAGTTAGCATACTTTGAAACATATTTTAAAACAATTTAAGCAACATACTTGAATCAGTGTACCTTCTTGCTTTTATTACAGAAATGTAGTTGATGCAATTACAGATAGGATTCCTAGTCAGATTCAGGTCTAACTAGTGATTTGAATCTCAATACCTTCTTCATTGATTGTAATGAAGAAACAGTCTTACTCTGATTACTGTTTTGGTCTACTTGTCAAAAAGGGGAGGAAAGGTAGGTAGGAAGAACTTACAGTAATGCTAAATTAAATTATTTATTATATTATATAGAGCACAAGCCCATATTTGAATTATACAAGTCTCATCATTGTATGAAGCCGTTTGATCATCATACAGCATGGTAGCTACAATAGTTTGTCAATTAGATAATAGCATGACTGAAATACCGCAACCATATACAGAATAATTAAGCAAGCCAATTTCTTCCTGTGCCATGACTGTACAGCTCTTAAATCATGCTAGCTCTCTTGCAGTTTCATCTTTCCCTAGGAGATCTACCACATTTTCTTAAAACTGACCCAATTATGTGGATGGAACTTAATTTTTCTAACCAGAGGTGCTACGTATCAAAAATCTTGCACTTTCGGCAGCCTTTAAATGCATTCCACCTACGCAGCTAAGCTGAAAAGACCAGGTGTTCCAGAAATAAGTTACCACAGAAAACATAACAGTGGCTTCTCTGAGGCATTAATGCTGCCTACTATGAAAAGGACAACTAGTTCTTTAAGAACAGTGACTAGTAGCTAGGTATCTAAATTTAGGTGTTTCTACATCACCACTGGAGGCAGTACTGGGGCTGTCAGAAATGCCCTTTTTCCTTTCCACCTGAAGTATATAACTGTCCCATAGCTCTGACACATCTCTTAGATTTGATTTTACCCCATTAACATGTCTCCATTTCCCTTCTCTTCATTAATTTAGTTTTCAGGCTCTATACCTAATGTAGCATAAGCCTCTGCTCCTCAGCCAGATTATATACTTTCACTTCTAAGAAAGAAACAAACAGGGAGAATGCCAATAGCAGAGGTTTAAAGAAAGAGTATAAAATCAGAGCAGGTAAAAGAAGATCCTTCTCAGATCTGCTCCCAGAAACCAGTAGTTTAGGGTCTTCCTTATCCAGAGGCTGCATGTAGATATTTCATTGAAGAAAATTCAGGAGTTTCTCTGATTTCTTTTGAAATAGTTAACAGTTTTAGCATCCAAAGTGTCCTATGACCGCTGAGTTACATAAGTTAAACATTGTGTATGGAAAAAATACTTCATTTGGTTCAGTTTGTATATCCTGCCACAGCTCCTCTATGAAGTTTCTGCAAAATATTCATAATCTTATGTACCTGTCATGTCCCTTAACAATCTTTTTTTAATTACAGGAAGTAAATTTCTTTAAGTATCTGTCTCTATAAAGAAACTGTTACATCCTTCTGATTACCCTTCTTTTTCTCTCTCCTTTTTTCTTCTATCCCTATTATATTGTTTGCTGGGGTGACTAGAACTGCACGCCATATTGAAGACGTGTACACCATAACTTTAGAAAGGTATACTGAGGTTTCACATTTTATGTATATTTCTTTGCTAATATTTCTCTTTTTGAGTGATGCTGAGCACTGGATTGATTTTTCATTGAACCATCCACAAAGACCTCTATCCTCTGACACAGGGACATTTATACAGCCTCTTTGTGGGTGATTCCCTGGTGTCAATGAGGCATGAGCTCACTGTCTCACTGTAGGCTCTGACATACTATTCCTCTTCCATCTCTCTGCTAATTTTCAAGAAACTCAAGTGAACTGTACAGTCTTTAAGACTTCCGGCCACATGGCTTGCTTTCTTAAAAAATGGCCAGCTGTTTCAAATACTGAACAGGGTCAGAGAGACAGGTTTAGGCATCATTGCATTTGTCTTCTTTTCCTTTAAAAGCAAGGAAAAATTAAGTTGGCCAGGTGGCATAGCCAAAGTCCTGGTTAAGCAATAAAAACAAACAGCAAACATGCAAACACTAAACACCAGCAAGAGTCTCTTGTTCTATAGTAATGAAAAATATGGAGGCTGAGAACGTGTAGGAGAAAAATAATAAGTCATTTAGTTTTGGATGTATTGTTACAAATCATGAAAACGTGGCAGAGAGAATGGCAGATGCATTTAATTGCACAGAGGGAAAGCTGAAACACAGAGGTAGTATCATGAAAGTAAGAAGCAGAATGCAAGCCTTGAGACCAACCAGATATAAAAGAAGATTAGAAAAACCACAGAGTGGTGAAAAACATTGACAGCTAGAGACAAAACACAGCAGAGAAGCTAACGACATGAAAAGGTGGACTAAAGACAGAAATAAAAAGATTGTGACCACTGAGATAAAGGATTGCATCCTGACCTAAAGGACCCTAAAGAAGCTGGAGTGCAAATTTTAAGTTCTGACAGTTGGTCAAAAGCAGGTCTTGGTAATTTGATGAAATCAATTTCAATTAAGTATATATGGCAAAACCCAGGCTACGTGAGTCAAGAGAAACTGAAAGATAATGGAGTCAGTATTCATGTACAATCTATTCAAAAGTTTGACCTGCTTTGGTGACAAGGACTGTATGGAATTTGGATTGGCAGAAAAATTTAAAAAGAGACAGAGCAAGGAAAATAATTGTTGTTCTACTTTGACAGCATATCCTAGATGCAGTGATAAATACAGGGAGAAGTACAGGACAGTAAAGACTTTATCCTTTTCCTGTCTATGTCTCATCCAAAAGCATTATTCTTCCTTTCACATCATGACAACTTATTTAAATTCCATATTTGTTTTGAAGCTGCATTGCCTAGAAAAGCCACCAAAGTAACATTCCTTGCAGTATTATGCTTATTTGTAATGATGTACAGGGAAAAGAAACTTGCAGCATTTCATATGTATTCTAATTATGTGGAGATAAAGGGGCACTAAGCTTTGGTTTAAATTCTTAGCTGAAGCCTGTAATCTTGTGTAAATCTCTGACCAACTTCTTAAGCAATATTTTCCTCCAAGAATTATAGGAATATTGTATTTTAACAAAAAAAAAAAAGAGAAAATATTTTCATTTCCAAAAATTAGCACATAAACTACATCTTTATAATTGCATATGCGTGCAAAAATATTAGCTTAAGAGATGTACATAACCAATTTATATATTCATTTACCCTATTCACACATTCTTAACTGACTAGGCTAGCGCATGAAAACCATTCACAGAACATACTTTCTGTTCTTACCAGTTCATTAACCAGAATGACAGTGCAGTAACGTTTTTCCATATTAAAGGGAAGAAAGTGAATATCTAAGCCTGCAGAACTTCTTCCTTCCAAGAACAGTTTTTCCATTGGACTGAAGAACTCATGCAGAAGGCTGGATTGGTCAGCTGTTAAAATAAGTTTAAATGGTTGTTTAGATACAACAATACAGGTTGTAAAATAATGTAGCTGCCTGAGTTTAAATATAAGGACACTGTATACAGCCTCCTGTAGTAATTGATGTTTAAGGCATACATGTAATCAGTAATCAATATTTAAGGTTACACTTGTGTAAATGTGCTGCAATATTGTACACTGTACTATTTAAATGCATTTTACTAACTACCTTTGTTCTTACTCTGTGCACTGAAACAAAACCAGGGAAAACAGACAGTTCTCACTATCAAAAAACCTCTTTAAGGATGTACAGCCTATAAGCAAATGACTCTTCCGGCCAGAAAGAAGAGTACATTTTACCACCATTTAAACAAGCAATCTTTATTTATGTATGTAACTACGTCATATTAGAGTTGGAAATCCTCCAGAATGGACAAAAACGAAATACTGGCAATCTTGCTTTCTTTGCGATGCTTTCACAAAAGCATTATGCTGACAAAGTACTTTCCTCATAAGACATTAAGAATCTTAGGGTTGCATCTGGCAGGGTCTGACTACTTTCTCACTGTGTTTTTCATCTGCTGAGCATATTTTGATAAGGCAAAATACTTTAGAACTGGACTCTTATTCAACCTTGGCTGGCGAACCTTCTAGGAAGTTCAACAGACTTAAGAATAGAAGTGAAAGTGCAGGCAACAGAAATGAGTGAATACCACACAAGAAACCTGTGCCAAACTCGCCAATTAAAAAAATCTGACTCACCCCCCAAGACCACCAAGAGCCAAGCTAAAGAAAGTCATCACCACCACCCACCTTTTCTCTCCATAATCCACATTCTTTTCCAGTCAATACAGGGTTCTTCCAATACTCACATTTCAAACAACAGTTAAGTTTGATATGAATTTGATGTTTTCAAAGCCTACATAAACAATGACCAAACTCCCACCCTCAAAACCACCAACAGGACCCAAGTCCCATTTTCACCCTTCCATCAACTAGGGTAAGGCAGCCCTAACACAAACTAATTTTTGTCTAAATAAGGCACTAACTCGCAAACTTGTCTCCTGTTCAAGTGTTCCCCATTCAAAGTACGTAAAACTGTGGAGCAGACTAAACTAGTCTTGCAAGAACTCTCCCTCTTCACTTTCTCTTGGGATTCTGTGAAATTAAAACAATTTCCAACAAATTAACATTTATTTTAAAAATTAGATTTTTTTTTCTTTACAGTTTTCTTCCTTTTTATTATGGTTGCTCCAAGACAAAAAAAAAAGTAATCCTAATTCCTATTACTCCTATTAGTCTCTAAGGGACTCTTGACACTTAATATTAATATTAATATTTATTAATTATTAATATTAATTAATTAATTATTAATATTAATATTCTCTCAGGTCAGGGTGTAAAGCATGTGCAGAACGCTTTATTTAGGTTTTGTTCACCGTATTATAGAGAGAATATGGGGGATTCTTCCCAAAGCAGAAGTGCCCTTCTACAAAAAATGAAAATGTAATTATGTTTACAAAGACCTGAAATGCCATCAAAAATGTCTCTGTAGCTCCAGTCTGATGAAGCCACAAAAAACCTTTGTAAGCTATTCCAGATTGGTACAATAGTTGTACCTCACTTCATTATTTAAGCTACATACTTTTTATTTTTATGAACTGTGTATTAGTTGGTTGTTAATTACATCTCAGAATACAATATGAAATAATAAATATATCTAGAAGGGCTACATTATTTGGATTACAAATTTTCTTTCCATAGCATATATGCCATTTCCCTATGACTCCATGGAAACACAATACTCTCCAAGAGGACAAAATTAATTTCATAAGGCCATCCTACAAATTTTGCTCAAGAGGTCTTTCAACAGTCTCAGAAAAGGCTGTAGCTCAAGATTCATACATTTTGACAGAACTGTTGACTGACATTTCATAGGACATAAGAGCAAGAAATGCACAATCCCTGATGATGAGCATTTTTAAAAATAAATTAGGCAAAATGCAAAGGCTCCTCATCAGAATTCCGTTACGCCAACCCATGGGCCCTTAAAACAGGAAAAATAGACTTCTTGTTTGTTTTTTTTTAATAAAGTCATTAGGTCTATGGTGCAACCTTAGAGATCATTTCACTAAATTAAATATATCAGAAGACAAACTATCCTATAAATAAGAGTTACTGAGCATACCCATAAATAATAATTACTTTAGATGTCAATCTTTCATATGTAGATAATCTAACTTCTATTGTAGTGACACAAGAGGTATTGTAGAGTGGTACTTACAGCAATTTAAGTTGTTCTCTTCATTTGGATCTTCAGGCAGTGCACCATTTTTACAATTTAATATGTTATTTTCAGAACTAAAAGGAAAAAATAAAAATGAAAGCAATACACTAAAGCCAAACATTTCTACTAGTAATAGATAGCTTCTTTCTGTTTTTATTAATAAATACTTGGAAAAGCAAATGTTTTCAAGAAAAAAAAAATACATTCTGGAACCATCTACTTAATGTTAAATACCACCTCTTCCACTTAAGTTAGTGGTCATATTTACAGCAGAGCCAGAACATGCTCCCTTCAATAAACCTGTATAATATCTCTGTAGTACTCATATAAGCAAAAATCCATGTTAAAAAAAATACAGTTGTATTTTGCCAGTCAGAAGTACTCCTGTCCAATAATGCTTTTTGGGGAATTCAGTCCCAATTCTCCTCTTTATCATTTCAATATTCTGTAGGGATAAGCAAAGAAGAATTGTTCCCTGGTACGTCATGAAGTGGCAAGGCCTTGCATTCCTCTGATGTTCTCACTTGTCTTCCTTTCAGTCTTTCCAATTTTTCCCCCCAAAACTACTCTATAGAAACACATCTAAATATCTGCAAACCAAATTCAGTTGAGATGCCTTGTGCTCACTCTAGGACTTACATCCATAGACCTTGTGGACATGTCTTTAAACTGCTGCTTCTTACAGTAACTGGCTTGCAAAAGTAACAGTGTTTCTGTGCCCCTTAGCAGAACACACTTCAGATACTAGAACTCTGGGGCTTTTTAGTCCCCCATTTTTTTCAGGCTTCTAGCTCAATAGTCTCCTCTTTTTAAAGAAGGGATAAGCATTCTGATTTATTAATGATAACTCAATTACCTTATCTAGGTACCATCCTGAAAGCTAACTAAATCTATTAACTTTTATCTGCCTACCTAGGGGTCAAAATGTCTTTAACACAACAGTAACATTTAGAAACAATAAAAATAAGACATTTAAACTTAGAGTATTTTTTAACATTAATTGTAATTCCTGGTATATTATAGAATTATTATTATTCCTGGTATGTTATAGAAGTCTAGATTTTTTTTTTTTTTTGGTGATGTACACTTTTAGGCAAACATTTTATATTTATTAGTTTAATTACAAAACGTATCAGCAGCTCATATGTGTAAAAAATAGGAATTATCTAGTAAATGAAGGTTCTAGTCTATGGTTTTGGAAACTGTTTGTCTCCAGCGCTTTACTGAAAACCTTGAATATACTGCTAGTCATCATGCCAGAGTCAGAATTCACGGTTTAATCTCTACTGTACTCAATTTTAGCTCTGGTTCTGGAAAGGAAAAGGAACGGAAATCTGGAAAGAAACTCTGTCCAGTGAAGGGGAAATTCAAACTGTAACTGCTCAGCACTTGTAATTCAGGACCAAGGAACAATCTGGCATGGAGGGCAAGAAGGCCCAACGGGCTGGAAGCAGGAACGCCAAAGACAGAACGATTCCCTTTCAGGGAGCAAAGTTTCCCTTGCTGAAGAGATAAGAAATGACGCCACATCATCTTGTAGCAATGGATCATGGAATGCAAGTGCTCAGGACCCACTTTTGGTAGACAGGGCTAATGTGCCTGATGCTGATGCTCACACGATTGGTGCTGGCGCAAGTGTATACAAGGAACCGGCTCGTGCTGCATCTTAGCAGACTCCTTGCAAAACTGCTTATGGCGGTAGGTCTCTGCCCAATGCATTTGTTCATTAAATCTTTATGTTTAAGCACAAACATGTCTTTAATATGACTGAAGCGGTAGGGGTACAATAAAAATTCTCCAACATCAGTTCAACAAATGTCAAATAAAGCTAGCAAATCCCTTTTTTTTGTTTCCTTGTTTAGGCCTGGAGAAATACAGGAAACCCAGCTCCTACGTAGAGCTCCACTGATTTCAACAGAAGTCTGCATTTATATGGGGGTGACGCTACCAAACCCTAAAGAAGGTTCAGGCCTTAATTACTTCCATTTCCTGAAAAACACCACTGTTGAAATGTTATCTCAATTCAGTTTTTCCAATTAAAATGTTACTGATTTTATTTCTGTTGTTGTTATTTATTGTTCAGTGCAACTGCAGATTTCTGGCCTCAGAGACGTTAGTATTTCACCATCTAAATTTGAAAATTTTAAATGTAACATGTTGTGATTGTAATGAATTATTCATCTTTCCCCTTCTTTGTCCACATAATAAATTGTATTTTTACAAATAAAGAAAAAGTAAACTGTGGATCTTCTGTGGAAATGCACAAGATGTTCATCACTTGGAAGTTTGCTTTTTCAATAGTTGAGAAAATGAGAGGATCATTGCTTTTTATAAAGTCCTATATTTAACCCTTCCTAGACAGTAAAGTCAACAGATGATTAATAAGAGGTCTTTTCAAACATATTTTTTATTATTTAGTATTATTTATTATTTATCCTTAAATGCATAGGCCTCACTTACTGCATAGAATATTAACAATTATGAAGACTACATTTTATAATCTGCAAGTTAACCATTTGAATAACTCCTATGTAGTGTACCATATCATGACCTTTAAAAGATGTCTCATAACTTCTGTTATTTCGAATGAGAAACAGTAATGTTTTGGGTTTTGTACTACTACACATCAACAGTAAAAAAAATTTTCTAAATAATTTAGAGGAGTTTATCACTAAATGCAACTTTCTAATTTAAGTATTTGAAATACTTCTATTCTCCAAGTAAGTGCAAGATCCAGATTTAAACCGTCAGGAAAACAATCCCATTGGAATCCTACAATTTTGTATACAAAGGATTCACAAGATGCAACAAATCATTAGTACAGAAATTATTTAAAACTTGTGAGCCATGATTTTTTCTTTGAGGAAACAGAGCACAATTACTTAAGAAAAAGTGCAACATAGTGAAACGTTTGCATATTTCATGGCTAAAAATAGTGGGCTGATGTTACCACTGTCTCTACCTGGTATAAATAATTTCTCTTACTCACAGTGCTGATTTCCAAACAGACTGAACTTGGCATCTTACACGTGCCATTCTCAAAATCTTTGCCTTTTTAATATTGCAGTGGAAATTAATTATCTAAAATAGGTTTTCTCTAAAATATTCCATAGATTTTTTCTTTTTATCTTTTTTTCCTTCACAAGAATTATTATACATGAAAAAAACACTTGACATTTACTTTTGTACAAATGGTTTACAATGTTTCTGTTCACAGAATAAATATAAAATGTGACGTAATTTTCCATGGTTTTCTGTACAAAGGCTAATTTTACTCTTCTCTCTTTGAGTAAGTATTGGGAATTCATACCACACAATGAGGAATTAGAGATGTAAAATCCACGTGTTAATTTGTAGTTCATGATCTTGCTAGGAAGCATCAAATCTCATAACAGAATCTCTTCAAGCAATTTATACTAAAAATAATGTAGTTCACATGCAAAGTTCATTTCCACAAAATTATAGCCATGAAAAGAAGGGAAGAGAAAGTCTGGGATCAGCAAAGCTTATCCCTCTGTACCTCTTTTACACCAAGGCTACAGGAATGATTGATATTCACTAACAGTGCATTTAATCATTCACAAATAACCTAATGTAATCAAGGATTTGTCTGAGAAAGAAGTGAAGGGGATGCACCTTACCCTAAACACCTGAACTCTATTCATGACAATATTGCTTTTCAAGTGTATTTGAAAAGACAGTTACACTTGAAAAACCAACTTACAACTTTCCTTATTTGCATTACCACAAAGCAAATTGTGCTTCGTATTTCCTTGATATTACTTCATAGTGTTTTCTATCCTTTTTCACAAATAATTTCTACTAGTGTTGACAGGAGTTAAGGCTGTGCTGTTACATTTACGGAAGGAGAGTTTTATTTTAACTTATAAGCACAGAGCTCATAGATGCTGAAAACTATACTGTAATGTATCTCAAAAAAATACTGCAAGTAGAGTCTCAGCTCTAGACTCAGTTTAATATTATCCACACATAAAAGTCATTCTCCCCTAGCAGTAAAATTTGATGAACCACCTTATCGCAAACAATTATTACACACAGCATTTGACAGCTATTGTGTCTCTCTTAAAATAAATAGTTAATCTTGCTGGGCTAAGAAAAAAAATCACAACCTTAAATAAATGGACTTGTAAAATTCTCCAAATATGTTACCCTGGAGATTCATTTTAATACCTATACTTAAAGGCCATTTTTCAGAAAAGAAAATTATCTCCGAGGTATGTAAGTACAATATACTATTTATTCTGTACTTATAAGTATCTCACATAAAAATACAAAAATACAAATTTTATATAAAATGTCATCTCTTTCAATGCTTTCTCTTCGAATCAGAATTCCAAGTCACGATTGCAAAAACAGAGACTACAGCAGAAGAATCACTGTAAAAATAAGAAATTGCTCAAAAGCTGCATGAAAAATCATAACATAATAAGCATATTACATGGAAATACATTACACATTGAGAACGTAGAGAGTACAACATATTTCTTCTCTGGAGTGAACTATACATTGAATAAGTTCCTATATTCAGTGTTGAATGACAGAGGAAATCATTGTATTGATTTGACTGATATCAAATGTTTCTCTCTGTAAATTTACTCTCACTCCAATGAGAATAGCACCTGCAGATAAGTGAAGGGAAAGGGAAATAAAACTGTGTTGTGGAAGACATGTACATTATGTCTCATTCTGCTGTAAAAAAAAAAGAAATAGAATCTCATGCAGTAATAAAAACAAAAGGTATATAGTTGAGATCAGGAAGGTATAAGAAACATTATTATACTCTCAGTCTGGCTCAGTACACTCCCTGTTGATACACAGACAAATAAGGAAATGGATTAGGCAGAATAGCTTAATGCTGCCACGGAATAAGTCTACACAGTTTGCTGCACCTGGGTCAGGGCAGCCCCCAGTATCAATACAAACTGGGGGAAGAAGGGACTGAGAGCAGCCCTGTGGAGGACAACTTGGGGATATTGGTGGATGAAAAATTAGATATGAGCCAGCAATGTACACCCACAGCCCAGAAAAACAGTCGTATTCTGGGATGCACAAGAAGTGGTGTAGCCAGAAGGTTAAGAGAGGTGATTCTGCCCCTCTACTCTGCTCTAGTGAGACCCCACCTGGAGTGCTGCGCCCAGCTCTGGGGCCTGCAGCACAAGAAAGACATGGACCTTTTGGAGCGGGCCCAGAGGAGGGCTACAAAGACCCAGAGGTCTGGAACACCTCTCCTGTGAAGAATGGTTGAGAGACTTGGGATTGTTCAGTGTGGAGAAGACTCCAGGAAGACCTTATTCTGGCCTTTCAGTACTGAAAGAGGATTTATAAGAAAGATGGAGAGAGACTTTTTACCAGGGCCTGTAGTGATAGGACAAGGGGTAACAGTTTTAAACTAAAAGAAGGAAAATTTAGATTAGATATAAGGAAGAAATTCTTTATGATGCGGGTAGTGAGACACTGGAACAGGCTGCCCAGTGAATCTGTGGATATTCCATCATTCAAAGTGTTTAAGGTCATGTTGGACAGGGCTTTGAGCAACCTGATCCAGTGGAAGATGTTCCTACCCAAGGCAGGGGGGTTGAAACTAGATGACCTTTAAAGGTTTCTTCCAAGCCAAACACTTCTATGATTCTGTGGTATTAATCCCACAGTAGTGTCCTATCACACCTCATGCACCAGTCATTCTTCTGTGTATTAACACTGAAGTCTACTGTATGAAAAATATCACTGCTGAAGAACCCAAGACAAGCTCCATCATCAAGCTTATGCACATGCTGTGTAGATACAATGGCAAAGGATTGGTGGTCTACTTGTGAGACTATACACATTTTACCACTCTGTGGATCAGGTCTCTAAGACTGATAACACAGGTATTAGAAGTGATTCAGTTTAACAGGGAGAATGGTGACGAAGCAATTTCACAAACTGCCTCTCATTTGTTTTCGTTTTTTTGCAAGCACAGCTTGTCCCTTCCAAAGCAAGGTAATTTTACTGTGCATTAAATGAACACAAAGTTCTGCAAGAGTAAGTTACAGGTGAGGGTTGGATTAGGAGGGCATCTCCCAGTTGCTTGGTACAAAGACTTACTTGAAGCAGAGAAAATGACAGGTGTGAATACATCCAATTCTTTCTTCCCATGGTTTAGTCTAACCGGTTCAAACTTGTACAACAAATTACTTACATACCTGTGCACCAGTGGCAAACAGTTTAGTAGCTATCACCTCTGAGTTGCCAGTTACCTCTTCCACATAGCACCACAAAGAGACTGGGTTTTCCATGTTATCAGGTATACCAAAATTCAAGATCAAAAGCAAAATCATTTATGCAGTCAACATAGATAGTCTGCATATGTCATCATGTCATCATGACGGTCATGAGTGGTGTTCCCCAGGGCTCACTGTTGGGACTGGTCCTGTTCAGTATCTTCACTGATGATCTGGATGAGGGGATTGAGTGCACCCTCAGGAATTTTGCCAATGACACCAAGCTGGGTGGAAGTGTTGATCTGCTGGAGGGCAGGAAGGCCCTACAGAGGGGCCTGGACAGGCTGGATCATTGGGCCGGAGCCAATTGTATGAGATTCAACAAGGCCAAGTGCTGGGTCCTGCACTTGGGTCACAACAACCCCATGCAACGCCATGAAAGGCTTGGGGAGGAGTGGCTGGAGAGCTGCCTGGAGGAAAAGGACCTGGGGGTGCTGGTTGACAGCTGCCTGAACGTGAGCCGGCAGTGTGCCCAGGTGGCCAAGAAGGCCAACAGCATCCTGGCTTCTATCAGGAATAGTGTGGCCAGCAGGAGTAGGCAAGTGATCGTGCCCCTTGTACTCAGCACTGGTGATGCTACACCTCGAAATTTGTGTTCAGTTTTGGGCCCCTCACTACAAGAAGGACATCGAGGTGCTGGAGTATGTCCAAAGAAGGGCAATGAAGTTGTTGAAGAGTCTGGAGAATAAGTCTTATGAGAAGCAGCTGAGGGAGCTGGGGTTGTTTAGTCTGGAGAAGAGGAGGCTGAGGGGAGACCTTATCGCTCTCTACAACTACCTGAAAGGAGGTTGTAGCGAGGTGGGGGTCGGTCTCTTCTCCCTAGTAACAAGCAATACGATGAGAGGAAATGGCCTCAAGCTGTGCCAGGGGAAGTTTAGGTTGGATATTAGGAAAAACTTCTTCACTGAAAGGGTTGTCAAACATTGGAACAGGTGCCCAGGGAGGTGGTGGAGTCTCCATCCCTGGAGGTATTTAAAAGAAGGGTAGACGTGGTGCTTGAGGATATGGTTTAGTGGTGGATTTGGCAGTGATAGGTTAGTGGTTGGACTCAATGATCTTAAGGGTCTTTTCCACCCTAACAATTCTATGATTCTATGATTCTATGATTCTATGATTCTATGATTCTATGATTCTATGATCATAGCTATACATGTGCAATATTGTGCCTTTACTCTTCAGTCAAGGTCCAAACAAGACAACAAGTGTGCTTTCTGTCTAAAAAATTATCAGAAAATGAAAATTATTTTGCTTTCTGTATTTGGAGTAGAATTTACTATATGATCTTTTTAATACCTGCCAGTTCTAGATTTTATATATTACTGAAGCAAAAATAAAACTAAAAAGCACCAGGCGCCACAGGGAAATCTTAGGTCCACATAGCAGCAGTTTCATCAATGAACTTTAGAAGACAGAAGCAAGCAAGCATTTTATTAGAGAGAGAAAGGACACAAGGAACTGCTTACTAATGCATTGAAAATACTGATACATTTGAACAAAAAACTCACATCTAAGATATCTGCAGTTTCCACACTCCATGGGACAGTTTGTGATCCCATAACAAAGACTAGGAGAGAAAGTAAAACAGGAGCTGCCCAAAAGAGGTACTATGGCTTTCATTAATATAGATCAATTTCTAGTATATAAAATACTAATCAGAATTGTGATGACTCTTGATAGTATATTTCTAAACAATATTTTCTGAAACAACAGGTATTCATGCTATATTGCATAACCTATATTACACAGAGACACAATGGAGCCTTTTAGATCTTCATTTCTTCTTTATACTATCAGTAAGTAAATACAGGTATTCTGTTTAACATAACTCTCCTTGACACATGGAACTGCTTAGAACAAAAAGTATAAGAACAGAATTCAGAAAATTAAAAATATTTGGAATTCCTGGTATTATCTCTAGGTTAAAAAAAAGCAAATAAATAAACATTAAGAAGCTATATACAATATTCTGCAAAGCGTGATTTGAAATTCATTAACTGATGGTTCCTTTTTTGTTTTAGAAGGAGATTTCTTTATGTAAAAATATTTACCCACATTCACAGGCTTTTTTCCAAATCAGTCTGTGCAATCATCAGCCATCCTTATGACTCATGGACACTGTAATACATACTCTAAACTGCTTAGTCATGGTCTTAGAATAGGACTATTAGTGAATCATTGGTATATCTTTACCTCTTCCTAGTTTTACAGAAAGAAATCTATGAAGGAAAAGTTAGCTATTAAATGTATCCTTGAACTTTTACTGTCATTCAATACTTTTTTTAAATTGATATCAGTCAAAATACCAACATGAAGCTTGAAAACTACTTAGAATTCCTGGGCCATGTGTCGTGCATCTCTCCACCTGGTTCTCCTTCTCCCAGAGGGAGTAGACCATGCTGGCACACAGATGTAGGCCAAGGATAATAACTGAAGTGTCAAGGGCTTGGGAAAGCATAGAAAAGTGCATAGCTTGAAAAAATCCAGGCACATGTATCACAGTATACTTAAAATTATGCCAACCGGATGAAAGAAAAAGCACTCTCCTCCTCACCAAACATCATTCAGCTCCCCATTGACAAAGAGGTCCTACCTGCAACCACTGAATGACACCCTGCCTCAGACACGGGCTACTGTTCGATTTTTTAGCTTAGATAGCACTGTGTCCCAGTAATGATATAGTTTGTCTGGGCTCTAGCTTCAGCTTGGGCTATCTTTCTAGTTACAGTATGATGAGCCCGTGTCACAATGACTAAAGGGTTGGTCTCCTCTTTGGTATGAATGACAGCATTCTGGGTGCCTGTGATACTGCCAGAGGAGAAAGGTGGTAGATGAGAAGGCTACCTGCCAGGTAAAGCTTGTTACAGTGAGGTTCAAAGTGGTGTGCCTGATATATCTGGGGGCATAGTATGAAGGCACAGAACAAACTATGAGACTGAGAAGACCCATTTGGACCTGCATGGATGATTAAGTTGTTAGGATCGAAGCATGCAAATGACACCAATCATATAGACACAATTACTTAGAACATAAGCACTGATTTTATGGTAGTTTTATGCTTATGGAGCACTTAGAGCAATGGGCCCCCACTTTGTAGAAGGTGTATTCTGGATTTATCAAAAAAATAAAAATGATTGCAGGTACAATCTTCTTACTGATCAGTTATGAACTGCACATATACTTAACTTTTAACACAATTTCAGACGTTTCTTATGTTCCATTCAAGAAAAAAAATCTTATTAAAAATAGCACCTAAGTGGCTTCTAATATCACAGATAACAGAAACATCTAAAATTATAGCAAACCAATACAGGAGATTTGTAAAGACTTAAGGCACCCTCAAAACAATTTCAGTAAGAATGAGGCCTGGATGTGTGACTAAAATTACACTTTTTAGACTGATTTATTTTTCAGGGATAAATGAAGCTGAAATACGCAGGATGATGAAAAATCCTTTTCTGTATCAACAGCTTCTGACACCTCTAAGTACGATATATTATTAAAATCTGCAGACACTGATGGACTTACCAGAGTGGCTCTATTATCTTTCCTTTCTTTTTCAGAGGCCTTGGATAGCAGTTTTAGAAAAATCACTGGTTTATCCTAAGATAATTTTTGATAGGAGTTATACAGTTTTCCAGTTTATTTATTCTCTTGCTTAAATTGAAGATGGAGCCCTTTACTCTGGCATATGCTAATGGCACTGGAGTTCTAAATGTTACCTATCTCCCCATGAGAACTGGGAGCACAGGAGATATGAACATTGATTCTTTATTGCATCACGTTTTTAATTACATTCCAAAAAGACTAAGTGGGGTTTTTTGTAAAAAATATGAACAGAAGTAACATGCAATCAAAGCAGTCCAATGTTGTTTAGTAGGCTCAGAGTAACTAGTAGTTACAACCAGACTCTTTCTTCTACTAGGCATTACATGAAATAGGCATGGCCATTTCCTCTTGGATACAAGCCTTCCTAAACAGATCTGCAGGTTTTGGACAAAAATCATTGTGCTGATGTTGGCTGCACTTTCAAAACTAACAATCATTAATCACTGGAGGTTATTCCATTATAGCACACCTGGTATGTGTAGCTTAGCTGTAAGTGCACAAGGCACACAGGACACTGACAATCAGTGCAGCCCACAGAACACAAATGAGGGACAGAATGGCATTGAATACATCCACTTAAAATGCCTACGTAATAGCATTCTGGAGGCTATGGTATTCTTTCTTGAGAGTATTTCTGGGCTGGAGTATTCTTCACATGTATTGTGAGCATACTGCTGATGGTGTATTTTCAAAGCTAGATCCTGCCTCTATGAGAAGAAACCTGGTTGGTCACACTTCGGTAATCTTTCCTGTAAGCTGACTTCTTACTTCTGTTGGTGTTTTTTTAGTTACTATACTATTCGAGTTGATGATTATAAATACTGCTTTATGAATAAATAATTATAAAACATGGTTGAAGTGACAGAAGTCTAGAGAAATGGATCTTTCTAAATAAATTGCCCAACATGTGAAGGCAAAATCTATCATCAAAAAGACTTAGAATTAACACTTTCAGACTATGATTGAAAAGTAGAGTTATTAAACTGTCAATCCTTGATATCCGGCAAGTTCCAAAAATTGTTTCAGATATTTGTGGCAGTTCTTTATGCTGGGCCACTTCTGGAGAGTGCCACAAATTTTAGCTCTCAAACCTTTTTGATTCTCTCTTTCTCCTTTAACCTTGACTATCAGTGATTCTGATTACATCTCATCTCTTCAATGCCCGCAAAGATTTCTGCAAGTTCATCTAAGCTTATTGGCATTTATCTCACTGTCTAACAATTAAAGACAGTGAAGACAGAAATACCATTCTGCAGACTCTAAGTCTTATGCATAGATCCTTGCTTACCTCTCTCCTTGACTCTCATTCCAATTGCTTTCTGTTTTTTATTCTTTGCCATTTTATTGTCTTTACCACACTTACTTTAAACTTTCCTTCTCCTTCCAGATTTACTATGTTAGGAAATCTGTTCATGGTCAGTTAAGCAATAATGTCCAGACACGAAATTACATTACCTTATATCAATATAGCTGCACTAATAACCTCTCATTCTGTTTTTGCAGCTGCAGGAGCCTACTGAACCTGTAACATTTTACACTTCAGCACAATTAGAATTCTATAGACTGCCTATTTATAAATAAAAACTTGACCTTACTGTTGCACCTTCAAATATATTTACTTTCTTCATTCCAGGAATCAGAACTAATCCTGTTGTAGTGAACAGGAACTAGTTTTCAGCATTTCAGTCACCTAAGTCACCATGGTTGTCCCTATCCCAGCATGGGGGTACTACCAACAATTCACCTTTCAATCCTAACACTATTGCCAAATGGCATACTACACCCATTTTTATATTTTACACCATATTAATCTTTTCTCCACTCTTTGAGTAAGTTATCTGTAAAGTGTTTTTAAAATGTTACATAATTCTACAATATTCCCATGTCCTAACCTATAATTCTTTACAACGGGTATGCACACAGCTATACACAAAGATGTAATACTAATAGAATTGTATTGTTCAATACATTATAATTAGCAATAGCCATTTAATACTCACCTGAATGTTTGCTCTTGCTTTACTTGCCTGGCTTGATATACTTGCTCTGGCTGCATTAAGTAACTCGTGGATTCCAGCAAAATGACCCTGGAGTATGGCAAGTACACATAATTACCCTATTTTTAACTTGCAGGATGAAGACAAAACTCAGTTTATTCTATATTTTAAATAAAGGCTTGTTAAAGAATCTTATTATTTTCAAACTTTAGAACTCTTAAAAATTAATTAAACAGCTTTTTAAAAAAACTATTTATTTGATAATTCATTAATTCTTTACAAATTTTGCACAATTTAAGCCATGTTATTTTTAAAGCTTATATAAGCATGCAAAATCCTGAGGCACTTATTCAAGGGTTATTGGTAAATATCATAAGCTACTACCTCATCAATACCATAGGTTGATTTGTAATCATGGGGATGGTCTACAGCCATGTCATGACATGCAGACCAATTTTCAATTTTCTTCTCAATAAATTAAAAAAAAAATAATAATACCAGAAAAATAATGCCCATTTCAATAGTAAGACAAATCATATATATACTTTAATCACAAATAATTTTCTGAAATGTAATTTATACTATGATCTGTGCTAAATTAAGTTATTGAATAACTGAGTCATTTATATTTGAAGGAAAAAAGCTCAGGTAATTTTATTTTGCTTTTGTAAATAACAAATCTATTGAGATAGAGTAAATTGTGATTTCCCTGACAAACCATAAGCAAGTGCTTAACTTTAGTTTTTCCTAGAAGATTCTGAGATCTTCTTTCCTTTTCTGTACATTATTTAATTGATAGAATGGGTAACATCTAACAAACAGCCAAATGCTAGGCAAGGACTAGTTTAGGGTGCAGAATTTACAGCTTTTGGAACTATCTGAATATTTGCTTTATATCTGGCACAAGGTCAGAGAGGCACCCATATTTTTAATTTGTCCTTTTCCTAAATCATACTATATTATACATCTATATTATACACATATATATACACACACATATATATACATTATATATCTATCTATATATACATCTATATAGTTTTAGAATTTTTGGCCCATTTTTCTGTAAAAGAGCTGCTTCCTTGGTATCACAAGTGCATTTCCTAGTGTTATTTGCAACTAAGCAGTGCAGCCCCTGATGGAACACTAGATGGTTGAAAACACTGGAAACATGATACAATGAATCTTTTATTTTAGATTACTGGTTCAAATGTTTCCCAGATTGATGATCACTTCAAGTAGCTGCCAAGTAGCTTGTCAGTGATATATATAAAATTAAATTACTTCATCACCTTTAATCTATTCTTTCCAAGAGAGTTATCCACATCATAGCACCGATTACTGGCAGTCTCACTGACCACCTCAAGGACTTAAAAAAAAGACAGAAGCTAAATAAACTCATATGATTCCTATGTAGGAGGCTTATGCCAGAGCACACTCCTGGAGCAGTGAAAACAATCCTCTTAAAGGTGTCTGTACCAAACCTATTCTGCAGATGAAAGAGAAATTTAATTTGCAGCCTATGTAACATGTATATTAAACGGATCAGTAAAACAAGCTAAAGATGTTATGGAAAATGGTTCTTGTAAATAAATGTATGACATGAAGCAATGTTTAGCTCCATAGACTAAAGACAAAATGTGGAGTCAGATCACATAAATAGATTTTAAAGGGGCACAGCACACTCTTTCTTTTGTATTAAGGAAAGCAACATTATTAATTCTGCAGTTTTTACATCTATGATGAATACAGATGAAAAATTAGATTAACTGATAGTGATATGAACCCCAAGGCAAAAGCATGATTTTTTCTTTTGCATGCTTAATAATTTAAACAGCAGGATAAAGCAGATTGGGGAAAATCTAAACAACTATTAATTAACATGGTTTGTTTCTCTTTGGAATTCTGCTGGACCTGAGTCAATCACAAAAATACAAGCAAGGTTCATGAACTCCACTTGATTAAAACTCTAGCTTTAATGCTTACACTGAGACAGAGTTCAATTAAGGCTTATTTATCTTCTTTATTCATTATGATAGCTTCCACTTCATAGTGCTTGTAATGATTTTGATAATGTAAATCCCTATAATTTAACCTCAAGGTTTTACATTCTTAAGGATAAGAAGAAAATTATGGAAAAGAGTTGGTAAAATGGCATGATCATTATAGGTTTGTCTTTCCAGCACTATCTACCTGAATATGCCGGCATTTCTGAAGGGATTAGTAACATTTAGAATAACTTTCTTCAGCTCATAACATGGCGATCTGCATTTTAATATATCCTGAAAAAGAGCAAAAATTTATATCAATATGAAAAAGTTGCAAAATTACATTTATGTATAATACATTTTTTAAAAATGAAAATATTACAAAGAATAGAACCATGTATTCGACCACTGGTGACTACAAAATTAATAATTTAAATGCCAGGCTTTGTTGCCAGTAAAGAATAATTAAAGCCTATTTCTTTTTAAACATGCATTAATTTCACAATATTTTAAGTGTTCTTCAAAATGATAGCACAGGGCCAAGAACCAAGCTACCTCTTCTGCCTTCCCTCTATTTTCTTCTCCTCCATAACCTTCCTTTCTAACATCAGTGTCTATTGCTATGGTATAAAGAGAGTCATGGAAAGAAAAAAAAAAAAAAAAGAGAATCGCATAATAAACACCATCTAAGTTCAGAAGAGGATCTATCCAGATTTGCTCAATGAATGTTTGATAACAAATGATGGAACACATGCCTATCTCTGCTCTTACTATTTCTGGGATATATCTTAAATCTAAAGACTGTCTAAAGTTAGAAAGCACAGATAAACCTAGCAACATCTAACAAAAGCTTGCTGCCCATCTACATGTGACAACTGAAACCATTAGGCTGGACAGACGTATCAACACCTCCGCAATGGAATTTCCAAAAGCATTCATATGCTGAGAGGGCTCCAGATTTATTTTCAGAGCAATTAGTACAAAATTTTTAAATTTATCTAGGATCTAAGTGTGATTTATGTCCTTGGGCATCTTAGATATTCCCCATGGCTTTTCTCTGCATTTACATAGGATAATATTGGTGACCTGAAAATCCATAGGTCAAAGGCTAATGCTGATGGCAACTCACATTTTTATTCTTACCTCAGTTTACTTTTGTTTGATGCAACATACAGATGAACAATATTAATCATACACACATGAACTTACAGCAGGCTCTATATGCTTGACTTCAGATTTCAGAGAGAATGTCAGTGTGGCACCATCTATTCCACCCACAGTCTTTGAGATCATTAGCAACACTGCTTCAGCAGGGCGCAGAAAACGACTAGTGAATTCCACATTTATACTTGTTTGTCTCCTAGGCAAAATAATAATAATAATAATAATACTTTAAATAGGCACAAATTGTAACTCAGAGATGGCTCAGAAATGTCATTTCAGGAGCACAGCACATTTAAGAGTCTGTAAGGTAAGGGGGCTAGAAAAGCAAGTCATTTGTTTCTTCTGAAATATTTTGTTGTTCAATCTTCTGCCTAACAAAAGAACTATATAGATAGGAAAAGAACAATACTCTTTATGACCTCAGCATGTAGTTTAATTTTTCTTCCCACACACACTAGCACAGGAAGTTCTCTTTCCTTATAGTATTACCCTAAGTTAACAACTGATTTACTTTATGCCTCTCTATTTGAATAGGGTTTTGTTGAGTTAAACAGTCAGACACCCTGTTATGCATGTTGTGAGGTAGATCTAGATGTTATTAATCAAATCGTCATTGAAGATTGAGAAAAAAAATAGTAAAAAACCCTTCAGAATAATTAGTAAAGCTGAGTAATTAAGAGGTGGAAAAAACAAAGTTCTCTCATACAAGCAAGAGCTCAAGTCTGATGGGGAACTGGAGAAGGGAAGCCCACATGGAACTAGAGTTTAGACTAGGTAAGAGTTAAGTTTACACTTGATTTGCATTAGTCCTTGAACTAAGCAAGATCAATAAGAAAAGTTTAGTGGCTGAGTCTCGCACTTTCAAGATCTCAAAATCACTCTCTGATTTTGAGATTGATGTCTTAAGATGGCATGAAGGTCAGAAAAATTATATTGTGTAGGATTGTTCTAAAAGCAAAAGAACAGTGGAATCTAAATGCATTCTGCCTTTCTACGCATATGACCAGAGCAGAGAGAGCTTTCTCTAAACAAACAAAAAAACCACCCAACTATATTTTTGGACCTGCAAGTAGAATATCTCAAAATACATCCCAAAAATCCAGCTGACTGGTTTATGCTTTCATTGTAATGTTATTCTATGTAGTTAAAGAAATTTTAAAATTTATCCCCTGACAATCTGTATGAAAGAGATGGCAGAAAGAAAATAACCTACAGGAAATCCTTGAAATTTCTCAATTTACTCAAGCTGATTAAATAATACTTCAAAGGAATTCTTAAAATATAGGAAAAGGTTATATCTGTAAACTGCAGATTTGTTGGTTGTCTTTCTGGAAGAGATAGCAGATACTAAAGTCAAAAGGAAGCCTCTCCCTAACCCAGATCAGCCTTCCCCATTAAACAATTAATATGAACTGTGCAGCCTGAGAGAAAAGAATTAAAACAGAGGGCAGAGGGAAATTATGTGTGATTATGTCTCCTGCCAGCTGGGAATTCTAAAGCAAAGGCAATACACTAACAGCACTGTGTGAAATACGCCTATCACGTATTGTGTGTATATACACTTACATAAGTAAGTGCTAAAGTAGAGGACTTGTAACAGCGATCAGCATACCATGCCTTCAATAGAATCATGTTAATTTACATTTGGTTTACAGCTTCCATAATAACAGCTACTTTTCCAAGTGAACTCAATGCACACATCTCTTCATGTAAATTGAGCAATCACAATGATGGCAGAAGTTCTATAAACATATTTTGATGGGAGTAATGGCAGGATTTGTCCCTGGATGACAGCTGCTGTCGAGGAAACTTTCTGGGAGTTCCTTTACCTCATTCTTATGACGGACTGGGGTGGGGGGCTGGGGGGATGGTGAGGAATATAGATATATATACAGCACATTCTTAAAACTACCTTGGGACCTGAGAACTGCATGGTGATAAATAGAACACCAATATCTTTTAAAAAATTGGGGGAAGATCAGGAGACTAACAGGCCTTTAAGTCTCAAATCTATACCATGGAAGGTAGTAAAAACAATCATAAAGAATAAAAGAATAGGATAAGTATAAATGAAATCTACTATAAACAAGATCCATATAAATGAGATCTAACTGGCAGGAGTCAACATCTGTAAAATGTTATCCTGCCTTACAAACCTGTCGGAGTTCATTAAAGGAGTTCAACAAGAACATGATGAGGGATGATTTAATTCTTCTATTTCTAACGAAGCCCCTTTCTATAGATTTACAAGAAAACTAGCAGACAGGAAAGAAGCAAAGGAAGAAGCAAGGAAAGAAGCAAAGAAACATAATGTAAGAACTAACACTTCTTACTCTGTAGGAAGGCCATTAATGGACTCCTCAAGGGTCTGTGACAACTGGAAAGTAAGGAAGTTTACTGATGTTCTAAGCTGCTCCAGGTTGTAAGGACAAAGATTGACAGTGCAAAGATTGCAGGACCTTATGAGACAACAAAATGACAAGGAAATTCATCATACATAGATGTTAAGAGAGGCAAACAGGGAAAGCAGGTCTGTATTTACATAAAATTATTGCCTCTAAGCCATTATAACTCACCATTGAGAACCTAGGATTTGCAACAGATAGTTTCATGAAAACATCAGCACAGTGCTGGGAAATATCCAGTAAAGCAAATTAAGTGTTAGGAATAATTAGAAAAGGAATGGACAACAACATAGATCACCACTAGGCCACCAGATCCCAACCAAAGGGCTCAAACCTTAATTACTGTTTACACCTCTACCTCAAAAAGGATATAGCAGAATTGAAGAAAGCTCACCAAACCGCGGAAAGGATTACTATAGGTAATCGAATTAACCCAGCATGATATCTAGGCTTAATACCTAGGATAAAGGAGTATGATATTGACCAGAGTACTTGCTAACACCAAAAATCTCATTATCTCAGTTCTGAGAATCAATTATGAAATCCTGTAAGTCCTGCAAAACTCGCTCTTACACCTTTCATGTTCCTGCTGCAGAGATCCCAGATGTTACCATTTTTGACAGTGAAGAGCTGTTAAGCCCCTCAGAGTCTGATGCTCCTAAGTCACCCTGCCATTCAAAATATCCTGGAAAATGCATCCTGGAACTGCAGACTCTCAGAGGAGTATATTGCCTGAGATACCCACTCCCAAAGCCACTTTAAGGATCAAGTTTTAAGGAGTCTACTCTGCTCTTGTCATGAACATGAATAACAGGGAAATGCAGCATATGGAATACTGCCTGATCTTTGCCCTCTGGCTCATGCAACAGCAAAGAAATCTGATTTGAATTGTGAACTGTTGTCTTCTGTGGCAAAGCCAGCATCAGGGGAAACACAAAGTTGCTTAGTTTTCTTCTCTATTCATCTGTGTTGCAGTCAAGATAAATTGAGGGAAAATTCAGCTCATGGAATTGTTCTATAATCTTGTACATTCTTATATTGTTATAACTAGCTCCATCCACACCCGCTTCAGTTGATACACTGTAGGGGTCAAAGATTCCTAATTTCTTTATCACCTCAGCATGTACCATCTTTCAAAAAAGCAAGCAATCAAATTCTTCAGTGTAGGAAAAGAAAGATAAAATGTTGTTTGGAGGGATAAAATTTGCAAAGTGTAAGGCCAACAGAAATCACTAGATAACACAGTCCAAAGTAGTTACACATTGCATCCTTCATATATATCATATAAATCCTTCAGTTGTTTCTGATAACTGCCATTTGGCAGAAGCATTATTCAGAGAAAGCACCCTATTTTATCTGAGGCAGAAGACTAGATTAAATAACTTTCTGAGGTCACTTCCTGTACCATTTTCAATATTCTGTGATTTACAAAACCCCTACAGTTAAAGAATTTGTCAGTCAGATAGAGTTTCTTCCCATCAATAGCTAATCATCTTCAATACTTCCAGGCTGAATTTGTAAAACCCCAGCTTCAAGCTGCTGTTCTTATAAAAAGTTTTGTTCCATATTTATTGCAGTTAAACAGGTCCCTTTCCCAAGAAGGTACTTTTAAATATTGATCAAGTCATCTTCATCATTTCTTTTGTTAAGATACCCAGACTGAGGAACTTATAGGCATGTCTACACCACGTAAGAGAACTTAGAGACCTTTACGTTATTACTGTTGTGAACTGCAAGTCTCTATAGCACAACACAGTGCCCTGGAGAGTGGGAATCTCAGATCAAAGATTAATTACATTATATGCAAGATCTGACACTCAGCTACACTGAGAATGTTCTGATGCACCCCAAAGCCAGAGCAGAATGACAGATTTCCCTGATGTTCAGCTGCTTAGGATTAAAGCCAGTTTTACCTTGGCCAATTGATATAAAATATTCATTCCTGACAGGTATTGGGTGTAGGAGGCAAGGTGTTGGTAGCAGGAGGCTGTAGGGGCAGCCTCTGTGAGAAGAGAGCAGGAGCTGCCCTGCGCAGGACACAGGCAGTTCCAGCTGGCTCTATAATGGACCCACTGTGGGACACAGCTGGGCCCATCAGCCAAGCTGCTGGCACTTCTGTGAAAGCATACTCAAGAAAGGGCAAAAACGTCACAAAGGCAGAGGAGCAAGGTAAAAGAGTAAGAAACAGCAGTGGGAACATCAAGGGCAGAGAAGGAAAGGGAGAGGAGGTACTCCAGCTGCCAGAGCAGGTATTTCCCTGCAGAATATGGAGAGGACCACACCAGAGCAGATATCCATACTGCAGGCCTGCAGGCCATGGAGGGTCCCATGCCAGAGCAGCTGGATATTTCCTGAAGGAATTGTGATCCATGGATAGCCCATGCTGGATCAAATTTTTCCTGAAGGATTCCAGCCCATGGGAGGACTCACAGAGCAGGAGAAAAGCATGAGGAGGAAGGAGAAGCAGAGAGGAATTGTTATGAAGTGACTGCATTACCCCCTGCGCCATTCAGGGTGGCAGGGGGAGAAGGCAGAGGACTCTGGAATGTGGGAGCAAAGTCAAGTCTGGGAGAAGAGGGTGGGGAAGAGATGAGGTGATGGTTTAATTTTTATCTTCGTTTCTCACTACAAAGGTCTATTTCAACTGAAAAAGAATTAAAACAATTTCCCCTAACTCAAGCCTGATTCACCTGTGATGGTCACTGGTAAGCAGTCTCTCCATCTGTCTCAACCCACAAACATTTTTAGCAATTTTTTTCCTCCCTGTCATGTTGAGGAGAGGGTGTGAGAGTGTGTCTGGGTGGATGTCTGGCAGCTGGCCAAGTTTAATCCACCACAGCCATTTATGAGCTTCTCCAGCTAGTAGTGGACCACAGTATACATTGTCATGCCTCTCTGAAAATACAGACATATATTGCATATTTCTGTCACTTTGCTATTATTAGTTTAAAATCACTGGCATCTTATCTAATGCTGCATCATGGATCCTAATATATTTAAGTAACTCCTTTTCATTACCCTTTGTCTTTCTGCACAAATTTTTCCCTGATATGTTTAGCTTATCAGTTTCCTGCAGTTCATCTCCCCTGGGGAGTAAACGCAGTTCTTTCAGACTGGGCCTTCATCTCCAGAACCCTGTATGCTAAGCGTGCTCACCCAGCAAGTCCAACAGGAGTAGTTAGTCACACTTACTCCTCATTAGTGATTATAATGACCCACAGTCATCTTAAATCCAATTATAGCTACTTCCAAATATAGGAATATATATATTTGTCAGATAATGGGAGGCAAGTTTCTATGCATGACATGTCTTACTTAAGGTCTTCTGGCTCTCCAACCAGAAGACTGACAAGTTTCAGTTTCTTTAGCCTCCCTATCAAGGCTATGGTTCATCTTGTCAGCTGTAGTTGCCTGAACTCTCATGAGTGAACGTTCTCTGAACTGCTAATATTTCCCTTGACCTTCTACCCTGAAACTTTGGCAAAGCAAGCTTTACAATTTGACTGGAGCCCTGCAGCAGGTCTTCACAAGGCAATAGCTGCTATTTTTAACTGCTTCTTGCTTACTAGTTTATCTAAAGTACCTGGTTTTTCAGGGGTAAAAAAGCTGGCTGGTATCAAGCTAGCTCGCACTGAAAGATGAACTAGTGGTGAAGGCATATCCATATTTTTATACAGAATCCATAAATTCACAGGGACAGGTTTCAGTTCAGGGGAACAAGGATGCAGACATATCTGACCTTAAGTTCTCTGAACCGTTATAGATACTCAAAAAGCTTTTTAAAGTATAACTCCTGTTTTTAAACTAGAACTCATCTTCTCTCATATACCAAGTAGGCTTAGTGATTTTAACACATTGATTCATCTGCCTCCAGTCCCATATTTATGGATTATTTACTTCTAAAAGTAGAACAAGTAACTTTAATGTGAAGTGCCTCTTTCTAGCTATTTTAACATCTTTTATTCGTAAACAGGTTATACTCAGTGATGCTAACGTTCCTGTCAAAAAATAACTCCATTAAGTTTTACTAATACCTCACATCACATTTCTTACTGAATACACTGAAAACCCACCCTCACTTTTCATTCAGGCCATAAATAAATTTCTTTTTTTCTAAAAGTCTGTTATAAGTCCACCTCATTTCTGAAGGCATTCTTTCCAAAGAAAGCAGAACTATCTGTCCTATAAATCCTCTGCCATTTTTCTTGACTTTATACAACTGAATATCAAGCAGCACTAATAGCAATAAGCCTACACATAATCAGTTAAACAGAGGTATTGGTTTATTATTCATATTACTATCACTTCCAAACCCACCTATGATATTATGATCTAATATAAAGCACCTACAAGACTCCCACCATCCCACCGATGCTTGGAGTTCTCAAACATATTAAGAAATATTAAGAAATCTGTTAATTACAAAGAACCTATTTTTCATTTAGTGACCAAGATTACAAGTTAGCTTACATTATGATAAACTCTGCAGAGGTCACCAGTGGATGACTGACATTTCCACAACCTTTTATTTCCATGCATTTTTTCAAATACTTGTTGCTATATATAATGTCAAGCAGCTTAATGACAAGGTTGTACACATTCATTTGTGTCTTGGTTTTTGGGAGGTTTTTTAAAGGTGAAGTAGAAAACAGCCATGGTATTGACCTTTCAGAGAAACACATGATGTTTTCAAGGATTACATTTTTATGTTAATTCTTATTCGAAGTAATTGCAAAGAAAATGGAATGAAATCAGCCTCAGAGCTTACTGAAAACATAGCATTACTTGCTGTCCTTCTTGCATATATTTACAATAGGCACATCACTTAATACTGAAATATTGATCATCCTTAAAGAGCATTGTATTTATGTTGAGTCTTCTTGAATTTGGCAATGTATATTTGATATTTTTCTTCTTCTTCACAGGTTATTTTTCAAACAAATGTTGACCTTTGTTTGCCTTTTTACAATCTCTAATCCATTTTATCTGCAAAAGAACATCTTGAATAGACTGGCAGTCTAAACTTAAAAACTCTTAACTGACAGCTAGAGTCACTGCTACATCCCTCTTGTCTTCACTAGTTAAACAGGGACTAGTGAAATTCCTGTATCTAGTCATAAAGCTACATAGCACTTAGTGAACAAAAAGAAAAAGATGGTGCTATACCATGAGTATTTCTGCTACCAAAAAAGTTAAGAACCTAAAGTTGCCCCAAAATTAAATCTCTCTTTCAAAAAAAGAATCTTTAGATGGCTTTCAGAAATGTAAAATAGAAAAATAACCACACTGCAGCTGCAACAGTTTCTGTCTTGGTGAGGAAGGAGGATGGGGGCAAAAAGAAGCAGTCTAACACTGTTATCAAACCTGTGTCATGGTCTTTTAAGTTTCCAGCCATGCTTCAATTAATAAGAAACAAATCCTGAAATCTTACAAGAAAGATTTTTTACCTGCCCATGATTCTACAATGCACTGATGTAAAAAATGTGAATCAAGTTCAGAGGAGGTATTTCAACTTCAGTTGAGAAAAAAAAAAATATAAGAACAGCAGATCCACACTGAAAATCAAAGCTTTCAATACATTAGGACAAAAACATTTATTGGACACATATGACTCCTCTAATGATCTGAAGGCTTGTATTCTGCTCTCAAAGATCTATTGAGCTAAACTGCAAGTATCGCACTGATAAATTACTCTAGATTAGTTATAGGTTAAGGACAAAAAGCCTTATCTTTATACTGACTAATTTTGCCCTGTTTGTAGTTGAACATATTTCTAGTGTTCCATCACTATTAAATTCATAGGTTTCTATTTCCATACTCCTAAACTTATTAGTAACACTAAAAAATCCATTACTTACTTAGGGGCAATAGTTACAGTGTTTCCTTTAGGTAATGAGAAATCATCAGCATCTCTTCCTACAAGAATAGCGTTGTACATCAAAGTTTTACTGCTTGGGTTTTTCAGACGCACCTATATCACAACAACAACAACAACATCAGCCCATTTTTATTCGATTTTTAGAGTATAAAAGGTGTGTTCTGCAGCTAAGTTCCAAAATACAAACTAAGGATATCAGAAAATAAGGTAGTATTTCAAATAACTAGGTAGATGATTTTTCTTCCTAAGGGGTATAGACTGCCCACAGACTATATAACCTCGGTTTTTCTGAGTATTTTTTTTTTGCAGTGTACACTGAACTCCTATGCCTGTTAATTTCTTATTCTTCTCTATCTTTGATCTCAGATTTGTTAGACTGTGCAGATTTTTGCTGTGCTTACAAGCATAGGGAAAAAAACAGCAGCAGAAGTCAGGAAAAAGAGAAAAAGAAGAAGGTGCATGCTTCCATCTTCTATATTTAACAGCCAAATGACATAACACCCATTAATTCTTTGGTGTAGTATAGAGATAATATAAACACAGATATACATACAGTGTTTTAACTTTGTACTGCTACAAACCTAAATTCAATGGTATCGGTACCTGTTTAACAACAGTTGCATGGAGAGCACCTGTAAATTCTATAGTCTTCTTGGGTAAGTAGTGAGGGAGACTTTCATATAGGTAGACACATAGAATAAGCATCATGACTGGGTTTGGATCACAGATGTCAGTGGCCTAATATTGAAAAAAAAAAGAAAAAAATAACCAGATATTCAGTTAAAATTTTGCCTGTATAGTTTAGAGGTATGAGGATGAAGAACAAAAAAGTTTAAGGTAATTCTTATTATACAAATATTTTCAACCTAACTTTTAACAACTGGATCAGGCCCATAGCTAAGATGAATGAGAGTCTTGTCAATGCACAAAAAATACAATTCTTGAGGACCACTGACATGCTCTGGTAATAAACCTAGGCCAAAAGGCAATACAACACTGTGAAAAAGTAAATATATATTCCAAAGAACAGAATACAACAGTCAATCTATCTTAAAATTTTGCAGAAAGGGCCTTGTTTCTCTAGTTAGCTCCTCATACAGGTACAGCAAAAAGCAGTTTCATGAATGTCCCTTGTCAGAACACAAAATCAGCTGAAATGACATTGAACAAGGATCCACAAGATCTAAATGCTTATGGATCTCCTTGGAGTATTAGAGACTGGGTATCCCACTATTCTGCCTCTGTCGACAGAGCAGTTGCTTGAGTAAAGAGTGTAAGAAATTGGGCAAATATAAAGTGGTCTTTCATTGATATAATTTGCCAGCTTCTGGAAAATAGTGTCTTAAGTATTTATGGATTATTGTTAAACACTTCTCTGTCATTATTTTAAATTCTTCTCTATTTCATTCTTTACATACAGAAATAAGCCTGACTGTCATTAACAGTTTATGAATTCTTGTTAATTAGAAATTGCTTTTGTGTTTTCTTCCTCTTCTGATGTTATTAAAATGCAATACTGGCTGAAATCTATTGCTTAAAACACAGGTCCATAAAAAGCAGCTGAGATTTAAGTCCTAAAGCAGGAGCTCTAAGAAAGCAAAATGATGCATCACTGAGCACAAGTACAAATAGCTCCACCCTCAGACAGCTTCTACTTGATGACTGATGGATCAACACCTGACGAAGGTTTTCTTCAGCTAGAAAAAGCTTCATTTGGACATAATAATTTTGTGAGGAGAAAGGGTATAAAGGGCAAACACTTGAAACTCTAGTGGAGCCACCTTCTTCCAACACAATGTAAAAAACCTCAGTAGCTTAAAGCAAATATTCCATGTAGAAAAAACTTTATACAAAATAAGAACCTAAGAGCAGCCTATCAGCTCAAACCATGGGCCAAAAGGGCACCACAAGCTGATGCCCAAATGAAAACGATTATATGGTAAGTACACATATACTTGAGTGTTTTCCCAAGCTCAAGCACGAGACTTCCTGAACAACATATGATTTCTGTCTATTTTCTGTTACTTACAGCTGTCACGTAGAGGCCATCCAGGGCCCATCGCACCTCCCAGCCAGGAGCAGAACAGCTATGGGGTACTGGGGCAGCCCCAGCCATGGCCATCAGGCACTTCCCCAGGGACCAGGACAGGCCAAGGCTGGGATAAGGGCCTATGGGTGGGCCCAGCTCAGCAACACCCATGGCGGGGCAGGGCTGTGGGGAGCTGGAGATCAGCCCTGCTGCAGCATCACTGGGGCAGGGGCTGATGGCCCCGGGGGGGCTGATGTGGGATCCTGCGCTCTGGGCAGGTGGGGGGAGCCCTGAGGAGCTGGGCAGGAGCAGGCAGGGCTGGGGGTACCCTCAGGGCCTTGACAGTAGTTAAGTCTGAAGAGCATTCAACCTACATTGTCTGATAACTCTACTATAGACATTTCAGAATATTGTATTTTTAACAAGGCTCCATCTCCCTGGTTGAAAGGAAACCAGAAGGAGCTGTAACCCTGAATAAACTCCTAATGTCTGCTTTAGGAAGAGGAACTTCTCCTTCATACCCTAAAGCCTTGCAGGACAGGGTAGGAAGGAAAAAAAGAGGGAGAGAATCTGAGTACTGGAGAAGATGGCAAGGATTGCCTCATGAACTAAAAGCTGAGAAGGAATGCAGCCTCTTCTCAAAGGATAAACATTATTTAAGGAAAGATGAGTTAGTTACTGAAAGCTTCACAGACTTTTTACTGACTACAGCTCAGCCCTAATTAAAGTAAATGCCTGTAGTCCTGTAAATTAAATGCCTGTAGTCCTGTGTGAATGTGTTCTGTGCACTTTGTACTATAAGGTTTACGAATTTTCGTTTGGTTTGGTACAACAGGAAAGAGAAACCTGTCAGGATATATTAGAACAGACAAGCCATACCATATTTTTACCTATATATATATTACATTCATTCTTGCATTACATCTCTCTAGGTAACCTCCAAGTTTTCTTAATTTCCTTTCTGTTTTAATAAGTCAGAGACAGGTAGGAGATTCCATAGAAAAGGCAGAACTGGAGCTCCCCTGGTGGCAAATCCATTGTCTTCATGGAGCACAAAGGCAGGAAGAGTTCCTGACTGCTTCCTCCCTCTTTTCTTGCTCTGTGCCCAGACAAGCATCGCATCCTGCTCCCAGCAGTTCTAGCACAACTCCTTCTCTAACCTTCCAAGAGAGCAGGTACATCACTGGGCACTGATCTGAAGTTTCCCTGTCATTCTCCATCGTCTCCTAGATAATGCTTGTCCTCATATTCTTAAGATTCATACCATATACTCTTTATGCACTGATGTAATCATATGCTTCATCTGGTATTTCTATTTATTTCCATCACCACTGTTTTTTAAGGTTGGAATTTTAGGATGCTCTTACTATGCAAAGTAAAAAAGCTTCTTCCCTGCCAAAACCTTTAAACATGAACTCTGAAAAAATATTCGGATGTTTTCCATTCATTTATCTCAGTAATAGCTATTGAATATTAACAAGTATTTGTAGAAGTCATTCCAATATAGCTGTGGTTTTACACCTCTACTGTTCATCTTTCCTACATTTTCATCTTCATTTAAGATAGCAAAAATGCCAGAGCAGATTATCAGTTGAAGTCTTTCTCTTGCCACCTACTTCTACTCATTTCCACTTAGATCAGAACTTATTCCCTCAGAAAACATTATTCTGTTTTGTCCTGTGCTGAATTCATAAAACTGCATTTGTGACATTAATCTATTAGTCTAGGAACTAATTTTAAAAAAATAAAAATCAGTGTATTTCATACTCAGCAGAAAATTCACGTAGTCTATATATATTATTTGCTCTAAAAACTTCTGTGTTAGCAAACAGTAGCAATTAATAAAGTTTAAGAGATTTATGCCTTAAACTATTTCCACAACAAAGTTTCTCAAAAATATAAAAAAACCTCTCACATTTCTTGGAGAGTTGGGTGCTTGCTTGATATCTCTTTCTTTGTGCTCTAATATTGCCTAGCTAAAGAAAATACCGAAGCTGATGAACTGGATAAAATATTAGGCTTCAAATTCTAAATATTCCAAGGTAGGAATATAACAAAACTGGACAAGAAATTCAAGGGCTAGTAGTTTGGTTCTGTTGCAGAAACAAAGTTATTTAACTGTTACAACACCATAATCTCTGGACTGTTAATTCCATAACCAACTCTTCATGTTTTCAATCACTTGTATATTACTAAAGCCTGGTCTTTAGCATTGCTGGTACTATTGCTCAGAAAGCAGTTTGTAACTGCTTACAAATAATGCCTCTTGATTTTATGAAAATAAGTTTATAACTTACTGCAAAAATTAAATGGCACTAACTGCCTCTAAGTCATTCCATGATATTTAGAAAATGCTGGCAGTTCTGTTTTATTAGCATAGCAGTGTAGTGGACTGATACTTAGAATAGAATGTATGACAAACAAATATTAATCGATCTAGCTGGAAAAGGAAAAGTAAAAACAAACCAGAGTGCTTTAAATCCAAAATAATCACAGTAACTATAAGCCAAAGTTCAGACTGACAGAAAAGAGGAGCGAAAAAATTTATTAAAAGATATCAGGAAGCAGTAGATCACTGAACCACTTCTTGTGGCAGTAACTCTCCAGTTTTCTGAACATGTAATTATTAGTCTACCAATGTAATGAAGCAAACTATTCAACAGATGCAAAAAGCATGCAAGACGGCTTTCCCCACTACAAAGCCTACACAGCAATGATGAAAAAAGACACCCTATGCCAAAGAACAGCTTCTAGCAGGACACAAATAACTGAAAAATAGAAAAACCTTGCAATCAGCAGGCATGAAGTGTTACCTAGGGAACCAATTTAAACCAACAATTGAAAATGACTATTGAAAATCATGGCAAAAATATTAAACAAATGGAAGGTAATAAAAATACTATATTAAATTTCAGAAACAGAAAGCTATGCATTAATCTTTATTAGTTATTTTTAGATTTGCAAGGCTTAAACATTGAACTTAAAAGGTACACATATGGGAAACAATGTTGTTTGTGAACAAAAGGTAGTTCCTAAGTTTATATAGGCTTTGCTTGTACAGCAGCCAAATTTCCAATAAGCTGGAAGTCAATGTGAGAACAGAACACTCAGCAACTATGGAAAAAAGGATCAAGTAGTCATTTTGGTGTCTAAGTAAAGCTTAGAAGTCTATATTTGTGTATGTTTGTAATGTATACACATGTCAATAACCTTTTTACAAGACTGCATCCATCCCAGATGTGTCCAGTTTCTCTTTAGAAATAACCCAGGTGAGACCATTATCAGGTCTGAGTAATTTTCAGTTGCTCTGATGAAAATAAAAAGCACCACTGATTTTGAAACATACATTTCCTTTCTTACATTTCCACAATATGTTTATGGGATGATGGTTTTCTTGGACAAAGCGTCCATAGAAATGCTTTGACTGTCTTCCTTCATCTGCCTCTGTATGTGTGTGTTTCCAGAGCAAAACCAGTACAAGGTACAACACTTAATTCGAGGTTTTAGCTAACAAGTTCCATCCCTTTGTTTTCTCGTCTTTCTCCCACCCCTTGCTGTAATCCATTATGAGTAAGGGAGTCACTCCTTTTGTGGTTAATGATGTGACATTGAAGTCAACGGAGAAATTGTTGTGTGATGAGTGAAACAGAAAAAATGACAGCCAGTACAAAACAAAAAGGGTGTAAGACTGTCCATGTTAGGCTACAGAATCATAGATCACAAAATGGTTTGGGTTGGAGGGGAACTTAAAGACCATCTAGTCCCAACTCCCCTGCCATGGGCAGGCACAGCTTCCATTAGATCAGGCTGCTCAAAGCCCCATCCAGCCTGGCCTTGAACAATTCCATGGAGGGGGCATCTACAACCTCTCTGGGCAGCCTGTTCCAGTGTCTCCCCACACACAGAGTAAAGAATTTCTTCCTAATATCTAATCTAAATCTACCCCCTTTAAATTTAAAACCATTATCTGTCACCCTATGCCTACACTCCCTGATAAAGAGTCCCTTCCCGTTTTTCCTGTAGGCCCCCTTTAAGTACTGCGAGGCTGCTATAAGATCTCCCCAGAGCCCTCTCTTCTTCAGGCTAAGTAACCCCAACTCCCTCACAGGGGAGAGTCCTCACAGGGGAAGTGCTCCAGCCCCCAGATCTTCTTTGTGGCCCTCCTCTGGACCTGCTCAAGCAGGTTCATGTCCTTCTTATGCTGGGGACCCCAGAGCCAATGCAGCGCTCCAGGTGGGGTCTCACAAGAGCCGAACAGAGGAGCAGAATCACCTCCCCTAACCTGCTGGCCACACTTCTGTTGATGCAGCCCAGCATGCGACTGTCTTTCTGGGCTGTAAGCACACATTGCCAGCTCATATTCAGTTTTTCATCTGCTAGTACCCCCAATTTTTTCTCCTCAGGGCTGCCCTCAATCCGCTCATTGCCCAGCCTGCATCCATGTTTGGGATTGCCGCCACCCAGCAGCAGAACCTTGCATTTGACCTTGTTGAACTCCATGAGGTTTGCACAGGCCCACCTCTCTAGCCTGTCGAGGTCCCTCTGGATGGCATCCCTTCCCTCTGGAGTATCAGCCACACCACTCAGCTTGGTGTCATCCACAGACTTGCTGAGGGTGCATCAATTCCACTGTCTACGTCCCTGACAAAGACATTAAATAATACTGGGCCCAGTATGCACCCCTGAGGGACACTACTCATCACTGGTGTCCACCTGGGCATTGAGCCATTCACTGCAAGTCTTTGAGTGCAATCATCCAGCCAACTCCTTATCCACTGAGTGGTCCGCCCATCAAAGCCATGTCTTTCCATTTTAGAGACAAGGATGTTGTGTGGGACAATATCAAATGCTTTGCACAATATTATCAATAAAGCTGAATGACAGGCAAATATTCTTTATCTAATGCTCTGATTTATCAGGCTTACAGATCAAAGCAAATAGTTGTTGCATCCACTTTTATAAGGATGCTTAGGAAGATTCAGTCCTTTGCAACTCTTTTCAAGTGGTTTTCCCAGAATACCCTAGGGAAGATATATATGAGAAGACAATAGCTACTCTAACAAATAAAAGTTATTTAATTTTTCCTCTCTTCTGTTTTCTGAGTTTAAGACTGCACATCAATATTAGATTCCTATCTCAGGCAAACCAAGGCATTTGCATTTACATTATAGATTGGTAGACAGATACAGAGTTCTATCTGTGCATTTACAAATTTTAGTCAAATAACTAAGAATAAAAAAATAAATCTTTTTCCTTAAAGTTACTTTTGTCAAGAAATTGTCATGTTTACCAAGTTAATAGCTCCTTACTAACGTACAGGAAACTGAAGACAAAAAAGTGTAATCTTCTTTACAGATGATTGTAATAAAACTATGACTACAAAATTAAGTGACAGCCAGGAAGTTACCTTCCTAAGTGCATGCAATAATCTTTAGGCTACCTCAAGGAAAAAAACTTACTTATAATGGAAATTTAAAAAATTCTATGTTACCGCATTTCTTTCTTCTTCTCCATTAGCTGCTGACAGCATCTTCTTTCTCTCTTCCATTTCAGACTCAAGTCCTAGGGTTACCTTCTACCCCCCTTTCTTGCTCATATGGCCATGTTATTGCGCAGTTTCACTGCTTTCTACTTCACATCAATGCTGAATTCCTCCCTTCAGTTCAACAGAACAGCCACATCCATTTTCAGCCTCTTAACACTCTGACTTTACCCACAACATCTTCTAAAGCTTGTTTGAAAATATCCTCCCTTTTACTTGGTATCAATATGCATGTCAATATTGTTGGCCCCAATTTTAAATCAGTTAGTAGCAAATTGAGTTCTTCTTCTGGATATTCCCAATCACTGCCTCGTCTCTCCTAATCTATCCTTGTCATGTACCTTCCCTCCATATCACTGTTATCCACCATGCTTTCTTGCAATACTTTGTTTTGGGCTTTCAATTGGATCTTCTTCAAATCAAAGCATTTTAGAATTTAGAAATATCAAACACAAAGAAAAAATACATAGAAAGACACCGTTAATACTCCAGGATTGAACTGTCAGTCACGATTAGAAAGTGGAAACAAAGAATTTCTCGCCCCAAGTACTCCATTTTAAGCCTATATCTTAATCCTTAAGAGGATTTAAAAGCCTTGAACTCCATTAGAGGTGTCATTTAATCTTGCAGCTGAAGTCTTCCAGACAGTTAAACTTCTTTGTTATTACAGAATCTTAGATTTTTAAAGTGATTGAAAGTGCCATCTATTCCAAACCTAATACGTGTCTTAGCTTGTGTGGTCACAACCATTCTTGCATTAATTAATGCAAAGCTGTCCTGAGAGTTCAGAAGCAGCAACTGCCTGACAGTCAAGAACTTTGCCAATATTGTTGGAACATTTTAGCTTGCTAAATTTAAGGGACAAGACTGTCAGAAAAATCACAAATTAGGACAGTTCAGCAATAGAATTAATGTGTTTTGCTGCTTTTATTGCTGAAGAACAAGAAGCTTAAGAAATTTCTACATTAGTCTTAGAAAAGCATATATGAATTCCAATAAATCTATGTAAAAAGTACCCTTTACCGTCTCTCTTTTTTTCTTTTTACTTTCCACAATATTTTGTTTGTAGAACATGCCTTAGCTAGAATTAAAATACAGACCTCAAAGATCCAAGATCTGTTCCTTTTTCTGGTGTTGACTGATTATCTAGCTTTGTTTAAACTCCTAGTTTGTATGGAGATGGACTTTGCCATCTATGAAAACAGCAATACCTCAAAAATATGCTGAACTAATAATGCTGTGGTATTGTAGATATTGTACTCTTAAAAAACACTAAGTGTATTAGGGAGAATGTCCTGGAGTTCTGCTTCCACCTTTAATGTGGTTAACTCCTTTTGCATATCTGGCATCCAGCCTCTGCCTTCATGTGCTGAACTGCCTTTTTCTTATTAAAAGCTGAGGCAAAATACATCTTCATTTTGAGGATTATACCTAGATTATCTTTTTACGCTTCCTGTCAGTCACAAGTATACAAAACAATAGATTTTCTTGGTTTAGCCTGTCATAGCAAAGCCATTTATAACTGCATATCTGTATCAGGATGTGGGAGCAAGACAGTAGCTGATACAACTGAATATAGCAGAGTTAATTTTTCCCTGTAATCATAATGCAATTGAATTAAAAGGGAAGTAAAAAGTCATAACTGAGCTTCCTTTCAGACCACTTTCTTCACACCACACCTCTAGCTCTGACTCCTAATACTATTAATTCCTTTGGAAAGTTTTTTCATACACTGACAAATACTATGCCTATTCTGCTGTATCCTCTTCTGGTCTTCTAGCCAGCCCAGTATGCTCCACACTCAGCCCAGCCCATCACAGTCCCTGGCATTCACTTTGCTCATACTGGACGCTGCATAACTCTGCAAATCCTTAACAGAAAAGATGTAACCCTAAACAGTTTTCACTAGTTTTGCTAAGGACAGAATTTTTAATGACTCAGGGAGCAAAGGAGAAAAGGAAAGTAAGTGGGAATCTGCTATTTTAAATAGGCACTAGTTCGGTTACTAACACACGCAACCAGTACATGGAAGATACGAGCATGAATCCCTGTGAGCATGTAACCTTGCAATACAGCCTTGCCATTGCTATTAACAGCCCATAAGCTTTGTACTGAATTTACAGGGCCTCAGCACTGGGGTTTGACAAATCTTCGCTGTCTGGAGGCTTGCTGACCAGCTTGTAGAGCTTTGCTTTACTTGGTTTAGCTGTGACAGCAACTTTTTTAATTGACCAGGCTTCTGTGACTAATTTGTTTTACTTTTATCTTTGTATGGTACTACCAGAACCCACAGCTGAAAATAACTCACAAATGGTCAGTTAAAGAAATACGGACAGGGAGCAGGAGAAAACTGGTTTTACAGACAACAAAAAGAACCAAGAAATAATATCCAACATAGGTAAAGGGCACCATATACAGAAAATTTTGAGCTGTAGGCCAGTGAAAAAAAGACACAGATATAAAGCATGTTACTAAACATATAAAAATGATCCTAGGTGGATCCTAGATTATAGAATAAACTAACATCAACATCATATTCCTGCCAAAAAAAGATGTCAGAAGCTGATGGCTTTACAGTGTTACTCTCACCAGCAGTCCAAAGCTACTGACTTCTGGGCGCATCAAATCTGAGGCAGAACCTTCATGGCCCTTCATGATTAAACGGGTGCACATAAGTGTCACCAGACATTCACATAGTGTTTTTTACCTCTCCTGTTTAGGTTTAAGTTCATTATATTTGTTCTTGAATATATTTTTTTCTAGATTGCCTTAGAATGATGATAATAAATTCCACTCAGGCTTTCATTGTGTAATTTATGATGCTAGAATCTGAAATGGATTAATCTTATGTTCAGCTAGTTGTATATATGTGATTCTACAATGCAAGGAATTATGGAAATTACTTGTAATTAAGTGTATTTATATCAAGCGGTATTTTGGTTTCCATCATACAGTAGCGCATTATGAAACAAAGCTGCATCACTAAAATCTCACCTTAATTTAATGCACAATATTACTATCACAAAAGTAAAAAAAAATAAATTTAAAAGTATATAAGAACTGCTAATGTAAAATGATTTACCTTTATGTCTATAGCCAGACTGACAGCATGCATAGCATTCACCAGTATCAAACAGTTGTGCAGGAACTGTTCAGGAGTTCTTGGATTAGTATACATCCTTACAAAGTGAGTAGCAATCTAGAGAAGACAGAGAAATCAAACTCTTGATCTTCCACTACACAAAATTACTATGTTTGTATCTTCACTCTTTCAGCAGTTCATAAGATCCAAATTTTGCACTAAAATTCCCTATTAAGAATATACCCAGAGAAAAGATAAAATATTGAAATAATCACTCTAGATTCACTAAATGTTGGGTTGTTTTTTTAAAAAAAAAAAAACACAGAAGCCAACAGTTCCAAATGAAAATAAGGTCTGAATAAACCCACTTATATTAATAAACTGTATAGAACATGCACAATATTAAGAAAAGTCCTTACCAAATATGGACAATAAGCTGCCAGCTGTGCTGCCAATACCAGACCATCTAGAAGATCCTGGTCAAAATTTACTATCCATCTCACTGGTGGTACTTCACCTGATTTAAAAACAGAGCAAGATGAATTAGACTCGTTTCCCCTGGTATGCCTAGCTTTATTCTAGATAGATATGATGACTATTTGAAATGATGGAGTAGAGGAAGGAGCAGAAAAAGGAAACATCCATTCACATGTAGAATTTCCCAGATGTCATTCTTTTTCAGAGCTGAAAACATGAAAAATCTCACCTAGGATATTGTAACAATTATTCATACACTCTGATACAACATGTAAGAGTATTCATCACAACGGAAGGGAAAGCACATGAGCAAAACTTAACCTCACAGATTAGGAACCTAAACATGTAAATTCTTTTTATTTTTATAGGCATAACAGGCATAGGACTACTGAAACGCACGAAAATATGCATGAATCCTTTAAAGTTGCAATGTTTAAGCACAAAGAAGGAAAATACTATTAATTTCCTTTAAGGTCATATTAGATTATTTGGCACAAATGCAATATAAATGAAAGCTAACAGCTTAGTTCCTGCAGCATAGATCACTACTTCCACAATTTTGTTGTAAAGGCCTATGCCTCACAAGGTTAATTATTTTTTATATTTCTAAGGTTTTTATTTAAAATAAAACTGATTAGTAGGAAAGTAAATATACTTTATTTATCAGCATTTCTTATTTGAAGCATTCTATATCTTAAATATTTAAGACAGCGTTTAAACAACAGACTTCTGTTCTTAAGCATCATAATGAACCATAGGATGAATACAGTCACTTACAAACTCTCAACCTGAGATATTCTCTATAAAACAATTACAGACATACCAATAACTAAATGTTTTAAATCACTGCCTACACCCAATTACTGGTACTTTGCTCTCCAGATAATATGCACTTCATGAAGCATGAACACATAGAAGCTGATCCTTTTTGAAGGAGAGCAACCTGGTCACAAATATTCAAGTACTGAGTCATGCCTCCTCTGTCGTCTTATTTGCAGTTTCTGACAACTCCTATTGCAAAAATACCTATTGCTTAATTTTCTTTGGTTTTGTTACTGTCTCAGGTCGAAGCTCCCAGATTTAGGGAACACTTTGGACTTCAGCCCCTGACAAGGTTTTCAGATAGACTGGGATCATGCGTTCTCACACAGGACAAATTACATAGTTTTTATTTCACTATACATCCAGAGACTGTACTGTTTACCAAGTTTGAAGTTTTCTAGGTTGAAAAACAGTATGCTACAGGATCTGAGATGATCAAAAATCTCCTACATATTATAAACACATAAACATCTTAACATTATAATAAAAAGAAATGTTCTTTTCTTTCAGAAATGCTACCATTAAAAGATAAAAAAGGATTGTAGCACTGAACTGTTAAGATAGTAATACAACAATGTTCAGAACAGTCCACTCTCTTCATTAGCAAAAGAAGAATTTGGAGACACCAATAGTTGTCATAGATATAATTTAGAAGAACGGAAGCATAAAATGTTTCACCACGACACACATTTCAGATTGTTATTTCAAGTCTGTCCTTATTAAGAGCTTCGCTCTACAAGACCAAACACATGAAAGCAGGGGCACAAACTATGTATATTTTAAAGGTCTCTACCTTTACAGAAAGACTGCTATAAGCTAAATGGAATTTCAAGGAAGATAAAAGGATAGATTCTCTATGCATTTGGAATACAGTGGTCTCACTTGGTCATCAAGAATGCTGAATCTTTTGCTCTCACAAATCAGATGACACTATGCCATAGAGGTTACACTTCAGTGTTGCCAAGGATTTTAAACTTGAGACAGTATTTTGGGTTATGTTATATACTGTGCGAACAACAACTGTTAAAAGCACACTGACTAAGGAAGAAAGTAGGCTGTTGTATATTGACAATCATTAAATTTCTTAAGGTAACCTTATTCACGCCTCAGTGACTTCAGACATCAGTCAGACTGATGTAACCAAGTAAGTTACTGTCCAAAAGCCAGGCCACAAATCCAAAAAACATTCAAACTGGAAAAAAAATCCTGATCTTAAACAGTGGTAACCACTCCATGTAGTGTTGAAGACACTATGAATCTTCAAAATGGTTTTCTTTTACTAGCACTTCAGTTTATACCTTCCCAATTACCTTTACCTACCCACATTTGTTTGATATTAAGTGTGATTGCAAAATCGTAATTAGTGACAGGGAAAAAGTAGCTGGAAATGCTGCTGCTGCTAATGTCAGATCATAATTTATCAATATCAGCTCAAGTAACTTCAGTTGGTCCCCTAAGAAGTACGGTTAAATCAAATTTGCAAATAAGTAGCTATTATCAGCTACAGGTATAAATTAATTTGTGGAACTCTTCATTTCTACCAAACAGATTAGTCATAAGCTTATAAAATTGTTCTATAGAGCTGTAAATATTATGCTTCAGACTAAATTTAAGAGAGAAACTGTTCAAGAACCAGATAGAGGAAATAAAATAACCATGGGGCAAGTCATTAAAAAGGAAGTGCATTCAGATGGAATCCTACATTAATGAAAAGTAAATATATCAAATTATAATATCAAACAAAAATTAATTCCAGGAAAGACTAATTTTTAAGTACTTGCTTTCATAAAAGAAGCCAGCTAACATACAACAGAATGTTATTAAACCAGGACTTTGTATGTCATAGAAGAGTGAAATTCTTATAGAATTTTCAAAGATTGTTCATGAATATCAAGAATTAAAATTCTGATGTGCATATGCTTTGCAACAGGGGGTGCTAGTTCATTATGATCGAACTAAGAAAGGCACTCAGACTTCATAAATTATCACTGCCAGTTATTGGAGCTAACAGTATAGGGAAAAAAAGGTTATTATAAATAACCTTACATCCCTTCAGACACAGGGAACCCCAAGTTGTCCACCGTTGGAACTGATCTCCAGTCAAGATGCAGCCCACTGTACAGATGCAGTCTGTGTGAGTGTTAGCTTTTCTAGGACTCTAGGATTTTGTTAAAAGAAAACAATTCTGCTAATCATTTGTACCATCAGATAAAATCATGTTCACGTGAGAACTCAGTGCTGCAGTTTCAGTTAAAGACAAGGAGATGCTGGTGGCGTTATCACTGGTACTAAGCGGGAGCTGCCTACAGGCTCCTCTGTTACAGTTAGCTGGCAAAGTTTATCCTGTACCCAAGGGATCTACATAGCGCGGCACAGGCCTATGCCTGCTCAAGTTAACTGTTATGTGGATCATTTAGCTCCTTCATGTACAATGATCTTCCAGTTAGGATCACTACAACATATTAATGGTTTGGCATATTTATACTATTTGGAGAGAAGCTCCCCAAAGTGATTTAATTAAAAATTATTTTTTAAAAAAGTACCTTTTCCACAAAATAACAAAAATGAAAGCATGTTTCCTTACCAAGCACTTGGTACAGCTTCAGGATTATCTTTTGCTGATTTTCAAAGGAAAAAAATTGGAGGAATCAAGCCCTCCATTAGTGATCCAACACTGCAGTTGAAGTACAGGTCAAAAAGAATTATTCAGAAAACAATTCTGTAGGGACTTCTTATGACATGACACGTAAAGAAAGTAGATATTCAGAAAAAAACATACTCTGTAGGGAAAGATCCTTCTTTATGGCATGAGCACCAAATAAAGAGCCTCAGAAGGATTCAGTGTGCTGCCAAGAAAGACATTATACACCTAAAACATTACAATACAACCCAAATCCCTTATTTTTTCTTATTCATGCTGTAAAGTGACTTCAAACATTATTTCAGATGAAAGAAAAGATCAGCAGTTCAATGCGTTTGAAAACTAATGGCTGGTGCCGCCCACCGCTCTGGCTGCGATGCTCTGCCTCATCACACTATCCAGTCTCTTCCCATCGTTCTCTGTTCATACATCCAATTGCATTCAACAAGATGGCTTTCACAACAGCAACATCTTGGATCTAAACAGGTGTAACTTCGGCCAACACCTTCCCCTTCTCTCCTCCTCAAAACCTATTTGCTCTTTCAGAAGATAGGTCAAAATCTTACATAAATGAATCATTATATAAAATATGTTCTATCATATATTAATTATATTAATAACTACACTGTTCTTAAACAGTCTCTTTTCTTCTGGAAGGCCCTGAAGTGTTATTTATTCCATTTTCATTATTAAAACATAAGGTCTAACAGTTTAAATAAGAGAACTAGCTTAAAGAGAGAGACAAACTCTCTCCTCCCTCCTACAGAAAACAGCAAGTTTCTTCCAAAACATTCAAAAAATTGTTATTTCAAGTTACTGTCTAAAAAATCTCCTTTTCTGAAGAAAGTTTTAATTCAATTTAGACTTAATGATGCTTCTTTTATTATTGTTGTTTCATTAGTATGAACACAAAGACACCTAAATCACTTTACATGTTATTCTAAATATGCAGGAAATACATGTTCAGTTAAAAAGTGAACAAAACCCAGTATCTAAAAGAGGATTAGAATGAAAATTTCATTTTCTATCAGTTTCCAAATCAAAATTAAAGCATTCATTTTTAAATTCATAAAGAAAGAAAAGACACTGAATTTTTTTACACCTATTGTTTAACTGAAACAACTATTTTTTCAAGCAAAGTTTAAGGATCTTTGGTAATTCTGGAGGGCAAGGTACCAAAGATGAAGTCTGACTGGATATGTAACATCTCCCTGTTACCTATGACAGGAACAGAACACAGTAAATATGGGCCACTACATCTAAATTGGGACAGTATTAACTTAAACTAAATTCAGACCATCATTTTACAAATGTCTACAGTAGCAGATGTGAATTACATCCCAATTCCTTGGTAAATTGGTTGCAGTTATTTAAAAAATATTCAATGTAGTCACTGCAAAAACAAATACCTTAAAAATAGCGAAATACATTTTTAAAAGCTTACTTTTTTCCTAAAAAGTTAGTCTTTCTAATATAAATCCATCATATTATTGATCATAGTTGGGACCTATAAAATTCAATGATGTCTTTGTTTTTTTATTATTAATAGAACTTCAGACTCACTCTCAGAACACAATATTGGTATTTTTAATAAATCACCACTTCCACATTTTCATTTCTAACTTTTGAAGATTAACTACTTCTGCTTTCATTTTAAATTAGGTCCAATATTGAATTGTTGTTCTGGTTAATCACCCAGACTGATTTGCTCACCCTGGTTATAGAAACTCATTAAATCAGATGCTTTGATCAAAAACTAAACTTTATTGTGTATCTTATTTTAACTTTAAATCTTACTTTAAGTGTACCGTTAGCTGCCTTTAGGCTTCTGATGGGATATTACTGGAGTGTACTTAAGCAATACCAACTGTCCCTAGTACCTCTGTACTTTCTTCTATCTCCACTAATCTTTCCTTCACGGTGGTAGAATTGTCTGTGTAGCAGCAACGTGGATGTGGGAACCAAGCTGCCTTAAAAAGAAAGGGCAAAACTTTTCTTTAGTTTTTAATCTGGATCACACCAATTTGGTTTACCACGCAGCCACATAAATGGCTGTGCCTGTGGAAATAAAACATGGTAGCACTGTTGTTTAAAAAATGTTTATTGAACTAACTTTACAGCCTATGTAAATCAGACCACAAAGAAAAAAACTCACGAAGTGGAATATTTTCCCATTTTGACTAATTAAATACTTTTATAAACATTTTTGTCATTTTCCAGTTAGTCCTTCTACTATCAAACAACCTACTTAACTCAAATGCTTGTGAATAAATTAGTCAGAAAACATAATTTATTTTTCCTAATTACATCAAATCTAGCAGAAAATCTGCCAGCTAACCACTCTCCAATAATTATGTTTTAAAATATAATTACTCAATTTTAGTAGAAATAAACAATGGAAAACAGAAGTCTTACTCAGGATAACTCATTTTCCTCTAGGCATATAAATGTATTAAATTTCACTTCTATTGACAATTCTTGCAAAAAAAAAAAAGAAAATAAAAAATTACTAATGGATCTTTAAGATAAAGATTCTCAGCCAATGTCATGAGAAAAACCTTACTGATGGCCAAAATAGCTTAAAACGTGAATGCTAACAGGTAGAAGATAATTCTGTGTGGTTGAGGGGGGAAGGGGAAAGGAAATTGTCCAAATGGAACTTCTGTATCCTGAGACAGGATCCTGCTACTCGCCAGCCGCATCCCACAGGGGCTGGTTGCAGCTTGATAACACCTAAAGTGGCATGTTGTGAATCCTCCTGTTAATGAAGAGGCCTGAGACAGAAGCACCAATTCAGTTGATCACGAGTTGCACTTCTGCACATAGACTATTTAGACTGGGAAAACTGGGGACTTGGGGTTACAGAAAGAAGGAAAGGCCAAAAAGATGCAACCCCAAAAAGAAGCAGCTGTCTTGAAGAAACAACAGGGGACTGGAAAGAAGGTGAAGAACTTCCTAACTGGAGGAAAGATCTCGGAAGTAGGACAAGTTCCTGAAGGTCAGGAGATGCATAGAGACAAATACCAGTGGATGCCCAGGGACTTTGGAGAGTGACGCCTGAGACTGGTAACTGAGGAGCGGCACAGAATGAACTGACATGACCTCTGCCTGATCTTCTCAGACTAATAGCGGTTTCCCTGACAGGGAGGGAACTTGAGACCTTGTGAACATAGCACTGTGTGGAGCAACCGAGTGGGTGAAATTATCAAATAGGATAAGATTTCTGACCTTACTGGTTTTCCAATAAACCCCAGTATCCTGATCCATCACAGGCTGTCTTTTACTCTGTTTTGACCATGACAATAGGTGAAATCACTTCATAAAGGAAAATAACCCAGCAGGATGAACTTGGAGTGGATGTCCAGTCACTCTTATGTAATGTACTAAGACATTTACTGTGGTTATGGAAAGCTAAAATATACTGCAAGAGGCTTCTGTAAGTGACCTAAAATGAGAGTAGTTTTCTTTCAGTTGTTGGCCCTAATCAATACTGAAGGAAATAACATTCATACTCAATTCAGTGACTTGGGACTACCTTAATTCCTGTATTTATTTATTTTTAATAGGCAATTTTATTTTTAACTTGTAATGGCATCATGCGGCATGCATGCAGTAACCAAGCATTGTCCTCATCTTTCTTGTGACGAGTTAAACCAACTCTTAGAGACACTCTGCTTTCTTTTTTCATGAAGCATTTCTAGACAGAAGAAGCAAAATTTTGCCATGGCACTCTAATTATTCATTTCCATAGGATAATTTTTTTATTTTAAAAGTCAAGTTCCATTGAGTTTTTAAAAAATTTAAGTAGTCCCTGAAACACATTTTACATCAATTACTTAATATATAGTGTCACTCCTAATTTATCCCAAATGTAGAAAAATCAGATTTGTCAAAAACAAAATTTATGTGGGAATGTTTTCAAATTTAGATGTTTTCCCTCCCTTCTCCCACAAAGAGAAAGAAAAGATCAAACTGTCTTAGCTGTCACTCTTTGGGTTGGATTTCATCTTCCCCGATGAACCAATAGCACACAAGCCTGTAAGGTTTTTGCAGCACTTTTTTGCCAAAATCTTTCTTACTTTTCAATAAAACAAAAATAAATGTTTTTACATTTGTATGATTAGATTTGAAGCCTCAAGATTTTTTGCAGAATAAAAAAACTATTTTCCAAATTCAGATAATCAAGGAAATATTTACAACAATTCTACATGAAAACAACCACCAACCTATTTGTTGGCAGAATAGAAAGCAACAGTCACCCTAAACTTCTCTCGGTCAAATTTCGTCTATCTGAAAGGTAGACGATACTGTGAACAAAGGAGAAATACTAGACATTTTCTCTTCAGTAAGATTTTGATCACTTTCTCATGAAGAAGCAAGGAAAAGGTAGTCTAGGAAAAAGGTAGTTAGGTGGAGCACAAAACTCACTGCAAAACAGTAAGTCTATCAGCTGTCCACAAATCAAACTGCAAAGGCCTAGATTGTATACTATTCAGTATTTTCATCTGCAACTTGGAAAAATAGCATAATACTACCTTAGTCCAATCTGGACATAATATCAGGCAGGCTAATGAATTGGCTCTGGGAAGAAAAATGGGTTGCAAATACTGTGAGGAAAGGACTATAATTTAAGCTCTTGAACAATTGGAGTAGTGATCTGAAACAAATGGGATGAAATCCAATAATGATGCATGCAGTGTATTACACTTAATTAAGAATAATTCATGGAAAATGGATAGATGGAAATTCTGCAGAAAAGAATCTGGAGGTAACAGAAATTCTCATACTGTTGCAGAAAAAGCAAATACATTGCTAGGATGCATAAATAGGAGAGTTGTATCTTAAGCAGGCAGACTGATCCTTTCCCTTCTGTTCAGTTCTAATAAAGTCTCACCTGGTATAAAACACAGTAATTGCCACCAAACTTCAAGAAAGATGTGGATCAACTAAGAGAGTTTACCAGAAAAGAAATGAGCCGAGTACACAAAAAGACTGAGGGAATGGAATAGTTTGGCCAAGGAGGGTGAGGGGGAGCAACTGAAGCAGAACATACCAATTTTTGGATGTGTATGAAATTTCTAGAAAAGCAAAGAAGATTCACTACACACCACAATTTAGAATAAAAAACATGGACTTAAATTTTAGCAGGGGAAATTTGGGGTTAGGCTAGACAGTAGGAAAATCTTTTAAATGGAAATGAGTGGGGAATACTGGTAGATATTCCCTAAAGTGGACCATGGAATCTCCTTTTTCAGAGATTTTTATAACACGCTAGCAAAATCCCTGTCCAGTACACCACAGATAGTATCAGTTTAGTCTTCGCACAAAAGAATCATAAAATCATAGAAGCGTTTATCTTGGAAAAGACCTCTGTAATCATCAAGTCCAACCATCAACCCAACACCACCAGGCCTCCTGAACCATCTCCCGAAGTGCCACGTCTACATGTTTTTTGAACACCTCCAGGGATGGGGACTCCACCACCTCTCTGGGCAGCCTCTTCCAATGCCTGACCACTCAGTGAAGAAATTTTTCCTAATATCCAATCAAAACCTCCCCACGCGCAACTTGAGGCCACTTCCACTCGTCCTGTCACTTGCTACTTGGGAGAAGAGACCAACACCCACCTCACTACAACCTCCTTTCAGGTAGTTGTAGAGAACAATAAGGTCTCCCCTCCGCTTCCTCCAGGCTAAACAACCCCAGCTCCCTCACCTGCTCCTCATCAGATTTGTTCTCTAGACCCTTCTCTGTACACATTCCAGCAACTCAATGTCTTTCTTTTAGTGAGGGGCCCAAAACTGAACACAGCACTCCAGGTGCGGCCTCACCAGTGCCGAGTACAGGGATACGATCACCTCCCTGCTCCTGCTGGCCACACCATTCCTAATACAAGCCAGGATGCTGTTGGCCTTCTTGGCCACCTGGGCACGCTGCTGGCTCATGTTCAGCTGGCTGTCAACCAACACTCCCAGGTCCTTTTCCACCGGGCAGGTTCCCAGCCACTCTTTCCCAAGCCTGTAGCATTCCATGGGGTTGTTGTGATGCAAATGCAGGACCCAGCACTTGGCCTTGTTAAACCTCATACAATTGGCCTTGGCCCATCGATCCAGCCTGTCCCAATCGATCTGCAGAGCCTTCCTGCCCTCCAGCAGATCAACACTTCCACCCAATTTGGTGTCATCTGCAAACTTCCTGAGGGTGCACTCGATCCCCTCATCCAGATCATTGATAAAGATATTAAACAAGGCTGGTCCCAAAACTGTGCCCTGGGGAACATCACTTGTGATCAGCCACCAACTGGATTTAGCTCTGCTCATAACTCTCTGGGCTTGGCCGTATAGCCAGTTTTTTACCCAGCAAAGAGTACATCTGTGTAAGCCATGAACCACCAACTTCTCTAGGAAGATGATGTGTCAAAGGCTTTACTAAAGTCCAGATAGACATTATCCACAGCCTTTTCCTCATCCACGAGGTGGGTCACCTGGTCAGGCAGGACGCTCCTTTCATGAAGCCATGCTGGCTGGGTCTGATCCCCTTGGTTGTCCTGCAGGTGCTTGGTGAGCGCACTCAGGATGAACTGCTCCATAATCTTCCCCAGTACCAAGGTCAGACTGACTGGCCTGTATTTCCCTGGATCCTCCTTCCGGCCCTTCTTGTAGATGGGTGTCACATCGGCAAGCCTCCAGTCATCCGGGACCTCCCCTGTTAACCAGGACTGCTGACAAATGATGGAGAGTGGCTTGGCAAGCTCCTCCACCAGCTCCCTCAGTAATCTTGAGTGGATCCCATCCAGCCCCTTAGACTTCTGTGCGTACAGGTGGCTCAGCAGGTTGTAAACTCTTTCCTCCTGGGGGGTTTATTCTGCTTCCTGTCCCTGTCTTCCAGCTCAGGGGACTGAATGCCCCAGGGATAACTGGATAACTGGTCTGACTATTAATACTGAGGCAAAGAAGGCATTAAGTACCTCAGCCTTTTCCTCATGCTTGGTGGCAATGTTCCCCACCACATCCAATAAAGGATGGAGATTTTCCTTGGCTGTCTTTCTGTTGTTAATGTATTTGTAAACACATTTTTTGTTATCCCTTACAACAGTGGCCAGACTGAGCTCTAGCTGGGCTTTTGCCTTTCTAATTTTCTCTCTGCATGACCTAACAAGATCCCTGTACTCTTCTTGAGTTGCTTGCCCCTTCTTCCAAAAGTGGTAAACTCTCCTTTTTTTCCTGAGTTCCAGCCAAAGCTCTCTGTTCTGCCGGGCTGGTCATCTTTGCCAGTTTATCTCGCAGCACCTGGGGACAGCCTGCTCTTGTGACTTCCTTCTTGAAGAATGCCCAGCTCTTTTGGACCCCTTTGCCCTTCAGGACTGTCTCCCAAGGGACTCTGTTAACCAGTGCCCTGAACAGGCCAATGTCTGCCCTCCAGAAGCCCATGGTAGTGGTTCTGCTGACCCCGCTCCTTACTTCACCAAGAGGAAACAGATAATTTCTGTTCTTTTTCTCCCTTTCCTACTTTCTGTGCTGTACTGTGGGTTTTTTTCACATTTGACTTTTATTAACTGATCCATCAGTATGCTTTATCTCACTGACTTACTAAAACTGGTTTATACCTGCTTTGTGCTGCAGAACACCAGAAACATACAATTTACTTTCTGCTATCCCCTTTTATTCCAGTTCCTCCAATGTTCTGAAGTCACTCTTTCTGCCTCCCATACCACACTATTTTATTCCTCACCAACTGTAGAAAAAGATCAGTTTTAAGACAAACATTTTTAAGAAAAGATTCACAGAAATTTGTTTTGGTAACAAAGTATCTCTTTGAAGATAGATGGTAGTGTTACTATTCAAAGAAACAGCCCACAAAAATGGCCAATTGTATAAAGAGTTCACAGAAATCTCCGAAGCCATTGTTTCGAATGGTTATGAAGTCAAACATTTCAGTTTCAAAATAGCTAACACATCCCACTGCTAACAGTGAAAATGAAATCCTTAAAGCTGTTGCTTCTTTTCTGAAAGAAACTATATCCAACCTTATTCTAAATAGATACACGATGGTACTCTTTGGCATCAGTTCCACAAAATAAATTAAAAAAAAAAAAAAAAAAAAAAACCAACAACCAACAGTACAAAGTGGTTGGCAAGCCAAAACCATGATCATCTTTCTGGTAGAACAACACTGTTCAGCCCTCCCCAAAAAACACTATACTTAAACAACTCTTCCACCACACACACCACATCACCTTTGTTCTGGAAAAAATTACAATGAAAAATTACCATCAATCTTAAAAGAAAAATTCCAGTAAAAAGGGAAAAAAATAGTAACACAGAAGTATGATGTACTGGTATTATCTGGATAAGACCATCCAGAAAGAACAAAATGGTCTTATACAAAGCATTAAAACTCTTAAAGGGTCAGATTTTATTTAATCTACTAAGATTCAGAGATATTTTATACAAAAAAGTAAGAATAGCAATAAATCTTTCAAGTACTATATTTCTTATGAAGCTGTTCTGTTGTTTTCATCAGCAATAAAAAAGTTAAATTCTTGCTATCCGTTGCAAAATCAACTGATATATGTCTAAGAAGGCACAGCAGATGTCTTCACAAATGATAAATCTATTATATAGCCAACAAGCAATTTTTTCAAATTCTGAGTTACTGAAAAACAGAGGAAAAAATATACAAGGTTAGGCTAATATTCTGTAAGACTTTCCAAACAAACCTAATACATTCACATAAAAATCTTGAAACTGATGACCTTTAATGATCAAAGATATGAAATGGCACTTTATAAGGAATTAATAAATTAGCCTATGGAACTACAAAGGAAAAGTAACAATTGAGTGGTGATATGACAGCAGTCTATATAAGTAGGTGTGACATTGACAATGGGAACCAGACATTATTGTTAAACAGCTCAATGTAATACATGAATTTGCAGGTAAAGGAAGTACCAAATTACAGTATTAAGCAGCAAGCTCAAAACAAGACATTTTACATACAATATAGATTTTAAACCTACTTACTTCAGAATGGTGTGACGCTAGAAGTTTGCATAGGATCAAAATACAATTAAAGGAATTCACACAATAAAAATCTAGCACAACCTTACAGAATTACCACCTTCATCTCAAGTAGTCTTGAATTTCAAATCAGGAAGTCGCAGAGTATGCATAAAGTATTGCTATAAGTTTGCACTGTTACTCGTCTCTAAGCGTCTTCTATTGGAGGTAGAATACTGAGCTAGACAGGCCTTTAAACTACTACAGTATGTCCTTTTTAATGTAAATTACTGCAGTAAGAATGGTTTATAATATTATATAAAACTTCCTATTCTGGGATCTGAAAATCTCTGGAGGTGGAACTAATCTATAGCTATAATAACACCTATAGTCTTGTTTCAATAGCTTAAATCTGGTACCAAATAATACAAACATTTACAGAAGAAATATGTAGCAATAACCTTTTCTGTAAGTGCTGACATGAGAACCAGGACGAGGTTTAAAATTATGGTACTGAAGTTTACAACAGAGTTTACAGCATAAGAAAGATGAGCGGAATATTTTTTGAAAAAGGCTACTGTGTTTTTCCTAAAATGTATTTAGGATTAACAGAATGATATCTACCTTCAGCACATACAGGATGTGATGCTACGTTTATCTTAACATGGAAAACAAGAAGTCTTTTATTAGCGACTCATAGGCTAATTAGAGTTCCTACTTCAGGCAGGATGCTGCCACTCTTGCTCATCAAAACTGATAATTGTTCTTCTATGAACTCCTGAAATATCAGGGGTAGATCATTTAATAGCCCTGATAATTCATAATAATTCTAACCAGAAAAGTTCAAGATGCACCACATGGGGCAGTGACAGAAAGACGGATGCGCTGGGGATATGTCTCATTTATTCCCATCTGTTGCAGAAGGCTTTTACCCTGAGGCATGAACATTTACCTTTCTGCTCCTAATGAAATTTTCCAATCATCCATCTACGCAGGTCTGTTTTATTTTTGCTGATTCTTATCCCAAATAGCATCTTAAGTTGACAAATTCCTTAGGTTTTTATGTATCACATAAGAAAAGTGTTACCGTATATCAGTCTCCATTTTGTTGCTTTTCAGCAGAAAGTTTCCATTTGTAACGAGAACTAGTTTTAAAATCACTGAATGATACTAAAAGCCTCTAGATTAAAATGTCACCTTCAACACAATTTTTTTTTAATCATGGCATTTCACGTATAGATCCCTTTGATTTAAAATGTAATAAATCACAATTCATTACAGCATACCTAGCTTCTGTACTGGCTTCGGAATTAATACTATAAACCCCACAACATATTTTTTAGTCAAAAGGAAAAAAAAGGTTGAAGACTGCTCTCAATGAAATTCACAGAAATTCACTGTTTGATACCTACAATGAATTGACAGACCTTTTTCAATCTTCATAATCTGAAATATGTTTTCTCTTCATGAGATATCTGAAGTTGTATCACTAAATCCACAGCCATACCATACTCAGCCTACATATTCTGTATGCAATGCAGAAGCAGCATTAATTCCACAAATAATCAGAAACCTTATTTATTCCAATTAACATAAAAACATTGCGAAGCGCCTTGTTCAGCTGAAAGCAGAATAGCCATCTAGGCATCTCAGAGTGTATTGCAAGTAAGGAAAAAAAATTTCTTACTAAACATTTACCCTATTGTTCCTATTTAGGTCATTTAGGTTTTAGAAGATCTGCATATATGTATATACTCTTATACATTTATATATATAAGCGTACATGTCTACACACACATATATATGTAGGTATATATGTACAGACACAAATATATACACAAATAAATGCAGCTCTAAGAGTTTAGGCTTTTTTTTGAAAGAACTTCTTAACAGTTCTCCAAATATGAACACTTTAAATCTTTTCAGTATAGGTCTCCAAGGACTATCCTTCTTCATACCTTTATTTCCCTGAAACTGCATAATGCCAGCCAGTATAAAACAATAAAACTGTATAAACCAAATATTTTTATACTACTCCAAAGTCTAAAAAGGTAAAATAAACATGGAGATTTGTTTATTTCTCAACCACATATGAACTTAAAACTCAGAAAAATAATTCTTTTTATCTTTTTCTGCCAAATAAAATCCTGATATGATCTTGTGGGTTTTTCGGCTATAGGGAATGAGATATGATGCAATTCTTAAATGTGGAGTATTCAGGTTGACTAAGAAAGGCGAGCAGGACAGAAAAGCTTACTTATTGGACTTCATATTTACATATTATGTTATATTCTTACATTTTGCTGTGCAAATCATGAAATATAACACAGAAAAAATGGTTTAAAACTTTGCTAATTCATATTTCAGGAAATATTCCAGGACTCATCACTCAAGAACAATGTCCTCTCATAATATCTTGCTGGAAGGCAGACTTATGATACTCTTGATGGCAGTTCATTAGATAGTCACTTCCCTCCTTTAATTCAGCTTCTTATCAAGTATACAAAAAGCAAGATTTGTTCTTTGGGAAAAGACTGTTTTGCAGCAATTTTAACTGAAGGGAATCTTATATGAAATTACAGAATATTCTTCCCTTCTACACTTCAAAGATAAAAATATCCTTCAGCTCTTGTTTCTCAACTGTCTCTAAGAACCATCAAATTGAGAAGCAAGAATTAATACACTTCAGAAATATCCCTCCTAAAAACCAGGGAGAGAAGAGCAGAGAGGAGAGAGGAGAGGGGAGAAAAAGAAAAAATCATGAAAACAAGGGAAAGAAAAAAGCATTTTTTTTAATTGCCTTACTGGAAACAACCTTAAGCAAAAGTTCTAGGGAATCCGTTTTAAAACAAACAAGAATTCTACTTAATTCTTACAGTTTTGTGAAAACTTCTCATCTCACTCTAAAATCTCTCCTTCCTCAACCTCTTTACTGCAGATGCAATGCGAATTGATATCAAAATTTAAAAAATAAACAAAAAAAAACCTCACAGTGAAGTGAAGTGAATAATGTATCAGAACCAAAACTTTCCTACTTGGGAGTAAGAATCTTAAGAGATGCTACTACCCCTAACATTGTCAGACAAACATACACTGGCACTGGATTAGCACTTTTCTTTCCTCTTAAGCAGAATTTCCAGTAAAATGAAGATGTATCTACTCTGGAGACAGCTCTTACATCTCAGAGTTAGATTGATTGTTCAGATATTGTTCACTTTACTGGCTGTCACATTAATATTTTTATATTAAATGTAGAATTATCTACTCTTTTTTAGATCTTGCTGGGACATATTCAAGAAAATCCTTTATTTCCCAAAACATAATTTATCTTTTATAACATGGCAAGAATCATAATTAATAAGGAAGAGACATACAGCTCCTCAGGTAGCAATTTAATTCAGTGATTTGCAAAATTTTCTTCTGTGTAGGAAGTACGGGGTTTGAATTACAGTATTCCAATGCTCTAGCAACTTTTAAAGGGTTTTTCCTAACTCTTATTTTTTTATACTATTAGTAGTTAGTCTTTCAGAGAGAAATGTTGAAAAGAAATGTGAAGATAAGGAGTGGTAGAAGGTAAATTAAAATTTATTACTCAAATAATTCATGCTTCCTCTTCTGTCATTACTATTGCCCATATAATGCCTTAAGTGGGCACTGAACCTTATATTTCATGTATAATTAAGGTCTCAGCAGAACAGGCAAAGTTGCATTTTGCAGTTTTTCAGCATTTGGTCTCAAGTTTCAACATTGCTTTCCATTTTATGGTCAGTAAGACATATGACAAGCCTGCCCTCCCGAAACATATGCCAAGCTGCTTTTAAAACATATTTATTTTTTAGTAGCAGTAAAGGCAGAAGATATGGAGATAGTAAACTCCTTGCTAATGTTCTCTCTAAGCTATTGAGATCTTAATTCTTGCAAGAGGAGAGTTCTGATGAATGACATAGTTATCTTCAACTTTAGAAGGAAGTAATAAAGATGTATATTTAAAACCTTTCTGCACTGCAGTAGCTTAGGCTTGGCTTACTGTCACATTTCACTTTAAGTAGCTTAAGTATCAAAGGAAAGACTGAGAAATGTGGCCTGGATACATCTTCATTTATTTAGTAGGAATGGATCACCCAACAGACTAGTTTGAGCTGAAAACAGCTCCATGATCATCACACATTGCTAGCCAGAGTTAATTCTTTATTCAAAGCAGAGTGTTTGGATGATAACATGTAGGTGCATAAATGTTAAGCAAAAAGTGGTAATTGCTCACTGATCTGGACAGTATCAAGAATAAAAGAACTAATCCTTCTCTTAACATTAGTGATATTAAGCAAATAAAAACAAAAACTCATACAAAATTGAGGATATTTGGGACTTTCAGTTGGGTTGTATGAACACCTACTAGGACTGCAATTTTTCCTTATGACTCTTTTAACTGTTTCTCTGAAAAAGCCTGTTTAACTGCTTAATTTAAGGCTAACATGACTACAAATGTCAAAATATCTAAGTATAAACTCGATGATTAACCTTAACGTCATAAAATTTAAAGGACCAATGGTATATCAGAATATTAAATCTGCTGAGATATGTAATTTCTTCTCCACTGTATAATCTTAAAAAACAAACTCAGCTAAATGGCCCCAGAGGTACATTGCTGGTAACCAGCCTCCAGCTGGACTTTCTGCCACTGACCATAACCCTTTGAGTCTGGCAGTTCAGCTTAATTTCAGTTGACTCACTGCCTTTTTATCTAGCCTGTGCTTCATCAGTTTGTTTATGAGGGTGTAATGCGAGGGTGTTGAAAGCCTTGCCAAAGTTGAGATAAACAACACCCACTGCTCTCTACCTGTGCTCTGAGCTAGTCATGTAATCATGGAAGGCAATCAGGTTGGCCAAGCATGATTTCCCCTTTGTAAATTCGTCCTGACTACTCCCAAACAATATCTTGTCCTTCATATGTTTGGAAATGGTTTCCAACATTATTTACTCCCTCACCATTCCAAGAAACAAGATGAAGTTGACTGGCCTGCAGCTCCCCAGATCCTCCTTCTTCCAGACAGGAACGACATTTGCTTTCTTCCAAACTTCCCCATGATTTTCCTCACCTTTACAGAATTACTGAGTGTGGCCTCGCAATGACATTGGCCAGCTCCCTCAGTGTTTGTTGGTGCTTCCCATTGGGTCCCACAGACTTGTGTTTGTCCAGTTTGTTTAAGTGCTCCCTAATCTGAGCCTCCTCCACCAAGACTAAGTCTCCTCTGCTCCAGACTTTCCCACTCATCTCAAGGGCATGGGATTGCTCAGTGCCAGTCTTACCAGCAAAGACCAAGGTGAAAGCATTGAGTACCTCAGTCTTTTCTGTGTCCTCTTTCATCAGATCCTCTGCCCTGTTTATCAGAAAGAACAGCACAATAGCAGATACCAATTCATTCTGAGACAGTAAAAGCAAACATGTAGGGGGAAAATGAAGGCTAAAACCTAGAATTCAAAGAGATATTGAGGCAGGTCATCTGTGGAACAGAAAAGTATAAGATTACACAGTTAAGAACTTTTATAATGTAGAGGTATAAGATTAAGAATTTCATAGTTTGTCAAAATTTTCTCTTTTTTTAATTATTGTAACTTTAGCAGTGCTCATTTATGTAGTTTTGTGAGAAAGAAAAGGGCATGCTCATGTGTATACACCAAGCTATTTCAACTGTCCTCTGGCAAATAGAACTCATGGGCCAAAAAAGCTATATACAAGTCAATATAGCAAGGCAGTATGGATAACTTCCCACACGCAGAAAGTGTATATAATCTCTGCCTTCTTATTCCAATCATGCACTTCTCTGAAAGCAGAAAAGTATAATTAAGTGAAATCATAAGAGAGAACTGTAATGCAGATAAATGTCCCCTGGCAGTAACCACAAAACTCATCTTCACCTGTGACCCAGAGCCAAATCTGCAACCAGGTCTGCATAAATGAATACACTAACCTACCGATTTATCTGTCCTATTAGCATGATTTAATAGAAGTTATTATTATTTTCTGAGAACCCCAATATTTTAATTAAATTGTTCCTTTTGGGTGCCAATTTTGGGGAGCCTTTAGAACTAAATAATTGTTAAAAAACTACAATTGCTGATAACTATATGTCAACTCTGAAAAAAAATCATTTTAAAATTCTAATTTATTACATACTCCTAGGCAACTAAAATAACACTTTCAAAAATTGTCTCCTTAAAATTCATCATCAAGAGATATTTCTCTTGGACTGAGACATTTGTGGATTTTTGCCCAGTAGGGTCCACTCTCTGCACTTTATGGTTCAGATTCACTCGCTCATCTTTAGACGTTATAGCTCAAGTAAAAGTTTAATGTTAAATAAGATGCATTTTGATGGTCATATTCTCCCCAGCAAGTTCCCACAGGCCAGAACAAAGCTAGCCATGCCTCAACATTTAGGTATTGCTAGAGTCCACAACAAAGAGAACTGACAGTGGGATTGAGGAATATATACATGCAGCATTTACGGTGAGCCACAACACTTGCCAGACTGCTAGCCATTCTCTCTGCAAGTTGTCATTTATACACACAGGACTCAGATTAAGAACCAGCAGAACAGAGTGCTTGTGACTCTAAGACAGGTACACTACAGCAGGCACTAGACACAGGTAATAAGAAAATAATACATTGCAAATAGACCTGCTTACTGCAGGGCATGTTACTTTAGCTAGGGAAGCTCCCTCAGTTAATAATAAGATCAGATCCAAACTATAGGTTGACGGCTAGAAAGCTATTTCTATTGGATGCAGGGGGTATAGACTGATCTTTCAATCTTATCAGCAGAATTATTCAACACATTTGAGAATATCTAGTATAATTTGCTTCTTTAGAGATAAAATGAGGAAAGCAATGGGATATTCAAAGCATATGCAAGATAGAGAATATGCCCAGGTAAGACTTATGGAAGATGATATTCAAATAGATTATCCATAATTCAGACAGGTCAGAAACCAGTCAGAGCAAAAATGACACTAGAAATCTTTTTCATATGTGGCTTATAAGCTATTCTTCTGGAGTTGTCCCCTGATCATCATCAGACTGCCCTTCCTTGGTGTTAACTAATCCAAAATTAATGCTAAAAGAGACAATGACGTTAGGGTCAAGAAGCAAAAGGGAGAAATCACCCTAGGAAATAGAACTAATAATTACTACTGGTTGAGCAGTTTATCAGATTCAAATACCAGAACTGTCTAGGTCAAAACGGTACAGGTAATTTTGTCTAACCTTTCTCAAGCAATCATGAGGTGTCAAACTGACCTTGCAAGTAGGGCAAGATTTATAATCTTGAACCTTAGTCTCTGTTACCTTCATAAATGGCTTTAGAGTAAAGGCAATACCAAAATTATTCTAAAAATTCTGAAAAGCTAGCTATCAAACAAGCTACTATAAGCACAAATACTAAAAACTGTGTGTGGCTGTAAACAGGAAAATGACGTAAAAGTGATCACTGTTAGCAGCACTTCCTTCCTGAGATCATTAATGGAAAGAAGAAAGTGCTAAGGTTCACCACACTTCACCCCTCATGCCTAATTAGGACACTATAAGAACACTCAGAACATCTGAACATGGAAGATATTTCATGAACAGTGCTAGTCAAAAGATGCTGATCTTGGAACACAGACACACAAGGAAAGGAAATACATATGGATAGACAATAACTACTCCCCGGAAAACACTTTCAGTGGCAAGTTGTCATGATATCTCTATGAATAACAATTTTAAAAGTCTACAAAAAGAGTATTAGAAGGAATACTATAGTGAAAGAATTATTTCACCTTTTTGACAATCTTTCCACACAGTTTTTCGATTCTTCTCATAATGTTTATTCAACCAAGTGAGAATGGTTCGTTCATATGGAGAATATATATTACTGGATAAAGATTCTGATTTTATTCTTGGCATGTTCTGCATGCTTTCCAAGCTGAACAGGTCAGTGATATTGGATGAAGAAACACGTGGAAGAACAAACACCTGAAATTAGAAAAAGTGTTTTTAAGCACCAACTGTAAAAAGAACAATTTCAGGTTGAATGATAACAAAACCCACTTCAAATTCAAAAGGCTTTCTAATTTTGAAAAGGTTTAAGAGATTACACATTAGCACAAATGTATAACACACAAGAGAACATTTTTGCAGAGGTTTTAGGGAATTCCTTTGCTTCCTTAAACAAAATGCAAACTGAAGCTTCTAAATGGTCTTGGCAGTCTGGAGAGGTCACAGTCAACTGGAAGCTGGCAGATGTTGTCCCAGTTTCCCAGAAGGGTAAGAAGGAAGACCCTGGAAATTACAGGCTTGCCAGTCTCACTTCAGTTCCTGGTAAAATTACGGAGAAGGTTATTCTGGGAGCTACTGAAAAACACTTGAGAAACAATGCAGTCATTGGTCATAGCCAGCACGGGTTCATGAGTAGCAAGTCCTGCTTAACCAACTTAATTTCCTTTTATGACAAGGTCACCCATCTAGTTGACCAAGGGAAACCAGTAGATGTGGTGGTTTTGCATTTTGGCAGAGCTTTTGATACTGTCTCTCACAGTATTCTTCTAGAAAAAATGCCCAGTATAGAGTTAGGCAAGTCCATAATACAATTGGTGAATGATTGGCTGACAGGTCAGGCTCAAGGAGTTAGAGTAAACGGAGTTACACCAGGCAGGCAGCCAATCACCAGCTGGGTTCACCAGGGCTCAATTTTAGGGCCAGTGCTCTTTAAAGTTTGTATAAATGATCTGGACACAGGAATCGAACATATATTAAGTTTGCCAATGATACTAAATTAGGAGCTGTGGACTCCCTCATGGGTAGAGAGGCCTTACAGAGAGATCTGGATAGACTAGAGAGCTGAGCAATCACCAACCGTATGAAATTTAACAAGACCAAGTGCCAGATTCTGCACCTGGGACAGGGTAATCCTGAAAATACATGCAAACTGGGGGATGAGAGGCTGGAGAGCAGCCCCACAGGGAGATCTGGGGGTTTGGGTTGTTGACAAGTTGAACATGAGTCATCAGTGTGCCCTGGCAACCAAAAGGGCCAACCACGTCCTTGAACTTTGTCCATCAAGCACAGCATAGCCAGCTGGTCAAGGGAGGTGGCTGTCCCACTCTACACTACACTGGTGTGGACCCACCCCAAGCACTGTGTGCAGTTTTGGTCACCTCAATAGAAGGACATCAAACTATTAGAGTGTGTCCAGAGGAGGGCGACCAAGTTGGTAAAAGGCCAGACTTATGCGGAGCAGCTGAGGTCACTCAGAAAAGTGTTCAGCCCAGAGAAGAGAAGGCTGAGGGATGACCTCATGGCAGACTACCTCAAGGGGGGCAGCAGAGGGGGAGGTGCTGATCTTCTCTCTCTGGTGACCAACGATAGACCATGAGAAAATGGACTGAAGCTGCATCAGGGGAAGGTCAGATTGGATATTAGGAAAAGGTCCTTCACTGAGAGGGTGGTCGGTCACTGGAACAGCTCCCCAGGGAAGTGGTCATGACACCAAGCCTGTCAGAGTTCAAGGAGCATCTGGACAACGCTATTAGTCATATGGTTTAGTTTTAGGTAGCCCTGTGAGGAGCAGTGTGCAATGATCTTTATGGGCCCTTTCTAACTTGACATATTTTATGATTCTAAATATTTTTTGTTTCCAACTTTTTTCCCAGTTTTGATGAACTGGATGAAATCACCGGACCCATCTGGATTCCAAGAATTACTCTGTGTATTCCAGCCAAAGCACTAATTACTGAACGACTACACTGATCTCCAGTGCAATCTACAATGTCTATTGACAATGGATGCCAATCCAGCAAAATGTTATTTTGAAATGTGAACTGGACCTAGTTTATCAGTCCCTTAAACACCCTCAGCAATGTCTAATTCGCTGATACACATATACATGAAGAAAAGGCTATTTCATTTCATTTCATCTAGTTAGAACAAAAACAGCTTGTAACCCTTTAATAAATGTTTCTCTGCAACCCTTTAATAAATGTTTCTCTTCATATTAGTTTTCAATACCAGATTTCAACAGGTACATTAGAGAAAGCATCAGTTTCTCAAAGCAAGGTGTTAAAACTTTTTAATCCCTCCATTTGCTGCAGATGGAGAACATTCTTAAATATAGTATGATGCAGCTACAGACATGTGGCTTCACAGTTTCCATATTTACAATTGGATTTCTTTTTTTTTTTTTTCCAGATGACATGACAGACTGTTGTCCATTGCTTTCAGGCTTTTCTGATGAAAAACTTTTGTAAAATACTAATATACAAAACCTGGTTAACTATTATTGTACATGAGACCCAAATTATAGCATCCATATTTAATTACAATTTAAAAATTCAAGTAACTTCGAAATTTCTTTCTATACCTTGAAGCATTTCAGTTCAGCATCACCTAGTTCCAAGCACAGATGGCTGAGATAACAATATAAATATTTGGATTTCTCTCCATGGCACCATACTGATTTGCACAGAACTATCTCAAGAGAGAAAGAAATCTCAGACGTTTATATCAGCATCCTCAGATACAAATCTGGAGAAAACAGCAAAAACCCCAAGCTGTACACTATTTTATGCTTTCTCAAAAGGTAGTGTCTTTGCAGGTTAATTTATTGTAATGTTCCTTCATCAGTATAACCTGATGTACTATTAAAAGGATCAAAACAGAAAAGAGTAATGGCAACTACATTTAGAAGAAAATATTAAACATTATTTACCAAAAAACCATTCTTTTACTGTCTCTTAACAAGTTCAATCCACGCTAATCCAAGATGCCCACATGTCTACATTCCTATTGAGACCCTGTTGAGGGACCAGGACACAAGCATACAGTGGCTTTTGGAGCACACTGTACTTATTAAAAAAATATTCAGCTGTAAGGTTAGGAATTGTTATTACCTATAACTATAAAAAGCATCCTTATTACTACATGCTTGGTAAATTTAAAGATAAATTGTCTTTATTGAAAATCTGGCCTAACCCAAGGGCTAAATTACCACTTCTGCTGACAGTGTCCATGTGTTTCCATTAGCCTAGAGTTTCAAGATTTGTAGAATACGATCAGTATTTCAGCCCTTGCTCAAGAAGAGAACTAACACTATATCACTGATTAATTTCCCCTTTTATTCTCCACAGGTTCTACCCTTTCTTCAGAATAAACTTCATTTTCTATTTTTCTGAGGTGGATTTACATATACGTTTTTCCCTCTGGAACTTCTGCAGCAACAGAAGTTTTTATAACAAATAAGTGGACCATAATGCATCAGGTAGGGGCGTGAAAGCAATACCGGATGGCATGTTAGTTGATATAAAATAATATTAAGTATTTCTAATAACAGCATTTTATTTCTAAAATAAAATTGGATAACAAAACATGTCTGGTGAAGAGATGGATTCTTTTAACATTTTCTGAAATTTGCAGTGTGCTATGTGAGGAAGACAGGATTCAGTTTCATCTTATCTTGCTTGAAATCGGGCTATCATAAAGGCTTGTCTCTACTTTCATTTTGATGAAACTGCTTTTATGATACAAAACATTCTCTTAACTTCACAATAATTCAACACTAGCCCAAATAAATATTTTTTTAGATAAACCGATCTTCTTGTCTTGACAGTTCATATACCATTTTTCTTCATTGTTCTGATGCTTTCTTTACAAATTTAATAAAATAAATAAATAAATCTTGTTCAGCAGCAGTCATGGTCACCCTGGTCAAAAATGGGTTTGAATCAAAGAGTATAGAAGAGAGGACAGGACTTTAAATGTTAAGTGACTAGTTCAGATGTAAAGTCATATTATCTTAAGAGTTCTGCTTATTGAACTGAATATCATGTTAGCCAAACTGCACCAGGCTACAACAAAAAAGTAAAGCAGAGATGTATAATTCCTAAGACATAAGCTAGAGCGACAGGGAAGATGAATGTGATCTTATAGGGCTCTAAAAATGTACTATTATAGGAAAGAAAGATGAAGGAACAATGAATGAGAAGCTGAAACGTGATTCTTCCGCATGAAATGGAACTAGAATGATGAAGAGCACACCTTCACAATAGGTTTAAGCTGATCTAAACTTCACCTTTTTCATACCCCCAGCAAACGTGTTCTGTTCCATTCTTCTGTCTACACCAAAGGTCAGAGAGATGAAAGATCTATTTGGAAGCACCACCCTACTCAGATGGTTCTAGCATAAGGAAAGGGACAGGAAAACCTGGTTTGCACTACCATACAAGACATGTTCTTTCAGTAGTAGCCCACACCACATCAGTGTAAATTCATAATGATGCTTTCCTCTCAGATACTGAAAAGGCTAGCAAGTTTATCTTAAAAGACTGCACGATACAAAAAATAAAGTTAATGATACACTACAGAAATTATCAAATTAAAAATAATTTTTCATTTTTTGGGTTTGAAGATGTCTTTAAACTGTTGCTGTAAGAAATACTAGAAATTTTCTTAAGTGGCCAATTGCAATTCTTAATATTTGATCAAAACTGAAGATAACTTCTCTTTTACCTAGACATCAATAATATCTTGTCAAAACAAAAGACAACTTTTAATAGCTGACACTTTTTGACAGAACATGTGTGAATGCTTAAAGTATGTTTCCCAATGTACCTGTGATGTGTTGACCTTGGCTGGCCACCAGGTGCCCACCAAGGCACTCTATCACTCCCCCTCCTCAACTGGACAAGGGGAGAAAAATATGATAAAAGGTTCATTGGTTGAGGTAAGGACAGGGAGAGATCCCTCACCAATTACCATCACAGGCAAAACATTCTTGACTTGGGGGATTAATTTAATTTCTTGCCAATCTAAATTAGAGTAGGATAATGAGAAACATGAACAATCTTAAAACACCTTTCCCCCAACCCTCCCTTCTTCTGGGCTCAGCTTCTCTCCCAGTTTTCTCTACCTCCTCTCCTCCATAGTGGCACATGAGGACAGGGAATGGGGGTTGTGGTCAGTTCATCACACGCTGTCTCTGCCAATCCTTCCTCCTCACACTTTTCCCCTGCTCCAGCCTGGGGTTACTCCCACGGGAGACAGTCCTCCAGGAACATCTGCAATGTGAGTCCTTCCCACAGGCTGCAGTTCTTCATGAACTGCTCCAGTGTGGGTCCCTCCCACAAGGTGCAGTCCTTCAGGAACAGGCTGCTCCAGCGTGGGTCCCCCGTGGGGTCACAGGTCCTGCCAGCAAACCTGCTCCAGCATGGGCTTCCCATGGGGTTGCAGCCTCCTTTGGACACATCCACCTGCTCCGGCGTGGGGTCCTCCACAGGCTGCAGGCAGATGTGTGCTCCATCGTGGACTTCCATGGGCTGCAGGGGGACAGCCTGCCTCACCATGGTCTTCACCATAGGCTGCAGGGGAATCTCTGCTCCTGCACCTGGAGCACTCCCTTCCCTTCATTCTTCAGTGACCTTGGGTGTCTGCAGGGCTGCTTCTCACTCCTCTCTCCCAGCTGCTTCCAGTCCAAGTTCCTGCTTCTTAAATACATAATCACAGAGGTGCTACCACTACCGCTGATGGGCTCAGCCTTGGCCAGCAGCAGGTCCATCTTGGAGCCACCTGGCACTGGTTCTATCGAACATGGGGGCAGCTTCTGGCAGCCACCCCTGTAGCCTCTTGCTGCCAAAACCTTGCCACATAAACCCCATACAATACCTGACTGAATCGAGACATTTTAAGTTACCTATTTTTTAGAGTTTCATTTCATCAGGAAAAAAAAAATCAAAACCAAAACAAAATAACACACATGCATACTACTAATTTGGGGGGGGCTCTGCTCTGTGCTAGTCTATCATGTAGCTATGAATAATTCAGCAAATTGAAAAAAAATTGGAAAGTGACTTGCTTTCTGGTCACTATGATTGCATTTTTCCACATCCATGTTCCCATGGGTCATCTGTCTCAGCCCATGTACACATACTGTTTTCTGTCTGTTACTCTCAGATATATTTCCTCATTTTTTTAGTTTACATACCTTCTCTAAGACAATTTTTCTCATTTTTTATTATGCTTTTTCAGCAAGTATTCTGTGATTATGTGATTATTTGAGATTAGAAGGCACTTCTGGAGATTGTCTAGTTCAAACCCCCCACTCAAAGCAGAACTAGCTAGCGTGTGTTGAAAGGATCACATTCAGCTGGGTTTTGCATATCTCCAAGGATGGAAACTCCACAGTCCCCCTGGGCAACCTGTTCCAGTGTGTGACCACCCTCAGATTTCCTGTATTTCAGTTTGTGCTTGCTGCTCTCACCATGTCACTGGGCACTACTGAGAGGAGTCTGGAGTTGTATTCACACCCTCCTATCAGGTATTTACAGAGATAGATAAGATCCCCCTTGAACCTTCTCTTCTCCTGGCTGAACAGTCTCAGCTGTCTCAGTCTCTCCCTGATGACAGATGCTCCAGTCTCTTAAACCACCTTTGGGACCCTTCGCTGGAGTCACACTCCAGTATGTCTATGTCTTTCTTGTACTCAGAAGCCCAGATAATATTTATATTTTTCATTTATTTTCCACTCCTTTGAATAGAAATAAGTAAATACTTATTTTTAGGTACACAAACATTATTGATCATTAGTGAGCACATCAGATTTACTTTGTAAAATGATTTAGTCATCCAAAATATTCACCAGTAAAAATAAAATTTAATAAATTTGAGAAGTCCATAATGACCAAGTTCATGATATCTTCAAAGGAATAGGTATTATAAAAACGCTTACTTGTTTAAAAATTCCATTCTAAGACAAGATAATAAATACCATGATTGGGTACATGTTCAGTCAACTGAGTATTTCCAGTGAAAAGTGTTTCTAATCAGGGTAGCAAAAAAGCACGGAAGAGTTTTCTTTATTTGTAAGAAAAGATTTCTACAACAATTAATCCTACAAAATGCAGCCTGTTCTAGCATAGCATTTCCTAACTGAAACATATTAACACACTGCTGAAGTTTCAGAACTAAGAAAATGAAAATGTTCTGACTCATTTTTTTTTTCTTCTCTGTTAGAGCAAAATAAAATACTTAGAAGCATTTAGTTTTAAAGATCTGTTTGGAAACAAAAACTTGAATATATCACAGAGCTTGTTCAAAACAAAGATTTTGCCATCAGTTCTTCAGAATTTAAGTATAAATGTGTCTACAGTTTACCTTGTATACCTGCAGTAGCACATCTGTCCAAGCTCGTTTGCTCATTGTCTCAAATATGCTGTCCTCCAGAATGAAGAGATGCTTGTCGCTAAATACATCTGAGTTTTTCAGATCTTTTTTCAAGTCAGCCGTGTGACCCTTCTGATAAAGGAATGAGATTAACTTTCAATATTCATTTCAGCAGTTTGGATAGGAAATTCACAAGAGGACAATAATGAATCAATGGCCTAAATGACTGATAACATCTACTACAGTGCAATAGTGATCAGCATTAGAACTATTTACAGTTTGCCACTATCTCAGGACTAAGAAGTACAATACAGAATTGACAGGAGTTGAAAGCAGCAATCAGGACAGAGAGGCAACACATCAGATATTTTTTTAAAATGGTAAAATCAGTAGAAAGCAGTCAAATTAATTCTACTTTGAGAAAACATAGCTGTTGGAAATTAACCGCGGGTATCAGCAGCAGTATCAGAAGGAATGGAAGAGAAAAATCAGGGGAGGAGGGTGTAAATGTTGGTGTCAGTTTAAATTTCTATTCAGTCTCATGCATGTGCTTAGATTTATGCAATCCAAAACAGTCACTACAGTAGGAAGACTCATGGTCCACAGAGGATTTCCATTAGTTTTCAAAGAACCGACACTAAACATGTGGTCTTTCTAAAAAAAGAAGAAAAAATGAAACCAAACAAACATAAAAAACCCAAACCTACCTTCAGTACAGTTTGCAGTTTAATCCATTTCTTATAATCATCAAGTTCAAGTAGAAATTCTGGCATAACGTGAGGAAGATATGCTCCTCGGCTTCTGAAATCATAAAGCAGGAAAAGTTAATAGGTAAGCAAGATAAATCTTTCTGAGAGCAGTCCAAGTTTTTCAACTTGCTAAACCTATGTGTAAGCTAATCTGAGTTCTGAGTACACTTTGGACTAATGATCCAGTTCTATTAATTGCTTTAGATAGCTTCTATTTATGAAGTTCAATTCCTATGCCTACAACTGAATGCTAAAAGCACACACAACACTGGAAAGACTGACTCCTTATGAGAACTGCTCCTCCATAAAGGATTTGTTATATCACAAAGCATCAAAACACAAAATACCCATTTCCATGTGAAAGACAAAGGATGAGAGTTACATAACATTAGTAGAATTAAAACTTGATGATGGTTCTATCTGTCTGCAGGTCTGATAGCAGAAGTCTTATGGGTGTAAGCAAAGGTATTTCAAAGCTCTGGTAATTGTTAAACTGACCTACCACTTGCTCTCAGGTGACTAATAAAGGCAATAGGAAATGTAATTGCAGTAACAAAAGGCAACTCCGTTAGACTGAATACCAAAAAAGCTAACTTCCTAGTGAAGAAAGGCTATTATTTTTCTCAGATGACACAGTTTAAACGAATGCTGCTGGAAAGAAGAGAAAATAATGAAGAATTCTTAAGCTTATTTTTCTCAGGGGAGCAGAAGTTTCCTGACTTTTAGGTAAGAAAGGTTTTCCTTTCTAGATTTACATGGTTCTCTATTTACATGGTGTTCTATCTTTCTTTCAATGATTGTACTTGCTAGATATATGGGAATACATGTAGTCTATAGTTTTCATCTTCAGAAAAGCTATATAACAACATTACATGTCATAATAGTAATAATGGGTTCTATATAGCTGAATGTTCTCATACTGGCTGCATTTTGTTATTGAGGAACACTGTCTAAAAAAAATTCCTCCTCATTAAGGTCGATGTTTAACTTGATGCCAGTTCTCCAAGATAACTATTAAACATTAAGATTAAACACCTTAATCACTATTGAGATGTTTTTCCTCCAGACACACAGATTGCAACAAATTAGTTGTAAAATGCCCAAACTTTCCCTTTACTGCTGTGGTAACGTACCAAGAAAAGCTTCCGAGAGAAGGAAAGTAAAACTGATACTTGGAATGTTGCTTGAAACAGCGAACAACATCTACCTGCTTTGGCAAGTGGAAAATTTGAAAGATTAATTATGCTTTATTTGAACCATGCTGACCAAAAAGCAGTGGCTGGGGAAGAAAGCTGAGAACTGTATGTTTCTATTCTCAGAGTGCTCTCCTGGGCTTCTTCAGGAGGGAATTTGCACCTTCCACAAATCACAATGAACATGCAGGGACAGCAGATCACAGGTTAATTACTCATACCTAGGCTGGCTCTGCATGTCTTACCGTTGTTACATACAGTCATGCCAGCAGTGCAGATATCAGACATTTTTGAACTATGATCTATAAACGCTTAAATAACAACCTGTGAATAAATGTAAATATTCTAGGTAATGTACAAGTAGGCAAAGAACATCCATAAACCAGGAACAATGAAGACATCTGATAGGATTCACACAAACTAGAAGAGGCAGAAACTAGAAGAGGCAGAAACTAGAAGAGGCAGAATGTGGTAATGCTAAGCACATAGTGAGCACCAATTTAATTATCTAGCATCAAGTACATATAAACACAGGAGTCCAGTTAGAACTGCTTTTCTATGGCAACCTGTATCATTTTGCTAGGGTTGTTATGGATTACTACCTCATTTCCAATCATCAGACCTCATCAACCTTCTGTCATCGGTGTATCTGTGTACAGAGGCACTGACTTAGCCTTGATCAATTGGCTGCTGCTCCAGTTCTGCTCTGAATATGTCAGTGAGGTAACAGACAAAATTCACTAAGACTGAAGGCTGTTATTAAAATTTAGCTATGAAAAAGCTTTCCAAATTGCCCAAGAGACTACCTTAGAAACACTTAGATATTTCTTTCCAATTGCTGTTATGCTTAGCAAAAAGGGTTGGGATCCACTTAGCCCAAAACTCATCATCACTTTAAAGTACACAACTACCATCACGTATACAAGTTTCAAGACACCTGGATTTCCTGGAAAATCTCAATGGGAAGACTGGATATAAAAGCCATCAGGCTCCACCAGGAGAAAATTTTGACCCTATCTAGGAGTGCTCCAAAAGTATCCCATGAAAACTCTTTAAGGAAACTTCTGTGAATGAATATTTTGATGGAAACTCCTGAACAGACTTTATTCAGGAAACTGAGGCCAGTCAGCCTCACCTCTGTCCCCAGAAAGGTGATGGAGTAGTTCATCCTGGAGGTCATCTCCAGGCATGTAGAGGACAAGAAGGTTATCAGAAACAGTCAACGTGAATTCACCAAGGGGAGATCACACTTGACCGACCTGATAGCCTTCTATGATGGTGTGACTGGCTGGGTAGATGAAGGGAGAGCATTAGATTTTGTCTATCTTGACTTCAAGTAAGGCATTCGACACTGTCTCCCATAGCATCCTCACAGGCAAGCTTAGGAAGTTGTGGGTTGGATGAGTGGATAGTGATTTGGATAGAGAACTGGCTCAACAACAGAAGTCCGAGGTTTGTGATCAATGGAGCAGAGTCTGGATGGAGGCCTGTCACTAGTGGTGTTCACCAGGGGTCTGTGCTGGGTCCAGTCCTGTTCAACACGTTCATCAGTGACCTGGATGATGGGACAGAGTGTAACCTCAGCAAGTTTGCTGATGATACCAAGCTGGGAGGAGTGGCTGATACACCAGAAGGCTGTGCTGCCATCCAGCGAGACCTGGACAGGCTGGAGAGCTGGGCCCAGGGGAACCTCATGAAGTTCAACAAGAGCAAGTGCAAGGTCCTGCCCCTGGGGAGGAACAACCCCATGCACCAGTACAGGCTGGGGGCTGAACTACTTGAAAACGGCTCTGTTAGGAAGGACCTGGGAGTGCTGGTGGACAAGCAGCTGACCAACAACGTGCCCTTGGGGCCAAGAAGGCCAACTGTATCCTGGGGTGCATTAAAAGGAGTGTGGCCAGCAGATCAAGAGAGGTTATCCTCCCCCTCTACTCTGCCCTAGTGAGACCACATCTGGAGTCTGTGTCCAGTTTTGGGCTCCCCCAGTTTAAGAAGGACGTGGAACTGCTTGAGCAAGTCCAGCAGAGAGCTACCAAGATGATCAGGGGACTGGAGCATCTCGCTTATGAGGAAAGGCTGAGAGACCTGGATTTGTTCAGCTGGAGAAGAGAAGACTGAGGGGCGACCTCATCAATACCTATAAATATCTAAAGGGTGGGTGTCAGGAAGATGGGACCAGACTCTTTTCATTAGTGCCCAACAACAGGACATGGGACAATGGGCACAAGTTGGAACACAGGAAGTTCCACCTAAACAGGAGAAAAACTCCTTTCCTGTGAGGGTGCCAGAGCAGGGGCACAGGCTGCCCAGGGAGGTTGTGGAGTCTCCTTCTCTGGAGATATTCAAAACCCACCTGGACGTGTTCCTGTGCCCCCTGCTCTAGGTGTGCCTGCTCAAGCAGGGAGTTGGACAAGGTGATCTCCAGAGGTCCCTTCCAACCCCTACCCTTCTGTGACTCTGTTAGGGGTAACTTCAAGCATAAGGTATGCAAAAGACCAGATATCGGACTGCCTCCTCGCCAGAACCTACCAGAATATGAATATAAACAAAATAAGGTATTTCAGAAGGCCTTTCTTGCACAACATTAATGTAAGTAGACTGATGACTTTCATTTCTTTACCTATATATTGAAGAAATTTTTATTCTTATGTTGTTCATTTTCAGTGTTATGAATAAATGCTTTTATTTGCATTTTACAATAAATAAACTTGAGATAAATAAGGTATAGAGACATTGTCTCTCTCTCAGGTGCAATGACTCTGTAAACTGTGTCATATTAAAAAGTATACTCCCAGCTTCACAGCATATGCACCACTCTACCCAAATTCAAAAAGTGCTAAGAATTTACCTTGTTTGCCCAAGCCACATAACACAACCAGGATGAAGAAAAGAAGCATTTCCCAGAGTTGATAACAACCAAGAAGGCTTTCTGGTATACTCAAAGACATTGGGTATCACACTCAAAACATGGAGGAAGACTGATGGCAGGTATCAAGGAGGTTGTAGCGAGGCGGAGGTCGGTCTCTTCTCCCTAGTAACAAGCGATAGGACTAGAGGAAATGGCCTCAAGCTGTGCCAGGGGAAGTTTACGTTGGATATTAGGAAAATACTTCTTCACTGAAAGGGTTGTCAGGCATTGGAACAGGTGCCCAGGGAGGTGGTTGAGTCTCCATCCCTTAAAAGAAGGGTAGACGTGGTGCTTGAGGATATGGTTTAGTGGTGGACTTGGCAGTGATAGGTTAGTGATTGGACTCAATGATCTTAAGGGTCTTTTCCAACCTTAACAATTCTATGATTCTATGATGTTATTTTTGTTCCTCTGTACTGACCTCATCCATCAAACAATGAGCTACAGCAGAGGTATTAAAACATTTGAGGCCAGACGTAAGAAATATCAGTCCTAAAAGTCCAAAATTAAAGTCTATAGGAATTTGAGTTAGGGCTGTAAAATCCCACACAGAAGGGTGAAAGGCTCCAAAAGGTACATCAGCTCCACCCTTGAAAAGTAGTTAGACACTTGTCTTTCTCTTGATAGGAACTGAGTGGAATCAATTCAGCTTCCTATACAAGAATTAATTAAACTTAACAGATAACAAGAGTAACAGGGTTCAAAAGAGGAATCACATCTTGAAGTTATTCTAGACTGCTCTCCTAGGAGTTGTGCAGAGTATTAGCTTAACACTAGACCTAAGGCAGTGGCAACAGAAAGGATTTTTCTTGGGCTAGAACCAAAGAAGTTTTTTGACACTCTGACTTCAGAAAGATGTTAATACACTGATTAGATAAATAAGAAATTATCTTGAATCTACTTAGACAAACATTCAGCATCATATCATCATATCTAACTGTCTTCAGTTATGGGCCCCTCACTACAAGGATATTGAGTTGCTGGAACGTGTCTGAAGAAGGGCAACGAAGCTGGTGAAGGGTCTGGAGAACAAATCTTACGAGGAGCGGCTGAGGGAGCTGGGGGGGTTTAGGCTGGAGAAGAGGAGGCTGAGGGGAGACCTTATCACTCTCTGCAACTCTGTGAAAGGAAGCTGTAGTGAGGTGGCTGTTTGTCTCTTCTCCCAAGTAACAAGTAGTAGGATGAGAGGAAATGGCCTCAAGTTGTGTCAGAGGAGGTTTAGATTGGATATTAGGAAAAAATTCTTCATCAAAAGGCATTGGAACAGGCTGCCCAGGGAAGTGGTTGAGTCATGATCCCTGGAGGTATTTAAAAGACATGTGAATGTGGCACTTCGGTACATGGTTTAGTGGTGGAGTTGGCAGTGTTAGGTTTATGGTTGGACTCAATGATCTTAAAGGTTTTTTCCAACCTAAATGATTCCATGATTCTATGATTCTATATCTCCACATACCCAATGCCTTGCTCTCTGGAAGGAAGGACTCAATGCTGAAGAAGAATCAGCAGGGTGGTATTAGTGAGAGTTTTCAGTTGATATGATGGCACAACATTCTTCAGCACCTCACAGCCTAATGACTCTAGCCTTCAAGATACAATGGGAAAATACAATGGGATGTATCCATCGATCCCCTTATTTAGTATCAGAATGGATGTTGAAGTTCTGAAAACAACAGAAATCTGTAAGCATTGTTCTTCATTACTGAAGAAAGACAAAGATATTGTTCTGAAATGATGCAATGGCTCCTCCAAATCGTCTGCTCCTATATTATCTATGATGCACAGAAGAATGCTATACTGCCTCTTTAATAAAAATAACATGGATGAAAGTTGCAAATAAATGTTTGGTGTTGGAGCAGTGTGTATTGGTCTCCTTATGACTTCATATACAGCTATATCACTGTCCATTATTCTCACATGAAAAGCTTGTATTTAGATCAGTATGTAAATGACATTTTTAAATGGCTTTATGGCCTCTTGAACACTAGGTGAGGATGTTAAAAAGAACCAGAGATGCTGTGTTTCAGGGCTTCTGATGATATCTAAGGAGCTCATGACATTAGACTTTCTCTGAAGTTAATGTTCTTCTCTGTTTCACAGCAGCAACAGACAAGAAGGATGAAGAAGTGTTTATTAACCTTTCCTGATTTGCACCATCTTTGACAGTTGTTCCATGTTATGTGACAAGATAAGATTATCAATGAAAGTAGCTAATAGCTAAATCTGTCTGTTCAGCAGCAGGAGTAGCACTTCCATTTCTTGGCATATTATTAATATGAAAGACTAATAGATTACAAAGTAAGCCTACAAAATTTTTGCTAAAGCCAGTAATTACAGGACAAAGACCATCAGTGGAATAGTAAGATCGTTAATGACAAACCTGATCTGACTATCTACTGAGTCCATCTAAGGAATGAGGTGGATAGTCATCTTCTTTTGTTATTAAGGGAGCAGAGTTTCTGCAGAATTTCTGTATTGGATATAACCCTACCAAAGGACACCTCATTTAGCATAAACTGCAGTGCATAACCTTGGTAAAAATTAATTTGAGTTTATAATATGTAAAACTTAGATCACAAAAGATACAGCATAAAGGAAACCGTAGACCTTCTGTATATTGTTCAGTTGGAATTACGTTTGAACTATGCTAATGAAAAAAGTGGAAAGGAAAGATGCATGCATGCAGACTGTATGATACATGGACTTACTTAAGGAAATCAAGCAATGTAGAATGCTGCCAGTGGAGCTGTAACATTCGTTCAACTGGATCAAGGGGCAATGACTGGCTGGATGGAATGCCTGGTAACAACTGTCCACTCAGATGCAATAACATGTCATAAACAGTCTTAGTATCTTTGCCAAGGTTTTGTTTAAAAACCTTTTCTTGCGAAGAGGTCATCTGGACTTTACACACATCACTAAGAGAGAAAAAGCTTCTGATATTATTCTTTTAAATGTACAAAACTATCTAACACTATATATATATCACAATGATAAATTTAATAAGTCATGAAATAAAACCAGAAGCAAGAAGGTTAGAAAGTACAGCACTTTTTCCTTTTTACAGATAGGATAATAATAATGTAAATAAGTAAATATTTATTAATAATATTTCTAAATAATATATAATTATGTTTAGATTTATTTATATATAAATAACTATTGGTATATGCTATTTATTATAATAATATTGTATAAATATTATTAAAATATAAATTCTATACTATTGTAATATCTACATTTATAAATGTAAATTAACAAATAAAATTAATAATATAATAATTTTTAACTACATGGAATATTTAATATGTGACATATTTCATAAATAAATGTGTTTGTCACTGCTTTCTGCCAAACATAACTTTGACTTCTATCACATTTATAAATGAGTATGTGTTTGTGTCCCAGCAGATTGACTTCTTCATTATTTAGTAGCAAGCTAGATAAGATCAACTAAGTGATGCCACTAAGACTGATATATTTCCAGGGTGTTCGTAAGACTTTTTATTACAAAACTTGCTGTCCCATCTGTTTCTGGATCTTCGGGGGGGGAAGACATATTGTTAAAACTTATTTATGCCACCAGAAAGGGGACAATTGCTAGAACTGTGTTCATTCTGGAAGGAAAATCAATTTCAGTTAAGAAGGTGACATATAGTTTGAACTGCATATTTAACATACACTGCATCATGATATATATATTAGAGCACTGTAGTTGGAAATATATTTTAGAAAGTGAAAAATAACAACTGAATGACATTTTGGTTTAAGCAGCACATAGATACTACAATTTTAATACACAACTGTGCATGAGAGTGTGTTTATATTCCTCAGATCTTATCCAAAACACTTGAGTATATATGTTAACATTTTATAAGGCAGACATAAGTTAGCTCTAAGAAGATATGAATTACCGTCTCAGTGAATATGGTATTGAAATAGGATTTTGTCCCTTAGACCAACCAAAGAGAGTGAACCAATTCTTAACAGCAGTTAGGGTTTTCTGAAAGAAGGTGTACTCTTCTTTATCTTCATCAGGAAAAAATGATAATTCACATTTATTTTCTCCCCCATCATTTTGACTGTCAGCTCCACTCTCTTCACTCATCTTTTCATCACTCTCACTTTCAAGAGTAGTACCCGACTCTGAATGATACACAAAAGAAAAAAATCCAGAAATATTCCTTATTTCCCTATTTTTGTCTAGTACAAACACAATTTTTTTTTAAATACACAATTGTTTTCAGAAAACAAAAAACCTGTCAGACAATGAACGATCGTCTTATTTCAGGAATAAACAATTTAAGTGACATGTACACGTCTTGGGAATAGAACAAATTATGTTATTGGAATCTAATTTCATTCAAAGAAAAAATTATTACCCAGTCAGAAAAAAATAAATTCAGGCATGGCTTACAAAACCACAGACAGCAATCTTACTGGAACTGTATGTAAGACTGTTCCTTTACATATGGCTTTACCAGTTAGTCAATGTTACTTCCCCATCCCAATCACACAGCATGGCTCAGTAACTGACTTGTGTTCAAACAGTTTATCAGGTATTGTATAGGTATAGACTGGGATGTAGGCTTAGTTATAAGCCTTTGGACTTTTCTACCCTCTGTTAGGCCTTTTCTCTCCTAAATTCTGACCTGGTCAAAACTTAGATTATATATTTTTACAACTACTAGTTGTTAACAATTTCAACAACAATATTATTGCATAAAAGATAACTAGGAAAACAAAGAACACTTTTCTTCATAGCACAAATAACCTAGATGCCTCCATCCTTGAAGGTGTATTTTAATACCACTGTTGCATTTTTAATGTTTCACTAAATGATGCAAAAATAAAACTAATACCTTAGACAGTGAATAAAAAAAAATCTTGTTAGGATTTAAGAAGGAAAAACAATACAATACAGAGAAAAGACATAGGACCTTTGTAAGATCATCATGCCGTCAGATCTGAGTTTGTGCAGTTCTGCCAGCTGACAAGATTACTTTCCCAATCTTGTCACTGCTACCTTTGCCAGAGGTTATTATCTTTTCAGATCTGAAACTGAGTTGCTCTTTTGAACTCCTCTTATGTCATTCCATTAAAAATGAATCATGCTGGTAAAGAGCTACTATTGAATCTGTTTGACGACCCCTATTTGTCTTGGCAATACCTTAAAGAATGATCACAAAAACATCAGCAGATCTGCAAGAGTGGAATCCTAACAGTGATGATACAGCGACAGCAACTTCTGCTGTTCTAACTTCCTAGTTATAAAACTAGCAGCTGAAAGAAGAGAGATGTCAACAGCCTCAGACACTACTTACCTGACAACTTTACAGGAGATCTTTACTCTTAGTTCATACAGAACAGCAGCTTAAGTGAGCTCCGCTAACAATGGTTGTTTTATGCAGTACTTAACAAATGCAATAAAAATGTCAAAGTCTAATCTGAGTATACAACTAGACCTTTGCAGAACATAGCATATTTATAGAGTGTATGTGGTTGGTTAGTTCATGACTAGGGAAACAATGCCCTTCTGAGCAACTAATCCCCTAGGTTTGCTCAGTATTTATTTTTCAGCTGGCTCCTCCGTGGACATCTCATTGCAAATGGGACCTTGACATTTGTTGTTTGGGTTTTTTTTTGGTTGGTTGGTTGGTTTTTGGTTGGTTTTTGGTTGGTTTGGGATTTTTCTGGGTGGTTGGTTTTTTATAAATAGTTTGACTGATTTCCCTTCCACTTAGTCTGCTAAAAGGAAGGGGAGATTTTTCTGCTTCTATACTCTAGGCCAGGTTTCCCATGGTGTTGCAGGAGAGGACAGCTTCCCCAGTATTCACTGATTATATGTGCAGAAGTATTTCAGGCAAAGCTTACAAATATCAAACATATCTTTTTAAAGCAGTAAGCTGAAAAGCAGTTGTAAGAGCTCAAAGTGCTTACAGTGAAGAGCTGCACTATACCTGATTGAGAATCTTCATAGGTTGAGTCAGTGGTTGCACCAAAGGAACTTGAGGAAATACTATGGGAAAGCGATTGTGGAGTATTACATGGGTGCAGAACAACAACTCCACTGCTGCAGTCTTTACTGTCTATAAAACAAGATTACAAGCTTCAGCTGAAGAAAACATATTTTTATTGTCTAATGCTCTAGCAGTTTACAAATTAATATCTGTTTCTATATTTTTCTATTTCGTGCTTAATCTAGTAACAGTTCTTATTTGACTCATGACGAAAATCTTACTGATCATCAGACTGGGGACAAAAAAAAGAAATTACCTGCATACCTTTTTCCATTAACTGTATATTTTACAGAATGGGTCTTCACACTTGCTGAAAAGCACCCATCAGAACAGCACTAATTCAAGGCTTCTAAGCCATGAACAAAATATCCGTAAGTAATTTCTGATCACCACTCTGTAATGAGTCTCAGCATACCATCACCAAGCTCTTTCAGACTCAACAACATATATTTATGAAACAAACTCAAAAGCATGCTTCTATTTTTAGTAAAATTAATTACATCAGTTCTGTCAGAACATATGTTCCAACATTCTCATGTTGGACTATGATAGGATTACAGGACCCACTGCTAGCTATCCCTAATGACAGTCTCCAGACAGGAGTAGAAGAGGAACCCAGTGTAGTTTCTAGAGAAGCAAACACACCAGTAACAGAAGGAAGAATTCTCTATGATTATCTTTAATTTTTGATTGCTGGCACTGTTATTTGTATGGTTTGGAGCAAGTAACACACGAGCATGGTGTCAGATATGTGGAAGCAAAGCCTTACTGAATAGCTTTCAAAGCCACTGTGATGAATGGATATAGTTTGGTCACATTAAACTGTGTTCCACACCAAAATAGTCTATACAAAACCACATAAAATGACTCAAGGAATTTAGTGGTAATGACTTACTTTAAAACTGATATAATCTGATAGTGTGAACAAACCAATAAGCAATCAGTACAGGACAGAAATATCCCATTATTAATAGGATATCAGTTCTTATAAAATCATCACTCCATTTTTAGCTTAATCCTTTAATCCTCAAGAGAAACCTACAAAGCAACTTCAAAAGACAAGCTTGCAAAAATGATCTATTGGTGTCCCCCCCCAAAAAAATCACACATTTACAAGACAGAATACTTCTTCCCCTTCCTGTCTTCATTTAATTGTGCTACAACCCATGAATTATATGGTACCTAAATCTGCCTTCTATATGAAAAAAAAATATCATTACTTATCTTCTTGCTAGTCTCTTTTTCAACTTCACAAGTACCAACTCTCTTTTTCTCTTAGATTGTCTGAGGAACACACCTATCTTAAGTTAATGGAGTCTTAGAATTTCCAGTCTTCAAAGACAAATCTATTTCAGATTTAAGGAATTACTTGCTTACCTTAAAAACTTGTCTATTTCATCAAAATACATCAGATCCCAACAATTATAAAAAAATACAATCATTTACCCCGTATTTGAACCTGCTTTGAGTAGGTTGGACTAGGTGACCCCCAGAGATCTCTTCTGACCTAAATTATAAAAACGATCCTAACCTCTCCCCATAGGCACAGCTACACACAAAGAGATTACAGATCATTAAGGCTGGGGTGGGAAGGCAGGAGGCAGGCAGAGATGGCGCCAGTGAGCGAGGGGGTGAGGGGAAACACAGGCAGGGATGTAGAGACACAGAGGCAGGCAGAAAGGCACATTGCAGGTAAAAATGTTTCCAGTCTCTGATCACAGCCTTTTATTAGGTCTTAAAATACAGCTATGCTCTCTAGCCTTCAAGGACCGTAATTAAAAAAAACTTGAAAACTATTCCCAACAGGCAAATAACAATCACATTTTATTATAATATTGTGTGGCCTTTTTTACTTTCTTCAAAACACATCCAACTGTTGTCCTGGGAATTATTGATGATCATTCTCTAACAATATAATTAAAATTATGTTCATTATGTCCATATTGCTTGGGCTGTTTTCTCTACTCATACTTTAAAAACGTCACAAAACATTCTGTAAGATTTAGCCTTGTCCAATATTTTTCACTAAACATTACCTAACCATTTATATAAGTTTTCCTCACTTTCAACAGAAAATATAGGGTATTAAAGTGTTCTAAAAATTTAATTGCAGTATCCCCTTGTAATTAATGAGGAAAAATACTACCTTGATGATAACATCCCTGTTATCACACTGAAAACATTGATGATACTACTGGACATAATACAATTTTAAGAGCTAGAATGTTGACTGCTTACTGCTTCTCAAGATAATTTGTTGATCAGAGCGGTGAAATGCCAAGTACGGGTATAAAGTAAGAAGGCAATTCTCTGCTGTTGCAGCAACCTGAATTGAGAACCTGTTCAAAACAAAATACAAAAGTGATAGTTTTTTATTTGGCCACAGCAATCAAGATATTTCAGCACAAGAATAAAAGGCAGAATGAAGGTGTCCGGACAACTTCTCTTCTATTCTGGTTCAATAGGAGAATACATAGATGGGACTGCAAATGCTGGACTGGTGAAGTTCAGTATAGCGTTTCCACTTCATAGTTTTACTATGAGCATGGATGTATCATTATTCTGAAAGTCCAAGAGTTAGCAGAGATTTTGTGAAATAAATGAACTCTGGCTCTCTGAAAAGAAAAAAAATACAATTAAAATTACAGGAAATATTTATGAGTGTCCTAAAGGAGATGCTAACTTGCTAAATATATCCTATAATTTTTGACGTGAAGTTTCCTTGAAAAGCCACATCTATTTTGATCTAATGTTTATTCTATAAGACTTCACAGAAATCTCAAAATAAATATTTAGAAATAAATAGATTCAATTTAAAAACAATGAGATATTGACTGCAATTGCTAGAATATAATAGAAATTCATGTACATGTTCCAGTGTTCACTACAGTACCTGTACTGTCTCTAGCAGCCATATTAATGTGTATCAATTCACCTTTTAACCTTTTTTCATACTTCAGTATCTCAGGGTGCAGCCAACAAGCAAATTATTGCCATCAATAGATCCCTGTTAGCTATCTGTATGTATGTTCTTAGATCATTGCAACTGTAATTCAACTGAGCTTAGTTCTTTGCCATTGTATAGCTGTTTTTTTACTCCACGTTAACTTATTAAATAACATTAATATTATTTTGACTAAGCTGTCAAAAATACAAAGAAAAATGTATTTTAATAAATCAAACAGCATGCTAATATCCATCTTGCTTTAGTATATTGAGAATTATACATATCAAAAAATACACCTTGCCCAGGATAAAATAAAATATTTTCTATTTTCTTTAAATTAGATATTGCAGGATAAATTCCTATTTAATGTAATTTTAGATTAATAGGAGAAGATATCACAAGACCTTTCAGATTAATTTATAATATGACATAATTAGCTCCTACTGCTTTGTTACACAATAACATAATCAAGGAAAACAGAAATGTTTTAGAAGTACCAGAAAGTAGCTTTTCTTTCCTCTTTCATACTTACCTCTCCAAACACAACATCCTTAGATATCACTTTCAGAGGAACTTTATTGAATAGAGAAAGGCTCCAACAAAATCCATAGCCATCTTTCTTATTTGTAAATGTTCACATTTGGATTCCAACTTCACAGCTAACAGTTATTTAAATCAGTAACCCAGCTCTGCAATGTTTTGGTTTGTTCTGCAGACATGTCGATCCTACTGGAACTTAGCTGGGAGTGGGACAAGGGCCTTGGCCAGTTTCACCTTGTAGCATAGTGTTTCTTTTAGCTAACTTCATGCTTTCTACTTCTATTCAGAAAAAAACTGAGCAGCAAGACCTCAGCAGGACAGATAGCTATAAGAGGTATAGCTACATCTATCTATATGTACAAAATGTACATTTGTACATAATATTTTTTCTATCTTTATGAAGCCATTTAAAGACACAGAGGATCAATAACTACAACACCAAAAAGTTAGCCAACTTCCAACTTGTAAGTTTACTGTGGTAAACGACAATTCTCAATACTCTGCAGGCATACGTTAGGTTACCTTCAAACAACAGAATTGGCGGCAGGGATGGAAAAAAGCTGTATGAAGGTTAATGAAAGACATACTTCTCAAGTTAAATGCAAGTAACTCAGATGTCTGTATTACTGGACTCAGTCAACTTTCTCATTTCTCAGTTGGAGGTGAGCACCTCAGGCATCTCCATCCTCAATGCTGATTTGAGACATGGGCATATGCCAACTCTTCATTCATGCTCTGATTTGCACAGTAATGAAACACAGAAAAGCGTGCTTGAGAACAACTTTAGTACATCTTAACCAGCTACCCAAATTCAGTGAGTCACACTACTCAAAACAAAGATAGTAGTGCACAATCTAGAACATAAAGAACAGCCGTCGCTACATCTGTGTACAAATAAATGCCTCAGACCTCGCAGGGCTGTTGCAAGAGAAGCTCCTCCCTGTTCCATGCTGCTAACAGTCCTTGGCTGTTGTAGTGTTATAGGAAGAGAAATGAATACACCCAGCCAATAGCAAATGCAATGCAAATATATTATTAACTAAGATAAAAAAAGATTGGACAATGAAGCACCTGTGCTGGCTGAGCATGAGCTGTGAACTAACACCAGGAAACCACAAGTGATAGTAGTAAGTAAATCCCTGTTGGAGGGGAGAAATTTATTTGCCAACCTGAACCTTCACCTAGGGGCGTGCCCCGCTTGTCTGGAGCTTTTATCCAGAATGCTGTTGAGACACTGGTGCAGCTTGTCTGACCCTTGACCCTGCTATTCTTCCACATGGGCACCAGCAAAGTTGATGGGGAGACCTGGAACATATCAAGCATGACTGCACTGCTTTGTGGGCAATGATTGAGAGAATGGGGGACAGGTGGTCTTCTCTTCAATCATGCCAGCGAGGGAAAAGAGCTTGAGCATGAGTGGATGGATCCTGCAAGTCAACAACTGGTTCTACATCTCATATTGACAGCAAGGATTTAGCTCCCGTGACCATGGGTCTACCACGGCTGAAGTGACTGTGAGATGGAGTTCAGGATACCAAAAGGAGGAAACAAGGTAAAAAGACATATCACAACCCTAGAATTCAGAAAAGCAGACTTTGGCCAGTGAAGAGCCACAAGGATGAAGAAGGGACTGAAGAATCTGCTATATGGGGAAAGACTGAGAGTTATGAGTGTCCAGCCCAGAGAAGAGAAGGCTCAGCTGGATCTTACCTATGCGTATAACTATCTGACGGGAGGGAGTAAAGAAAGTGGAGCCAAACTCTTCTCAGTGATGCTCAGTGAGTGCACAAAAGGCAACGGCTACAGATTGAAATACAGGACATTCTATCTAGTCATAAGAAAAAAAAAATACCATGAGAGTACTCAAACACTGGAAGAGTCTGCCCTGAGAGGATTCTGGAGTCTCCATCTTTGGAGATATTAAAAAAACAACTGGACAACAGTGTTGATTCTGATTTGAGGAGGAGATTTGAAGAGGGAACTAGATGATCTCTGGAGGCTCTTTCCAATCTCAGCCATTCTGTGGTAATAAATATCAACCCACATATTGGCCACCTGTCTACTCATCACCATTAAGTATTTTAAGAAGATATTTTCCCAAAAGCAGGATTTGAAAAGAATAGTCAAGAAGAATGAGTCAGTAGCTAAAGAACTCATCTGAGTATCAAAAGATGACACTCAATTCATACGGAAGCATGGCAGAAAAAACAAAGGTGCTAGGAGCTAAATATTTATCATGCACATTTCAGGCTCTGAGATATGGGGCACCAGAGAGAAAAGCATGAGTATTTCCATACAAATACAGCAAATAGATTATGAAGACATGTACATTCTGCATGTGCTTAAAATCATTGTGTACTACTGACCTTTATTTATAACACCATTCATGAAGTGAGGTTACAAAGCTATAAGTCTGTGCAACATATTTTTTCTGTATTTGTAGCGGTGCTTAACTAAATAATATAAAAGTCTATTATTCTATTAGAATGAAAAGTACCTGTATTGCTAGCAAATAAGTTGCTAAATGTGTTAAATTATTCAGTGTATTCAGTTTTATAATGCTTAATAAAGAAAGTAAAAATCTATTATGTACATGAACCATCATTGCCACTGCTATTTCAGTGTTTATTCTGTAATGCGTATTTCCAGAGAACACAGAACAGGAGAATGGCCATGAAATATATTGTGTTTACCAACGTTTGAAACCTGCTGATCGCCAAAAACTAAAGCTCCAACTGTGATCACAAAGAAATACCATCCAACACTCTACATAAAAGCAGTTTATTCCAATCTCTTACATTAACTCTGATTTTTTTTCTTTTGTTTGTTTTAATGTTTGTGGAAAGACAAAACCTGAATCGAAATATATTTATCCTTTTTATTTTGCTCTATAGCATTTCAGACATTTTCTAAGTAGAAACAAGTGATTTGTTTTGTATCAGTGTACCCCAAATGCTCTAGAAATACAGGCAGAGTTAAATAACCTTTCTTCAACCGTATTCGTGAACCGATGCAGAATATCACTAACAATTTCTAAAGAGAAATAATTCAAGGCCATTAGGATCTAACAGACAAATTTCTGTAGCAACATTGCTTGGGTAAATTAAAAAAAATTTAAGGGAAGCTGACACTGCTAGTTTAGGAAACAACAAACTGCTTGCAGAATTGATTAATGCCAAAAGCAGATATGACATGAGAGTGAGGTATTTTAGAGATCTTTAAGAGCAAGGAATAACCTAGATGCAGGGAACAAGAAGTTGTAACTTAAAAATAAATAAAGACCTGCCTCCTCCTCCCTGCAAAAGTCCTCGAACAGATCCAGATGACAGAACTGGAAGGGAGAGGAAAAGATGACCCATGCAAGCTCTGCCATTTCTGATCACAAATGAGCAGCTCCCCAACACTGAGGAGCCCTTATCCTTCGTAGCAGGAGCTCAGGCTTCCACAGCAATCAAAATAATACAATAATGAATAGCAACAGACACATGGTTTCACATGGAATACAAGACTTATCACTGGGAAAGTAGCCATGTCTCTTCTAGCAGCAGCAATGATGTCAGTTCTTAATTCATGAATAAGACACCTCAGCTGGCAGGGACCTTCAAAATGGTAGAAAGCCATAAGCATGGAAAACAACAGGAGTGATTAATGGGTTTGGACCATCCCGCACCCCCAACTATCTGAAGTAAAATGCCAGTATATTATTATGTCAGATGAATGCAGCAAAGAAGCATGCAATTATCAAGAACTCCAATGTTTTCTAGCTCCCTGCTCTCTCTGAATTTAAATGATATTGAAAGAAATTGACAGCTCTTATTTTCTAATGCACGCCAGCAGAATACATACATTTGCCAGCAGTGCCTATTAAAGAGCTGCGTGGTGTAGGCATGTTTCCCAAAAGCAAAAGGGACGAACTGTTTCCCTCCATGAGACACTGAGGTCTCACAGACTATTAAAACAACTGGAACCAGTTCATAAGTGGGTACTTTTTAGTGATTGTGTCTCAGTTGCATCATGTTGTTATCAGAGGTTAACATCCCTGACATCCTCTTCCTGAAGTTCTAGCCATGAACAAGGTGAATAACATCACAAATTGCATGAGTTTCCCCAGCTTCCCAGTAGGAGAGGGAAAGAAAATGGAGAACTACAGAACATAGGAGGGAAGGACCTCAGCACATTTATGTCATCAATGATCACAGCAATTTATCAAATTATCGACCCACCACATGTGTGTGGGTTTTTGGATATTTTCCTGCCCAGAATATAATTTCCTTTGACTGTATGACACAACATGTGTCTGGTTTTTACTACTTTTTTTTTTTAGAAAAAATTAAATTTCATTTCAATCAGAATAGCAGAAAACTTTCTTTCCTACTAATTATTTATCTAATCAGCAAATTACAAGATATAACAACAATTAGAGGACAAATATATAAACATGCGATCTTCACAGCAGCTTTTTTTGGTTTAGTTTTTTAAGTTGAGGAAAATAAGTGTCATGGCTAAATATTTCTTCCCATTTATTGAGTACTTGCTCAAGACATTCTGGGATTTAATGCTATATTTTACTTCTTGTATTCCTATCAGCCCTATGCAAGGAAATATCATTTATTCTGCTTTGGAGTCAAAAGAGCAAAAAGGGAGATCAGAAATTAAAAATGACATTAGAAATTAACTGCAAAATCTCATTTAAGGCAGTCATTAAATAAATATTAATGCACTTTCTTATGATCCATTTAATGGAATCTGTGCACATAGTAGATTACTTGCATAAATGACAACCATGTATCTCTTGAGTTTCCTTTTACAGCTAAATATAGCATGGTTTTGCTATAAAACTTGATTGCCTATCACCTTTCAAATGTTTTCTGTAAAGTAACCAAGTTCACCAATATCTATCCTCTACCCAATATTCACTCTGATTTAAAGAATAAAAAAATATTTAGACAGACTTAATACAGACTATGCAAATCATTCCTACTGAAGTTTTAGACATTAATTTAGAAAAGCAAAACACTGCAGAGCCTAAGTAAAAAAAGACCAAAACAGGACATTTGTCTTGTCAATACTCATGCTTTGAAATACGCCTAGAATTAGTTTTGCTTAGAAGTTAGGGCTCCCCTTCGAAGTTAAATACAGGACATTATATTGTATCAAAATATGAAAGTAACATTTTAACTCGCTTATTATTTTAATTCCATCCCAGAACACAATATAAGAGTTAAATTCAAAATTTTAGTTCAAATCATTTAAAAATACATATTATTTCTTTGAAAATGGAAATATAAAGACCGAATACATTACAAATTAATACATCTTCAGCAACTGATAATGTGAGATTTCACGGCCTATTAAACAAACCAGGAACCTATTCAAGACCAGTTAGCTTTTATAGGTGTTGTAAAAGGTTATAGGTTTCATTGTTTTATTATTAAAGATCTACAAGGCCCCAAAATCTTGTCTTCCTAAAAGATCAAATTAACAAACCAGTTTATGTTCATTAGTTACGCAGTTTGAAACAAGCTGCTCAAATGCTTAGATAATTAGTTGAATCAGGTTTGACCTTTGAGCGCAATGCATAGGTGTCCTGTGGCTGCCACTGGGAAGAATGAGGGCAGATATACAGAGAACAAGAAATCGCACCTACAGATTACTGTAGTGTGGGATATCAAAGCACATAGTAATATCAAGGTAGTAATGAAACCCAATTCCAGATAAATTATCATAGACTTTATTAGAATAATAATGATATGCTCAGGATTAGAGAATCAGGCACTTAGACTTTTCCATTGGAAGAAAAGAATTCTTCCTGATTACGATTATGATAAAAATAATTTATTCCAAAAGCCAATATGAATAACATTGCTACACTGACTAGCACACACAGAATCCCTTTGTTTTGGATGGTGTGCTATTTCGTCCAGCTGTGTTCAGGTTTCACCTCTGTTCCTACAGCCCCCACACACATGCAGCTCCCTGGCAGGAAATCACATATGCATTGGCAAACCAATGTTATTAGTTCTGTCCTTCAACAAACATCTATCTACTACGTTTTAAAATACAGCAGCAATTTTAAGATGACTTGACATTCCTGAGCATGAATTTTTCACACCTTTGCGAGCAGGGATGCCTTTTAAGGTGATGACTTTTATTGGGTATCTTTTTTTCAAAAATACATTGAGTTTGCCTCTATATATTGAGGATGGTATCCTTTATTTCATTTTAATGGCAAATACAGAAAAAAGTTTATTGCGTGGCAGAAAGGATCATTTCTCTATAACTAGGTTTGAGAAGCTGCTAGTGCATCATATAAAAAAAGTTATTAAAACTAAATATTGTGCCTGCTCAGCAGCTCTATTTCAGACCTCATCATAAGCTTAAATTATCCTTTTCTTTTAATTACTACAAGCTTTAGCACACATTTATGAATCACATCCCACACAATCATTAAATCTTACAATTAAATAAAATGCATAAGAAATAGATTATTGGCTGACAATCTATGCAGAAAAATAGAAAATACTAATCCAATGTGAGCAGCAATAACTGAAAGGACCATAACCCTTACATCAAAATAATATATAATTTAGTTTTATGCTTAGGGAAAAACCCATTCTAAGCTGTAGGGCGGAGATATTTAACCCTCAAAATTGCTTTACTGAAAATATTAATGGCAGGAATTACTTTTAATTACAACAGTACCTATTTCCTTCCTCCTCATGCATAAATCCATTTGTCCCACAAAGGGGAGAGAGTTAACCAAAGGGACAAATGCTGAACACAATTATTTTTGCACAGAGCATTTAATAACAGATTTGACCTCCATTTACTAGTGGCAGGGGAGACCTTCTGTATTGCTTTTCATCATTAAAGTTACTTTAAAAATAATCTACTATAAAATCAAAACAAGATGTACAAATTTCATGTTTGCATATGTCTTCATCACTAAACAGTTTTCTAAAGAGATGAATTTTGGTATTGACATCGCTGTCGAACTTTAGGTGTTCTGTCCTAAGGGAATTTAGGTCTAACAGGAATTAGACCATGTAAATTCCTAAGTATTTTTCAGATGCAGAGCTTATATCTCCAAATAATTTCAGTACTTTCAAAAACTTCAAATGCTTTCTGACACAGTGCACAGGATTACATTTGAGAAAATATATAAGTAGATAAATAACAATGTAAAGCACATCTACCCCTTATCCGTTTTCTCTGATAGTGCCTGCTTCTGCTGATGCTGCTGAGTCCCTCTAAGGCAGTGCAGAAAACACCGAAGAGCCCAGCACGGAGGGAGGAAGAAGGCACCAGCAGTTTTCCATACTTTGCTATCTGGTCCTGTTTCTCATATACCAAAGAAGTATATATAAGAAAAGACAGTATCCCGTATAAGTTTCATGCAGGAAGTATGGTCTGAAGCTGAAACATATCCCTAGCATACTTTTATGAATCCCTAGCTTTACACATATTAAAAAAACCCACCACACTAAAAAAAACCACACCACATGTATATATGTGTGCGTGTGCATGTGTGTGTGTATATATATCTTTTAGAATCTGTAAACAATAAATTGCATTGATATAGGTAAGCAACATCCATCCATGCAGTCTTCTGTCATGGTGGCTGTTATGATTCCTTTTTACCTTATGCCCTAAAGACCGCCTTCACTAAGATCAGTAGGCCTCCTTTTTATTCATGAATCAACTGTTTCCCTACAGGGCTGCTAAAGCTACTGCCCTGTCCCTCGCAAATTTAAAAAAAAAACCAACTGACAGAAGCATTAATATATTAATCATGTAATAGTTCCCAGTTCCTGTCTTAGAACACACATATGCAGCTTTCCTTCTCAGTAGCCAAAAAAACCCCACAAAAAGTCCAAAACCAACACAAAAACACACAGGTAAACAAACAAACAAACAAAAAAAACCACCTATACACACACAAAAAAAAAAAAAAAAAAGAAAACCAAACCAATCCATGCTCTTCCACATGAAGGATTCCATACTGATCTCTGGTATGGACAGGAGCCTACAGATTCCTAATAAGCTAACTGAGTAAAATATTACAGTTACTGCAGGGAGAACTAGAGATCAGGAAATGCCTCAGCTCAGAGTATACAAACTCAGACTGTTCTGCTCTAAACAGCTTAAAAACAGAGAACATAAAACCAGAGAATGAAAAAATAAGGCTTAAGATATAGCTATAGAAGATGAGCTAAAAAGGACATTTAAAAAAATAATTTAAAACACCAAAGGGGACACACACACAAAAAAAAACACCCACCAAACACACAAACAGTTTGTAGTAGAGTGCAGGGGAAAAAAAGACAGGCAACATGGAGAGCAAAAGACTGAAGAAAGATATACACTGTGAGAGCGAGGAAGGGGTGTCCCTTTAAAATAAGACTGGGACATGTTCTTTGCTGGTTCCCAGCAAAAGGAAATTCTGACTTTCAGTGTTGTTCCCCCTTGAGAAGTCTCCCTACTCTGAAGACGTCTCTTCTTGAATTCTCGGAACACCGGAAGCTTTTCAGAGGACTGAAAACAAAGTAATCCTTTGCAAGATCATTCCACTGCAACTTTGTAAAGATTTGCAAACAGGCTTTTCCAAATGCCATTAGGACAAAGCCAGAAAATAGACTCTAAACCAGTCACAGACATTTCATTGTTTTAAAAAAATGGAACGTAGGAGAAAGGCTCAATGGAACAAAATTCCACAGAGTTTGGCTCAGCCCAAAATCAGACCACCTTGAAATCCTGCATGGAATGGACTGTAAAATTTTAATAGGGTATTTTTCAAAAATCAAAATATTTTGTAATAGAAAACATTGGTATTTGCTGAATCAAGACCATGTTTCTCCAAAGCAATCTGAGAAGACTGAAGTAGACATAAGAATTACCAGTAGATACGAGATACAAGACCTTAAGATGGCCACTTAGATGAATCTTACCTGAAAGGCCAAAGTTGAATTTTGTGTTTTCAAATCGTAATTCAGTTGAAAAAAGAAACACATGCTTATATTTCATTTTCATTTTTTTTCAAAATGATTCTTGTATGCCTTTACCCAATAATCATGAGTTTTGTGTCCTATCTCCAACTTTGTCAGTTTAGACCATGCCCCCAAATGAATCTGAATTGCACACATTACCTGTTTTTTTCTTCATCAATGAAGAACATATTCCCTAAAAATGACACTGGCTTAGATGATTCGAAGCTGATATAACAAATTAGTTTCTTATTCGTGCCATCTGATGAAAGAACAATATCTTGTCCTTCTGGGAACTGTACAGAAAAAGGGCAAATCCTGTCACCATCCTCAAGTTCAAGCTCTGGAAGTTCAACTTGAATTTGTGATTGCCTGTGTTAAAAATAAATAGTAATGCTGTTTGTGCTCACAGTAATAAAGTTGATTCACAGATACACACATTTATGAAACTGATTTTCACAGTGAAATAGAAGAATAACTTCAGTTTTGAAGTGTAAATCAAGTGAAACAAACTAAAGAATTAAAATTCCTTTAGAATTTAGATGCTAGTTTGTTTTCCACATATCTATCTGAACGTTTTACGCTGACCCACAGTAGTTCAAGATCCAAATTAAGAGCAATTTCTACTAACTGTGCTACAAAGGACATAAATATTACTTCCTTACTTTAGGTTTCCTAAACTTAAAGCTTTCATTAATATTGATTAAACTGCATTATTGCACAGCAAGGTAAAGCAAGTTCTAAAATAGAAATATTAAGGTGAAATTCGTGAAGATACTTAAGATGCTTTCCCCAGTTATGCAATTTTAGGTTCTAGTTCTGAAATAAGAATGGCAGTCAGTCCAGGCCCATATGGAATCTTTTCAGTTCCAATCACTGAGTTACTGACAACAGGCCAATCACTTGACAAATTACTACAACTCAAATGGGATAAGACAATAATGATTTGAAGGAAAAGTTAATGTCATTAATTTGTAGCAACTTAAAGAGTTTTGCTCCAATTCTTCTGGTATTGAAATGATGTCTACCTAAGCATTACAAACTAATATCACTGCTCTTTACAAATTACAAACAGAAAAGTTGTATGATAGAGACCAGAAAAGCATATTTTGACACACATGTACGCAAGAGTGTTTGGAAAGATTAAAATATTAATATTTCTATCAAATTGGAATCGGTATGGTGCTAGGTCATGCTACATAATATCAAGATTACAAAAAGGTTCTCTTATAAATTCAAACAACAGGATAAAGTGGGTAAGCCACAGAAAAATACCTGGATTATTTATTAAATACATATAATGAATATATAAAATAAATATTTATATTATATTAAGTGACAGGATTAAAACATTTGTGCTGTGCATTTTTTGGTACTAAAACCTTGCTTCGAAGAAAAAAGAAAACAGTGCTTTAAAGCCTGTGGAGTAGAGAAAATAAAATAACAGAAAGATTTTATCTGATCACAACGTGAAAAAAGAAATAAGACTACTATCTTAGTATCTGACTAAAGTTAACCAAAAACCTGGTAAGACTCTTTTCTCAATTTTTGTGCTATTCAAAGTAATTTTAAAAGCACCTGACAGCGTGAATATATCAGAGGACAGTCACTTCATGAAGCAGGAATGTTTTGAGACCAGAACACGGGCTTGTTGAATGTAGAGCAATATCAATTACATGAATTCTCTCCTAAATACACAAACTCTTTCCTCTGCTGAGCACAAAATGAATACTGACCTTCACAAACAAAAATTAATTCACTTTTTCAGAAAAGAACAAAACAAAGAATTAGTCAGGATTTCTGTAATAAATTTATTTTGAGATGTTTACCTTAAATAATCTTGTGGAATTATATTGATTGCCATTTCAGTTTTCACATCCAGAGGAACTGGTATCAGCATTAAAAAGGGGGGATCAAAATTTATTTTTGGTGACTTCAGAGCGCCAGACAATGTTATTTTGTAATGTGATGGATTATCATTTAGACACACTGACATTTCAGATGTGTACGTCCCAGGACAAGCTGTTAAAAACATTAAAAAAAAAATAAAACAAAACACACCAAAAAAACCCACAAAATTATATTACCACAAATACACGCAACTACAAGAGTTATAGTAAGAGGTTTTGGGTTTGGGTTTGGGTTTGTTTTTTTTTTTTTAAAAAAAAAAGTCATCAAGTATTGCTTTCTTACTGAAAATGTAACTTAACATACAGTCATTGTATCAGAAGAATTCTTTATTAAGAAAGCTTAGAACACTTGGACTGTAGCAAACCAGAAATCCTTTTTTTTTTTAATTTGTCAGAAATTTTTCAAAGTTTGTGTTCTTCATTTGCTGTCTTAATATTCTTTTATATAGAACACCAATGTAACTCTTCTCAGAATTTTAGGAATTGCAGTCATAAATTACACTAACACAGAGAATGTTCATTTTATAAGGGAATGCATATCAGAAGCATCTGATCGCCAAGACAAGAAAAAGATGGTGCCTTTTAAGATGGCAATCACTACATTTTAACAGGTGACTCTAAAACCTATACCGTAGCCAAGTCAGCCTCACACAAGCCAGCAGGACAGGTTCTACCCTCCACTGAGAGGATCTCCCATTTCCTTGTGTTCTGCCCTTTCTCATGCCATTTCACTAACTGCTGCAAGGCAGTTTTCTCTAGAATGGAAAAGCACATTTCCTTTCACTGACAGAGGGAGCAAGGTGGTTCTTTCCACAACCGTTACACTATCAAAATGGTGTTCTGAACGATGCAGTGCCATTGACCAATTTTTCAGACATTCCCACCTGCTGAAGAGCTGGCAAAATAAACAATTTTGAGGGCCAAATAACAAACACTTTCTGTATTTAGAAACAAATCTGCATGATGTGTTGTAAGACAACCCAAAAACTTTAATCTTTTCATTTTCAAGAAAAGCACATTTCCCTTTGATTCCTCTCTGTCATCAGATCAGTAAGTATGGAAACATCCTCACCTAATATTTAAGAAGAAAGAGAGAGCAAAACAAGTATTTTTGTATTTTATGTGTGTCACTGCAAACAAAATACATGTGACATGCTCTTCCGCGATTTTCACAGCCTGAGAAAGAGCTGCCACTGTTTACATACGCAAAGAAGAAAACCTAGTGTTTTCAGATTATTTTGTCGTATTCCTTCCTCATAAAAGAGGACAACAGAGAAGCTTCACAGAAGCCTGTTAGCTCACCAGAATATGGCCTGCAGATCCCTTCATTTCAGACCTGAAGAAATGAAACTGATGAAGTGACAACCAGATGAAAGGGGAACTTGCTGCAGTGTTTGCAACATTTGGCTAATTCACTGTTAAACGGAAATCAACTTTAGGAGAAAATACTGCTGAGAAGGCTGAGCAGCTTGTGCTTCTAGGTTTTGATACGGCAAGAACACACCTTTTTCTGGCACTTAGCCCTTTTACGAGGGAAAGGTGAGAGAGCATCTGCAAAGGTCATGGAGATGCATGAAGAGCCAAACAGGATATTTTTGACATGCTTGTAAGAAAAGATGTTCTATACAAGTTACTCCCATATATGAGCTAGGCAGTCTACTGTCCTACAGCTCTGCTCTAACTAAAACATATTTCTGGTATCCTATGTTCATACATATGTATGACATATGGTAAAGGCAAGGGAAAGGCCACAACCACTAAAAGTCATGGGAATGGAACACCAGGAAGGAAGAGCAGCATGTGTCAGTACCAAAGAACATGCAATTTCCACTAACTCACATTTTCAAATGTTCGCATTAACCATAGTTAAACCTCCAAAAGTTAGGAAATCAGAGTGTTAAGCTTTCCTCATACCAAATTTTCATCCATACTGTGCATAACAATTCTAACAAATCCATTAACTACATGATAACATCTGTTTGCCAGAGAGTCCCTGACTCACTCAGAAAGCAGAAGAGACAGTGTCTATTCTGCATCGCTAATCATTCTGTGTGTGGCTCCACACATTTACTGACATCAAAATTCTGCATGGTGTGTAAGCCAATATTTTATTGCTTATGTCAGAAACACCAAGATGTTGCAATACTGTCCTCATTTTAAACTGACACAAAGACAAAAAAGGGAATGATTCCATTAAGTTTTGTTCATTAGTTTGTAACGCCTAGGACCAATATGTTCAGGATATTTCATGTTAATTAAATTACTTTGAAATTAATGAGAATTATGTCCTGAGCTAACAGCTGAAGTAATGAATTTATTCTATTAAATGCACCTTTCATAACTACTGTCAAAGCTTGTGCTACAGTTACCATTCTGATATACCAGCATTAATCTCTATTGGGCAAACAACAGGCAGTCCAGCAGATGTGAACTTTTTCCTTGGGGAGATCTGGTGGTATTTACAAATCTGCCAATCTAAATTTGCCAAGGGCTAACAAAACCTGTAGAATTATATGGGAAATTTCCTCTCTGTCTTTCCTAGATATATTTATTAGGGGAAATAAGCATTCATTGCCTTACCTTAGAAAAAAACTGTGAATAAAGGAACACAACTTCTGAAAGCACATATCTGCATATATTTGTTAGCTGCTTCATTTTCAGTCTAATTTGCACTAGAAAGCCCATCCAGTTCAAGAGGGCCCAACTCTCTACCATGCTATCCGGGGTCTATACTTTATGCAGATTCGTTGTTAATAGAGACATAAATAGATTATTTCTGCTGAAAGTCAGTTATACGCATATGCAAGTTCTCCTCCCAGTACTGCCCACACACTTCTGGAGGAGAAATATTCCAAGTCCCCACGTCTTCCATTCTACCCTTTCAGTTGCAATTTAAACTAGCATCAAAAGCTAGTGTAAACAGCCACCTCTTTAAGGACGTCCATATTCCTTGCTCCTCTCTAGCAGCACAAATATAATTTTTTATTTCCCCCTCCCCAAAACCTTAAATGTAATAGCACCTTTTTTTGATCTTTTAACAGTGGGTGAGAAGAAAGTAAAATCACCATCTGCTCTTCTCACCCTCTTAAATTCATATTAGATTATTATTCCGTTCCTACACTCGTCTCCCAAATAAACATTTTTAGTTTAGTTGCCTTGGACTTTCCAATAATTATTGGAAATATATATGTTATTGCATATATACACCTTCAGCATAAATGGGTGCCAATGAAGAATTTGCATACACTGAAATACAAACTTCAAAGCAGAAAAGTCGCAGGTAGTTAAAACTTAAAGATAAGCCCTACAAAAAAAAAAAAAAATGAAGAAAAAATTTAAAAGTAAACTAATAATTTTGAAACTGTTAAAGGGAATAGTCATTTAATATCTTACTCTTGGAGAAAAAAAACCAAACTAGAAGATGGAGGTCATGATGTTCATCTGTGCCCACTACATAAGCATCCCATCTTCCAGGGGCACTGAACTCCTGTTAACTCACTGGTGTATTTTTGAGTATTTTTCCACACAGGATCCCAGAGCACAAATTTATTGTATCTCACTATAAGCAGCTAAGTTTTTTCATACCACAGTAAGATATAGTGAAATTTTTCATATACTTGTAATGCATTATACTATAGTACAGCAGAAGAAAATTACATTAATATACCTTCAGTTCTTGAGAATCTCTAATAAATTTAGTATACTTTTCTCAACAGCCATATAAATTCTTACATTTAACACTGTAGCTTACTATAGCATTTTGTACTCTATAATAAATATCGCGGCATATTTAAACAAATTACCCTAATGCACACTCAAAGTTCATTTTAAAGTTTGTTCACCCCCACATACTACAGCTTTACAGTACAAACCTATGATGGTGATTAGCACAGCATATTCATTAACTAGGTCTCCTGTGTGGGTCTTGATGTATCTAATGTTCTTTCACAAGAAAGAGTAATTATATTCAGTGATGGTATAGCACAAGTAGGCTATAAATTACTTAGAACATTGAATTAAGGGCAATTGATTTTTAGAGTTATTTATTATTTTCTGTAAATAAAAGATATGGAAACACAGCAAAAATACAGATAACTTCAAATGACAATTATTTATCAGTCATATTTATGTATATACACATCTGCATTTACACATACAGTTTATTTAGTAGTTCAAAATATTGACTTTTATTTGTATGCCGTTCTCTGCTTCATAGACTTTGCAACACCCAAGCAATTTTAATACAGTCCCATGACATGAACACCTAAATAGAACCGTCACACCATTATATGGGTGATCATTTCACCTATTCATTATCATATGATCCCTCTCCAGATGCTGCACAAAATAGTATTAGAGGCTTTTTTTAACTTTCCTCTGTCTTAAACGCCAGACTGGTACTTAGAAGGAGAAAATGAGAACCTGTGCTCATCCGGGCCCTAAAAATCATCAAATATCTGGAAATACAGGTTTATTCTTTTTATCTTCCAAGTCTAATATTGCCCTGAGCAATTTTCCAAGCTATATACATTAACCCAATTAATGCAGAATGCAGCTATTATATCTTCTATTAAACAATATGTTTCTCAAATTCAAAGCAGAAAAAAATCTTTATATTTGTTCTTCACAAGTTATTATGTTAGTATAATCCACAGTTATTCTAACCATAAGCACACTCTGCAAAAATTATGCTTCTCAACACCTTCTCAAAATAACCACAGTTACTTAATAGGCTTTATTATCTGAAATACTGCAGAAAAAATATGATACCCTATTGAAATCAAAGTAGAAATTTATGAAAGGAGAAAAAAAAATGTTTAAAAGAAATAGAGTTACAGTAAACTACATGCGTATTTTGAATTGCATCTCAAGGAACAACTAAGGGTTACAAGTGTTTGTTTTTCACTTTCCAACCTTCTAGATTTCCATTCTTCTTTCCTCTACATTCTTCCTCCAAAGACCTTGGGTCATAATATGCTTCTATTCCTTGACTTCTTTAACCTATTTTTCCTCTGAGTTGCATCTCAACAGTTTCTCAAAATTCAGAAGTTTACCCACAGTCTTTCATCTGTCTAGACACACTCTCCAGACATGCTTTGAGTAGATCCTTTCATCCTTCATAAGTAAACTGAGATTCCAAGTCCATATTTCTAAAACTTTGTAAAACTGAACAACTGAAAGAAATAACTTTCAGATTTCTCCCTTACAACATCTATCTGCATTTTGCCCAGTCTTCTTGTCATCCTGCTCCCACTGTTTAACACCTTCGATTTTCATAGTCTAACGTTTTCTCACACCCTGGGACATTTTCATTCAATTCACATAGTACCTTTAGATTTTGTTTTATTTCATATTGCTCCCAAAACAAATTCTTTAACAAAAACTTTCATCTCTGTTTATTTTATTTTTATAACCTGTGTAAGTTATTACTAAAAACTCAGTAAGGACCTAGATAGATGAGATGAAGATGAGATAAAAACAGTTCATTCCAAAACCAAGGGCTACACAAAATACAAAATAGAACCTACCCAGTAAAAAAAATTTGTATTGCATTGAACACTTTTTTATGGCTGTTTCATAAACCTGTGGTTCAGAGACAAAAACCAGGGTTTTTGCAATTTACTTTGGAGGAATGTAGGGGAAAAAGAGACAAAGTGATGCATCAAAGCCAGAAATATGCCCTAAATATTTTTGCTTAGCCTTCCAATAGCAAATGACATTTAACTTTCTTCTAGCAGTTTAATTTGTAATAATACATAATTTAATAGAGCAATTTAAATGCATATGTCTAAAAGGATACCTCATGGATACATATATATCTATATACATATATATCTACATAGATATGTATAGATATGTATACTGTATATTATTGTATTTTATATTTTTGTAATTGTATGATTGTATACATAGAGAAGTATATAGGTATACAATACATGTATCTAAAAGGATACCTCATGGACAGCTCGAAAGTGTAAAAACTACAATTACAGATACTGATTGGATCAGAAACTTTCCACGTATTATATGCACGAAGAAATACTACTTCAGAAAAGCCAGAATTTGCTACTCAAAACAAAAATTAAAAGAATTTAAAACAAACGGCCTTCTAAATAGTTCTGCAGAAATCATTATCTAGTAATTACTTTTCCACATCATGAAGCAAAATCAGAAGTTGATGTGATTTTTCAACCATAAGTTGAAGACAAATGATACCAACAAGGCATAAAACATCACGGAAAAATGTTTTTAAGTACAGCAAGCAACTCCAAGCAACATGTGCAATTAAATACTACTCTTGCATATTCACAACATTTTTGCAGAGCAACATTTAATACAGTCCTCTCAATTTATCATACAGAATCATAGCAAGACTCATATACCTGTATATTTTTTATTTATACTTATAACAAGTTGCCCCCAGTGCTTAACTGAGGTTATAGATTTCAGTCCTAACATAAAGAATAGCAGCAACATCTTTCTTTGGGACAGAGATGCTCACTTGCTTCCTCAGGATCAGATCAAACCAACAAAACAACTTTTCTTCTCCTTGAGAATGCTGAGGCCCCAAAAGTTGGCCAATTAGAACTTGTAAAAAGACTCTGAGTTCTGTAGGCATCGGCTGCATATGCTGGTGGGCTTTATCAACTCAAAAATAGTATTACAGAATCACAGAATGGTAGGAGTTGGAAGGGACCTCTGGAGATCATCTTGTCCAACCCCCTGCTTGAGCAGGCACACCCAGAGCAGGGGGCACAGGAACACGTCCAGGTGGGGTTTGAATGTTTCCAGAGAAGGAGACTCTACAGCCTCCCTGGGCAGCCTGTGCCCCTGCTCTGGCACCCTCACAGTAAAGAAGTTACATTACTCTCTACCCTAAACACTTGACTGGGAATAATGTAGAGTCCTAATACTCATGTTCTGCCGTTCCTGTTCTGGTCTATGTGGTTGGTTACCTTCTTCTTGCACTGTCCCCAGTTTTGTTAGAAATCTATTTTATGTTTTTACTTAGGGTCTGGTTGCCTGAGGAGGCTACTCAGAAAATACCGTAGTTAAGTGATTTTGTATCTCAGTGAGGCAGGAAATTTCCATTCTTATCTAAATTATGGCTATTTAGAAGAAGAGTTCACACACATTCCAAATACCCTTGGAAAGCTTTAGTATCTATTCAGTCAATCTAAATGCACACGAAGGAGCATTACTGAAAACGATTCAGCTATTCCAGCCTTTGATGCTTCATATGTGCAAAATTGATGTTTTATCTGTGCAAACCACACTTTTCAAATAATGCTATCACATGATTCCATGTTTCGTGTTAGGTCTGCAGCTGTCTTATTTTCTCAGAACTACAACGAAATCTTTTGGCACTATAGTTTGTTATTTAGTCATGTTAACTGGAAGTTAATCAAAACAAGTGTTAGTTATGATTCATCATAAAAAGTCCTTTAACAAATCTATGAAAACGGTATATTAGCCAAACTATCTGTAGAAGAATTCAGAGAATTACTTACAAGGACAGAAGAATACAGCAATACTGATTTTTTGTCCTGGATCAAGGAATCCAGTCTGCAGACTAAATTTAAAAATACTGTCTTCCATATTTTCGCCTGCATCATCACAATTCAATTTCCATGTCAACTGCTGTTTTGAGACATTCTTCAGGTCAAGCTTCTGTAAATATTTGCAGAGAAAGAAGGACTCGATGAAAGAGGAAAAGCAACAAACACCATGATACTTTTCGCATTGCCCTATCTAAGCAATGAGGTCAGAGTAAAAGCAAGAAAGCACTAGAAAGCAATGAAGAACCCAGTTTGTTATACCTGTAAGGTGAGAAGATGAGTATGACTATCAGCACAGACTAAATGCTTTCCAGTTACTAATCACATTCACTTAGAGCAATACTTTCTTTCCAGAATGGAAAAGGTCTCATTTATGCAAGGTAAAAAGATCAAAGTGTCACGTTGGGAGTGCTTAGCCAAACAGAAATGAGGAGTTTTTCCTGATACTAATGAAGCACAGCAAGCACTAAACACATGGCTCACGACGTCTAGACCTACAGGCGGATATGCTGAAAAAGCAAGAAGTTCCGAACAGGTTTTCAAAACCCATTCTTCTAATTCAATAAGACGAAGGTGGAAACAAAAATAATTCCATTCCTTTATCTGAGTTACTCTTTCAACCCCAACACATCCATAGCTAGGAAAAGGCCTTGACTTCGTATTATCATTGTTTTCTGAATATACTTGCAAAAGTTTCAAGTGTTTTCATCATTGCCAAAAATAATTTATTATAATTTCCAAACACAGCCTTTGAGAATTAGAAACAATAAATTAGCTTAGGGTATGTTTTGCATTCATACAGTCAAAATCTCTACATTCCAGAACAGAATGGCTGTGGCCAAATTTCCTATTTAGTGCCTCTTTCCCTTTAAGCCCTAAATCATAACCAGGAATTTTACAGGAGAGTTCCAGCTAGCACAGATCAGTACCATACAACATACTGGGACAGCAATTTAACTGGATGGACAGACCATCATGGCATTTCAATTGCATTCCTGCACTGTCACTGTCCAGTTTACTAGTATAGGCAAAGGCAGAAAATTTTTGGAAGTAAGCTATTTCTTACACAACTCTTGGTCAGTTTCTCATGGTGTCCACTTTTTCTTGCGTATCAGAAAGTCAAGACAAGCCCAATTTTGAGTTTTGGAAAAATTTCTAGTGATCAAAAGACAAATAGAAAATCAAAAACTGAACAAAATGACAATGGGAAAACTTTTAAATATTTAGACCATACATTTGGAACAGGACTGAATTTTGAGTTCCAAATCTGTATTCTTTTCCCAGTCATTTTTGAGTAATTAAAAGCTATACCAAGAATAACAACACTTGTGATTACATACCTGAGAATTCAGGCTTTTGTCGGCTATATTGAAAGGTATGCCACTTGAATGTTGTGCAAATTTAAGTTCCATTGAGGAGAACTCCAATGGTGATTTAAGTACTGTTGAAAAAAATAGTTTAAGATGTTTATACAAGATTATTTTGACAAATATTTCCTTAAAGTCCCTTCATAAAATCATTGTTTCTGCACATTTAGCAGAAATGTTGCTCACCCTGCTTTGAAGATGTATTTTCTTTCTGTTGTTCCCATACTACATACATAATTACTGTAATTTAACTTTGTCTTATTATGACCCTTTAGTCACATTAAAATTATTTAAATTTTGTATCTACCAGACTGATAACATCTCCCCTTGATATAAAGATGCTATAAACAGAGAGCCACATGACCTTCCTACTGCAGATAAATGCATTTATATTTGTGACAGAAATCATCAGAAAAGACTTGAAATATTATATTTAAAAAAAAAAAAACAGCATTTCTCTTAATTTCATATAATTGGAACAAAGAAACCGTCACAAAGGATGAAGTTGAAAGTGAAGATTTAGAAAAACAGAGGTGTATGTTCCCACGGTCTCATTTTGCTTCTTGATTAGATTAAACACTGGAAATGAACCTAGCAACATATGCTATCCTTTTATTAAAATCTGCTAGTTTGTTTCACAGTCCATGAGGAAACGTTTTGATAACTTCTCTTCTCCCCCTAAAAAAAACAAAGGATTTCCTACTCAGACACCTCACATTATGTAAACAACAATACTATCCATATTTCTCTTAAACACAGACATATAAACTCTATAAACCAATAGTGTTTTGAAGTAGGAACCTGATCTGCTGGAATGCTTCCACCAAAATGTCACTCATAAGTCCTCACCTGTCATAGAAATTGCCTGTACAAGCGAAATACAGCACAACTGAAAGACTAGGAGGGAAAGGAAAAGAAATTATCTACCCCATGAAAAAATTGTGAGATTGAGTATTTAAAAAAAACCAACCAAACAAACAAAATAAAATCAGCTCACATGCGGTCATTACATTGATAATAAGTCCTCTGCCTTTGTATCTGGCTGAGGTAGGGCTTGTGTCTTTTCCAGTTGACCTTTCTGTTTTGGTTTGGGTCTTTTTTCACTTTCAGTGCTTTCTTACATACTGATAAGTAGTTTCCAGGGAACAAGTCTTACAAGTATTAAAGAAAGAGACCTGTTTTCCTTTCCATGTGCTGAAACAGTCTACAAACTTTGTTTTTATGAAAATTAGAGAAAAAAAAAAAAACAACATCCATGATGGATTGAAAACATATTGACTACGCTGAAGTTAAAAGAATGGGTTGACTACTCCAAGATTATTGTGATTCTTTTCTCAGGGTGAACAATCCTGACTACAAACATCAGATATAAACTGTTGATTTAAGTGCCCACTCCACTGTCCTGTGCAGTCTGAATCCCAGTCAACCACAAAAACTGTTACAGGGGAAAACAAATTATAAGAATGGAAAACAAATGTGCCATAAAGCACATAGTACTGAGAATTCAGCATATTTGTCAAATCAAAACTTTGATCTTGCAAGATGCATCTTTCCCACTTCTAGTTTTTAAAGTGATAATCTGAAATGATGAATCAATAACAGACATACTTTTTAACTTGTCAGAATGTAATAAAGTTATCATGTTCTTTTTCAACAGTAAAAATAATTTGGCTAGTTGTCTGCATCTGTATGGTTATGTGAAATACTGACTGGATAAGACATTTATTTAGATTTCTCTCCCTCCTGCTGGCCCAAAAAAATTCCAAGAACGTATTTCCAAGACTCAAATTTAAATCAAAGCCATGCTTTATTTTGTGAACTATTCGGTAGAATTGAAAGCTTTATATACTCACTTTAATACTATGTTTACTTGTTGTTGGCCTGTACTGGTACTTTGAAGAAATTCTATTTGGCAGAAGTACAAATTTATGACAAAATTTAGATAAGATTGCCATTTATTAGTGAGACTTACTGACTGTATCAATTCCTTATTCCATAAAGAAAGGGAAAAGGGAATAAACATTTTCTTTTTCCTTCAGGTTACATAAATCACTTCTGCACTAGAAATTCATCACTTTGATGCATGATTTTTTACTTAGAGACACGCTTTCTTATAATCTCATAGGTATACGTACATTTATCTTTATTCTAGGTGTTTTTAAACTAAATATACTTAGAAATGTTTAATATTAATTTACTGCCATCACAGGATCTAAAGAAGGTCTCTCAGATTCCTCCAATATCTTAAAAGATCTCAAAAGTAAGACTTAAGTTAATGCCTACTGGAAAAAAAAAAAAAAGAAAGAAAAGAAAAACCCAAACACAGATAAAACCTAATAAACTAGAGTTGCTTTTACCCCACATTATGCATTTAATTGGCCAAGCCTCCTTCTGTGCCCCCAAGGTGGTTAAACGTTACACAAATATCATTCCAGGCACTTAAGTCTCATCTCAATTAAACAGTGACTACATATTAAAAACTGAGATGATGAAAGCTAGTGGATTCATGTATTCACAATGTGTAGGTCTATATGACCATAAGGATCAGACAGGAGAGTAAAGAGAACCACAAATTATTTCTAAGAAAAGCAGAGAAGAATCATTTAAGATAACAATTGCTTGCTGCAGGCAAACAGCCTGTAACTTTGGCCATTAACGAGCTCTGACAGGCCAGAAGTGTGCAGTTCTACACACAGAAGCAAACAGAAGCCACCGGTTCTCTCAGATGGGGTGAGGGCTAGTCAGAGGCATTTTAGAGGAGTTTTGTATATAGCTAGAACACCTAGTTTTGACAGAATAAGACTAGAAAAAAAGAGTATGAATGACATACTACTTTTCTATACTTTCCAGATGAACTGCCATAAACACTGGGGTCTGCATGGTAAGGTCTAGAAATACTAATGAATGAGTAGAAACAAATGAGTTTTGGTAAACTAGTTTTCATATAAGGCAAATGGCTAAATAAAAAGCCCATCTTTTCCCAGCACATCGGCATTATGTATAGAAAGTTCAGCTTTAGAAATATTTTAAAATGCAAATCAAAATTTGAAAATTTTGGAAATTTCCAAGAAATTTACAAATTATACAATTATCAATCGAATTTCATTAACTAGTAATTCTCTGCAATTAGAATACAAGCAAAAACATCACCACAAATATAAGTATCCACCATCTGCTTAAGGCCCTAGTTTACCTACCAACTGCTTTAACTCTACAGCATGGAACAGCCACAGCCACCACCTCTGGCCGAGGAGCAACGATGTGCTTCACGGATCCAACAGAAGTTGCAGATGCAGGGCTTGGCTGTGTCAATGCAAAGTCAGCCCGAGGAGTATTAACTGGAAGAGTGAAGTCATATGCTGCCACCTAAAGGACAGAAATATCATCGTGGTCACTTTCCCAGAGAAATTGTAGGTACTTAATGAGTCATCTGAGTGGTATTATTTTTCAGAAGAATTACTGAAAATAACTTAGGACCTTATAATGATATGAATAGGATGGTTGTTTATTAGTTCCCAGTATCAGCCTTTCAAGGAAACAGTGGCCAGCAATTTTCTCCCCCACCGAGGAAAAAACTGTATGCCTAAAAGTATCAGGGTTATCAGCACAGCTACAGACAAGACTTCTGGTAAATCACTGTGTTGTGCTCCTCTCCAACCACTCTCCTCAGTGAAAAAAAATGGAGCAGTGGCCCAAATGCATAAGCACGAGCAGAGAAGGTAGAACACAAAGCTACATAAGTTAAGAAAGCCTTTCCTAAACGCTGAAGACAAAAAGTCAGCTGTTACAGTATACCCAGCATAAACAATATAGGCTCCAAGATCAAGATGGAGCATGAGTTAAAAATCGAGAAACCTAAGGGGGGAAAAAAAGAAAAAAAGAAAAGAAAGAAAAGCCCCACACACAGAGCACAAAACACTCCACCTCTTGTCATTCTACACCACTGAATTCCAGGAGTCCAAATTCCAGTGATTTTGATCCTAGTCTTATCTCTGCAATCGCATCCCCAATTAAGTGGGGTTTAGAATTCAAAAGATGGGATGTTTTATACAAAATCCTCTTTTTGACAGACTGCACATTTGAGATGCCAAATTTATTTCACAGTGCACTTTCAAGAAGGCATTTCTTGCCTCTCGCTCTGTCTTTCCAAGGATCAACACACTAGAGCAGTATATTCTCCAGACGCAGGCCTATAAAATCTGCATACTGCTTAAAATTTGCAGTAGAACATGCATCATACTACCACATAATTGAAAGTGAAGCAAGTAGAATATATAAATGATAGGAAAGTAAAATAAAAAAATATTTTGCCCTAAGCCGGGACATGAGGCACGTATCCATCTGTAACAAAACCAACACAGAGCTCAGATAACGAGAAAAAAAAGTACAGAGCGCTTACAATGTTGGAGTTCCAGCAGGGTTTGTAACACACAGTTACGAACTCCTGGTGAGCGAGATGTGTGCTGAGCCTTGTGGAACATCTTGTGTATTTGTGCTTAGCAAGATGACAGCACGGGGAGAGGGGAAGTTTTTCCAGTGAGATCACCACAGACTCTTGATTTATATTGATACTTCAAATCTGATAATGAGTAGATTTTATAACATAGAATTGGCTTTTCAAAATTAACATGGTGAATGCCATTTATGATTTTTTAGTAAGTAATGCTCGAGGTGTGTCATAAACAAAGACCAAGTAAAAATCTCCTGGTTTGATTTACATACTCTTCTATGTTTAGTATCTCAAGTCACCCACATAAAAAAAACTTCATCAGGTTACATCTTCAAAATATGGTCTTGTGGTGTAAAACCACAGAATTAAAAATTAGACTGAAAAGGATCTTTTCTTCACAGTACGAGAAGTTCCTTTCACTTCAAAGTCTGTGTGAAAAACATGATTTCACGTCACCAGCAACAGTGGCTCTTTACAGTTTTAGAGAAACAACTGACTGTCTTTTCTTAGAGGTGAAAGTAATAAGCAGTGCATTTCAAGGGCTGTCAAATCCTTACAAAAAAAATCTTTTAAAACTTTTTCCAAAAACATAAAAGAAGTGTCATAGAATAACACTGAATACATTGTTATTTGGTAACCCTGATAGCTGTTAAACACATATATAAGAGAGAACTGTGAACCAAAAGAGAAAGTGAACCAATACCGGAGAGAGAAAAAAAGATTTACAGGACTCTCCAGGTCAATCATCTCATACAACAGTCACAGCACAGACACAATCCAAAGATTCTGTCACGCTCCTTCAGCTGTACAACAAGTTTGTTATACTGGGTATAGTGCACCCAGTGTACATCTTTGGAAGTGTAATACGCAAAATGTTGCATAAATAACCAGGTTATCTCCCAAGCATATCCCTGTTCTCTGTAGGGAGAACAGAGCAAAGATGTGCACAGCTTAGTGCACATCTCAGGTTCTGAGATTCCTCCCAGACTGGGCAGCTCCCTACAGCCAGCAGGTACTTCCCTACATGGGCAATTCTAACACTTGAAACACCATTGCCAAGAATTGCAGTAAAAAAGTGAGCTAGAAGATCCTTCCATCCCTAGTATCTATGACATATATAACAATATAACAACACTAAGTTTTTAAAGTTTGGTAAGATTAAAATGCTTAGTCTATAATAGATGTCATGACGTCATTGGCTATGCAAAAGAGTACAGTTTAGCACTGCTATTGTTCTTCATCGATGCTGTTATGTTTAGTATGTTTAGGTCAGACAACAAAAGGTGGAATCCCATTAGCCCGCTCTGAAAGCGGCTATCAAATTTGCCTTTCATCCCCACTATCAAGAAAATTTGCTTTAGTCTTACTGTGCAACAAGGGTTTTACTTGTTAAGAACTGGCAAACAAAACCAAGTGTGTGCAAGACCCTCGCTTAATACACTACATGTAGGACATGATGTTCACTGAAAAACTACATTTGCTCTGAAGTACAATGATGCCATTTCAGAGGCAACATAACTCATAGAAATGTACTTTTACAACTGAGGACAACTCATAGACCTTTTGTTTCATTCATACATTCATACTTTGCCTCATTAACTGAACATTAACTAACCCGTAATACAGTTAAAAAGCTCTTTAAAAATTCTAGATACCTAGAAATAATATCGTAATTCATACATATACACACATATATACACACACATGCATACACACATTACTGAAACACAATTAAGACATAATTTCAGGTTTTAGGACTTCATTTTGAATGTAGAATCACTATTTTTCCTTTTATACATACTTTAAGGGAAAAAAAGTGATTAATTTTTAATATCCAAAACTCCATAATGGAAAATTCTCTCTTATAAGATCATATACAAAAAAAAAAATTGACACCATTTAAAAAAATATATGCTTACACTATTCCTGGACTTGCAGTTGATTTTTAAATAATCTGTGAATACTTCACAGTTATTTATCTATTGAGATATTTTTCTGAAGCTGCATTTAACTCGATAAACCAGAGAATACAGGGAGGGGCAGGAAGCAAGCAGCCTAGAGAGTTCTTTCACAAACATTCAGGGTTGTTTATATCATTATAAGAAACATTTTTCCAGTCTTCATTTACACTAATTATGCACGTTATTTGGAAAGGAGGCATCATGTACAGAGTGGTAGTCTTAGCAATTAAAGTACTTCAAAAGAAGCTTTAAAAAGACTAGTCACATGAGACAAAGGAGTTTTTGCTATGCATTCATGTAGAACACCTCCAAAGGATGCCAGAAGAGCATGCTTGTGTAGGCTGTCACCAGAAGATAACAATTCTTTAAATAGAACTGATATATCTGCAAACTTTTATTTAGAGGGCATTCGAAAACACCCTCCAAATTTTTACTAGAATTGCGAGACAAATAAAAGTTGTTGCTTTTAAGAAATCTGTCTGATAAAAAAAGCTCTGCTACTGAAACTCATTTGAATCTACGAAATAGGTTTGATACAAAGTGCATGGCAGCTCTAAGCCCAACATTAGGCAGTGAACACAGCTGAATGGCTTCCTGCCTCAGGCGTAAATACTCAGTATACTGAAAGGGAGAAAAGAAGGAACAACTACCCCAGCATCCATGGCAATTAAAATAGTATTTTATATAAAATTCATGCATAATAAATAAACAAACTCAAGCACAGTTGTCAGGTTCAGGGGGTCAATCTGAGAGTAGAAAAAAATGAAGTTATTTGCAAAAAAGACTTTCAAAGCAGTTACTTCGTTTCTATCTTTAGTAAGTGCCCCGATGCAATAGTATATTTAATGTTCTATAAAATATATTTTGCTAATTATTATTGTAATACAGCACATAGTTTCAAGGTTGAGTAAAAATTTTGCTGTCAAATCCAGGAATCATAGTTTATTTAGCACAAAGAATACGCTATATCTCCCTAAAATTACAGTACTTGCTTTCACTGTACAACTTCACAGGGAATTGCAAGTAAATCAGTAAGCTAATTTATGACTTACAATTAAGTTAAAATATCTGTAAAGGATAATACTCTTGTATTTGTCATACAATAACACGCAGACTGTTCAAATATCTTGAAGCATTAAAAGTCACTGAAGTTTTGTGTAAAGGCTGATTTTCTGATTTTAAAGTTTCTTTATTTATAACACTAACAATATACAGATTCAGCAGCAATACAAGGAGAAAATGTGATGTACCTTAAAAGAGAAAATCAGTTGGTTTCAAATTTAAACCGACCTGCAAAATCAAGGGTTTAAGTCCTGCAACTGTATACAATATACATTCTCAACCTCCCCTCAGATCTAACATGAGCTTTTTCTTAAAACATACTTAAATCTTTCATGCAGCCGAAATTTCCCAGCTTTATATCACAGATAAGCATCTTTCCACAATGAATAATGTAACTAGTGTTCAAGGCCATCATTCAAAACACAGAAATAAAACTAAATCTTTCTCTTGTATACGGTCAGAGATGATGCACCAGCAATACCCTGTAATTGCGCAGCTGCAGATTTTCTATAGAATTTGTTTCTTATACCATGAATTCTGTTCTTTCATTTAAAAAAAAGATTACATCATTAAAAATGCCAAAAAAAACCAAAAGCACCTGTCACTTCTCTACAAAAAGCTTAAGCAATAAGCTCTGACAGGTGTGCCTTGCTCTATTTATCTCAAAGGCCCTCATAGGCTTTATTATTACACAGCTGTGTATTTTGTCTTTTTTCCAAGATAGTGGAATTTATTATTTTCCAGCAGGGTATTTGGGGAAAAAAAAAAATAAAATTTAAAAAAGGCAAAAAGCAGTACACTCCTGCACCTTGCTTTGCCTGCTTTCCTTACCAGACCATGCATGACACTGCTGCTACCAGGTGGATCACCCTGCCTGGAGAAACACAGTAACAGTTGAGGAATGAAGATGAGCAAATAATCAAAGTCACCCCATGCTGCCTGTTTCCCTGGCACAGCACCAAAGGAACGATGTGCTCCTCACTGCTACCTGGACAGGTAGCTTGCAGAAAGAGAGCCACGGTCAGAAAAGCCATGCTTTTATGGTTCTTGGATGGTACAATTTAAAACTCAGTTCAAAAAGAATCACTGCTAGCAATCAATCAATAAATATTATTAGTAACAATTCTTAGCTCTGTGTCTGGATACGGAAGAGGGAGCTACAATGTATATTTGGTCAGTCAGTCATGGGGGTTTTTGTTTGATTTTTTCGTTCCATTACCAGAAATTTTTTTTTCTATTCAGCTCTGAAATGAGAATCCTGCCTAGCCCATCAGACATTCAGCTGGCTAAACCTCCTTATACTGCAGTGAAAAAACCTAAACCATAATTGAATTATCTCTCAAATAAAATTATATCAAAACAGAAAAGAAAGCAGCATACAGCCTGTATACAAATCTGACATTAAGAAGTATTTGCTAGCTTACCTATTTATATATATTTTTGTATACTGCTTTCACTTACAGCTCTGACTTTCACAGCCAACAAACACCAAGGTTAAACTCCCTCCAGTGAGGCGGAGAGCCCTGGTCAACCTCTAACACCTTCTGAGACTGCAGTAACAGGAAGGTGCAGCCAAGCAACGTCTGAGCAGCATTCTAGCCTTATCTATAATGCATCAACTTCATTTTACAAGTTAGAATGTTGAGAGAATTATCTCAAAATTGTTTAGATATTGTAAGTGTGTCAATATAATTCCTCTCTAAGAGCATCTTTTAATGACACATGTGTTTGTACATACTTAGTTTTAGTGAGAATTGTAGGCACTATTCAGAGTTCCTATGTATTTACTTCATTTGTTGATTTGAAGATTTTTTGAGGCAGAAGGAAACCTATTACCAAGTTGATTTTTAGGAGAATTCAAGATTGCATTCAAGACTAAATTACTTGAAATGTTACATTAATAATTCAAGCAATTTTAATAAAATTTTAAAGCGTATTAAAATAATTTCACGCTTTTGTGATCTTTTTTTAAATCAAAGCTTCTGAATTATTTTGTTTTAATTTTTCCTTAGTTCTAATATCTACTTTCTTAGCAATAACATCAGTATAGTGGGGTTTTGTCAGTTTATAGGGTAGTGTTGTCAGTAATAACTACAACAACAGCAGGAAGTTTTAGTAGAACCAGAAGGTGGACAAAAAAGAATGTGACTCAAAGGGATACAGAAGGTTTGTAGCAGCTGGGAGGTAAGCTGGGTAAGAGCAGTTGTCCAGAAAATGGTGATGAGATCAGAGAAACAGCTGTTCAAGTGCAGAGGCAGGGAATAGTGCTTTCAACTGTGAAACCTGAAAAGGAGACACTCAATAGACAGAGAGGATTTGAGTTTTTTCAAGACTGGAAAGTCATGAAGGAGAAGGAAAATCTGGTGAGAAAAAGGGGAAAGCTAGATGAGGTAGAATGATAAAGAACTCAGACCCAATGGGAAATGTTTTAAGAATCAGTAACTACTGAGAGTTTCTGATCACAATAGGAGATGCTGGTACCTGGACCACTTACTTAACAGAACTATGCTTTTTATTAGTACTCTACTCTGCAGGAGTTAAATTAAGGAAAAACTACAGCATCTTGGGGGGTACATACACTTCCAGATGCTTCCTTTAGTCATGCCATACTGGTCAACACAGTTAGTTTTCAAAGTTAGCTTCATTTAACATTATTCAGTGCTACTGCTGCCAGCTATCAGTGCTCCACTAACTCTCAGTGATGTTACCCTGTAACCACCAGTGGGTTTTAAGTCGTAAGTGTACTCAGGCACGTCTTGCCCAACAATAAGCAAGACGCCCCCTGCCAGGCAGGCAGTAATACACCTGGAGCAGAAGGGAGGCAATGGCTGTACAGAGACCTTACCCAGCACCGAGGGTAAAGGGAGGCAGGAAGACTGTGAGCCGGTGGAGAGAAGGGGAAACCAAAATAAAGACATTTCATTAAAGCAGCATTTACTCCTTGGTTATGAGGTATAAGGTGCCCCAGGAACATTTCCTTTTTAAAGTTCTTTATTCCCTTACTTCTGAATCTGTTTGTCAAAAATTATTCTCAAGACTGGAAGAACACTTAGACCCAGAGTCTGAAAAATTAAAAAAGGATGACATCAGAAAACCCTGTAGAGACATCTGTAATCAACAGATGCAATATTCTACAGATTATTTTTTTTTTAAGAAGAGGAGGAGTCACAAAACCGATCCAGTCAAATGTAACAATTTTTTTTCCAGATTTATATCATAGTTAAAGCACACTGCCAACTGGAATAACCTTGTCTTCAGTCAGGTTACCATACCAGCAGTATGAAATTACAGTTGGAGTTGCTCATCAATAACAGGCAGTAATTCTGAACAGTAGTTCAGATGACAAGTGAAATTAAACATAAAGAACGATCTACTATTTCAGCGGTCTTCAGAAATATTAATTTAGTTAATGACTTGAATTTACAGCAGTGTCAGTAGCAACATTTCTACTCTTAATCCATCCTGCAACTTAACAAGAAAAACAAAACAGTAATAGAGCTCAGTTGTAACAACAGGAGGCAAATAAAATCCCTTTTTGATAGTTGAAGGTGGGGAGCATTTAGAGAGTTGATATTTCACTAGTCTGTGAGGGGGATGACCTTCCACTACACTCTTTTCCAGTACCGTGGAGAATAAAGGATCACTTTGTACAGCAGCCCTATCACCAGAGAAATCCAATGCCATAAGCAAGAACAGAGCTGTCAGATTTCAGGTTATGGCTCCCATCAATAGGTATGTGTTTTAGATCCTTACACAACTGTGTGCTTTTAGGTACTGAGATTAAAGGGAAAAAAAACTGCACCTACAGCGTAGGTTAGAAATACTTCTATTAAATACTCAACAAGGCTTAAGTAAAATTTTTTTATGAAAATAAATTGAAATTGAGGCATTGGAAGTTAAGGTGTTGTTACTTGTTAAGCCTTATACGTAGCATGTGTCCTTGCATCATCCATAGAACAATATTGCTAGACTCTACTTTAGTATTTCTAGACCCTAATTATCTTTTTTAAATCAGTATGTTTGTGGCATTCTATTTGTATAGAACTCCTAACTGAATTTTCTGTATAAATGCTGAAACAAACAAAGAAAATATTAAAAAATTAACCACTAGCTTAACTAAGCTACAGTATTAGTTGTGCCATCATTACCTGTTCCCATCTGACCTGCAAATAGAGCACACTCCTCAAAAGTAAGTATATTCTATTCCAAAGTAATCAGATGATACACAATGAAAACCAGGAAAGAATGGAAACTTGGGAGATTTGGAAAGTTCTTACAGAAGGGCATTACAATTTCAGCAACCATTCACTTTCTGTGTTTACTGTTGTATCTGTGGCTTACTAGAAGCTAACTGGCAGTCACAAAGCAGCATTTTGTTTCTCATTTCTATTGATAACCTTTCAATTAGAACAAAAAAATTAAAATGTTGTTGAATAGTTATGATTTTGCGCTGAAAAATGGTCTTTAAGAGAATGCTGTTACAACAGGTTGCTTTTCTAAGTGAACTATGCATCTCAGAGGACTTTACTGGTAAAATAAAAATCAACACTAAGTTTCAAAGCTTGGCTGTAAGAACAGTAATAATATATACCTACCTATTAAATGTTCCATCACTCTTTTCCACATTTTTGTTTTACATGGTTCTATACTATTTTATTAACTTCTTTTTGTATACAAGGGAAGCTAGCCCTTCCACATTCCAATTTCATCATTTTAAGCCAAAAAAAACAAATCTACATTCCTTTGTATCAATTATTGTTTAACTGCTTTGAATTTCATACTTAGCAAGAGACAGCCGCTAAGAAGTACTGTTATAATTACTAAGAGTCTTAACACTGGCCTTAGTGGGGCCAGAATTTTGTCTTTGGAGCAACAACATGCTGTTAGAATATGATTTTGCAATGCATAAATGTCACTGAGAGATGACTTGCCCTTTTGGGACAGAGTGAAGCATTTCTGGTGATGTTTATCCAACCCCTTAAGAATCTTCAATAAAGACATCTTCTCAGGTAATCTATTCCAATCTTTGACTCTTTTTGTACAATGAGTTTTTATATCTAATCTAATCTGCCTGGTGTAATTTAAACCCACTACTCATTACCTGTCTACTGCAGTGAACGGGCATATATAAATTATATTCCAAAGAGTATTGGAAGTTAGTTTCATTTTTTTACACAATTTGTGCTTTCTGGACTTCTGATCATTTCCACTGCTTTGTTTTGGACTTTCTTTCCAAGGGAAATTTTCCCACTTCTTTCTTTAAGCGTGGCACCCCAATTGGGAAAAGTATTCCAGCTGAAGTGTTATCAGCACTGATTAGAATAATTATTTTACTTGCTTTATGAACATTCATCCTATTTATATAAATCAGTATGGTGTCTGCCTCTACTCTTAATTCTTGTTCAGCTTGTGATCTACAATACCATACACATAGATTGTTCCAACAGCATCACCTAGCCTTGCATTTTTATTATTGACACTTCCTACCTAAATGAAAATGTCAGCATTTTTTCTTACCAAGTTCCTCTTTAGTTTAACAGTAGGTCACTGGTGATATGCTGTATGTACCATTTTGCAAACAATTACATACTCTGCTAACACTGTATCTAGACTAAATCTGACTACCTTGCTTATGTGAACATTGTATCAGACAGTGTCAAGATACTTAAAGATATGACATCTACTGCCTCTCCCCTAACCTCAAGGCCTGATATGCTATAAGAGGAAATTAATTTGATTTGAAATAGCTTATTTTTTATGAGTCAATAGACTCATGTTCTGTCAGAAAAAATCATCTCAGAGAAGGGAGTGTGCTATAAATTCACACCATCAATTACTTCACAATAGCTTTCATGTGTACCCAGAATCTAAGCTGACAGTAATAAGAGGAAGAAAATCACAGTGTAATCAGACACAGTCTGTAATATGCAAATATTATTTGAATGATGCTCTGAACAGAGGAATGCCCTTTTATTCAAAAACTAAAGTGCTGGGAAGGAGAGAGGGGGGAAAGTGAAAAAAGAATACTGTTGACCCTTCCAAGATACACTGTCTCTGATAATCATTTAGGTTTTTTAAGGTTAAAAAATGCAGCTAATACAACAGGTTTATGTGCCGTAGAAGTGGTCCCCAGCTGCTTGTTCTGAAGTTGGTTCATAATATCAATGACTAAGTTTTCTTTCCATTCATTGTTCTCCAAATATGTGGAAACCCCAACCCCTCCATTTCTAAAGCATTGTTCAATATGTTTAGATTTAAAATCTGCTAGAGCACTCTCTACTGACACCTACTGCCAATAAAATGCTATTTTCCTGATGTAAAACTAACCCATAAAGTGTCATGTCTTCAATTTATTTCCCTCAAATTCCTCAATCAGAAAGCAACTTTGCCAGTCTTTATGACACACTAAACTCTACTTTTGCAGTCTCTCAGTCATCTGAGAGTTAAAGCACAAATAACTGCAAAAAGAAAACAGCTGCCAGTTTGTTGAATGATTTAATGAATGCATGGTAAGATATCTCAATTTCAGTTTATACCTTTTCCGTTGTTAAGTCATTGAGAAAGTGTACTTTCTTTGTGTATGCAAACATTTAAGGAAAGCAGAAAAAGTTATATAAGGGTTATTTCAGAACTTGTTTTGTTAAGAATTGAATTATTATTCTAACACACTAAAATACGCATTTAAATGTCTATATTCCTTCACCTTAGAAATATCAGAGAGCAAGATTTTAATTTAGCATAATCACCACTGCCCCATAAGCCTACCTCTTTTGGCACGAAGGACAAGCAGCATTGCAAAGCTGACTTTCCCTTCAAGTTAACTGAATACAAATAAGGCTTTGAAGAACAGCAGTCAATCACTGTCAAACAAAATTCAGAATAAAATTACAGATGTTATTACACTAAATATCAACTTTGTAATAGTTGCAGTACTTCAAAGTGATTTCCAACATAAGGTATCTACATACCTGTATGCTAAACATTTCTCACAGTTACGAATGAAAATAGTATTTTTCATTAGGATTCTGGAGGTAATTTTCAGAAAAGTGTTAATTACCAGTAACTTCCATTAAAGTTATTGATTACAGAGAACACAATATTTCAGAAACAAAAAACTGTTATCATTTACCTTTGACTAAAAGCGTTAGGCAAAACCGGTTAACCAGGTAATGAAAACTAGTACCACAGGGAGAAGAATAGTTCGTTGAAACCATTTGTCCAAATGACTTTTAGGCATAATCTACACTACAGAAGTTTAACAGTAAGGCCTGCTTCATTCTTCAGACTTCCGTGCCCAATTTTAAGGCACTGGCAGAAGCATGGGTTGCCAATAAACAAGGCAACATACCACCAAGATCAGTATTCATCCTGGAACACCAGGATCAGTATTCATCCAGTATTCACCATTTGAAAAGTACCGGACCTGACTGGATGTCACATTACTTGTTTCAAGCACAAACTCTGATCTAGAAATCACGTGCCATGAGTCAGTTCCCATGCTGGCTAGCTGCCTGTTGTAGACAGTCTGACAGTTCTCTTCCAGGGAAGAGACTAGGAGCCCTCACCTTCCCTTTAAGTCTACCACATGGTAAGAAAACCCCTCTGTTCCTGACAGATCATTTTTTGTCATCATCCACATATAGTTCTACATAAAGAATCAACTAAGTATTATAATAATGTCTTGCAAAAGAAGGAGTCCTGACTTCCTGAGCTTGCAGGGACAAGAGGCCATATAAGCATAGCTGCAAATTTCTCTCATGAATAAAGATGTTGCAACAGCTAAGGAGATGCCAGGACTGACTAGAAAAGGGATAAGCAACAATGACTGAAGGATAAGAATATGCACATAAGAATATGTAACATATGGAACATATTCCATATGTTGCCCCAACGTCATTCTGAGTTAGGCATCAGGCAGAACAGAGCTCCTGTGATTAACCTGCAGACACCCTGTACCATTAGAAAAAAAGAAATCTGGACCCTTATACTACTGATGAATTAACTGAAGGGTAAACATTCTCAAAACAGTGGGTAAGAGTCCATGAATAGGGAATTAGTATAGGTTTTTGGCTTCATTTTATTGGATTTATAATTTTTTTTGTATTTTAAGTGGTGAGAGCTTATTCAAACTTTTTTTTTTAAACATACCTTTGCAACTATAGGGAAAAAAAAAAAAAGGAAAAAAAAATCTACAGGCAACCTGACATTTTCCAAATGCTTATCTTTGGCAAATGTCATTTTACAGGCAACCCAAAATGTGTCCTCTTAACTTATATTAAGCAGCACTTTTAAAATAATTGCTTTAGGTTTTCTTAAATCAGAAAATTTGTATATCAGAAATAGTCTGACAGATTTTCTCTTAGCCAGTCTTCATTTAATGGAAATTCTGGCATAGCAAAAGCAAATACCTGAACGGTCTTTGGCATCCAGCTTAAAATCCTTATACTTAGAAAAATCAAACTCCACTTTGGTACATGCTTGTCCTTTGTTCTGCAGCAAAAAGGGAATTGATTTTGTGGAACCAACGTAAACACCACCAAAGTCAAACAGTTCCTATAAGTTTAAAGAAAAAAAAAAATTGCATCAAAGTCAAGTTTATCATGGAACAGAATGTGAAAAATACAACTGTTCAAAGATCCACAATTTATAACACAATAACAGTCTTGGTTAATCAATTGTCTTGCATAACCCTTACCTTTAAAGTCTTCCCAGGACATAAAACGCAACAGTTCAGAATTCAATACATAAGTCCAGTTACACCATCAGAAAGTTTTCATCATTCAGTAAACAGATCAATAGATTCATTTTCCCTTATTGCTTTTTTTTTTCCTGTAACTATCTCAAAGAAACCCCTCCTTTTTAACAGTTTTTCCACATTGTCAGGTTCAAAAGCTAAACCTGTCAGCTAGCAATTAGTGCAACTGTTATATGTGCATTTAGTTTTTAATTTGTCTTCCTAAATTCTTCTCTTTGATAATTTTCACAGGACGTTAGTATAGGAAAAACTGAAAAATATGAAGTAATGATGAGCTACATTGACATCTAGATAAAGCAAAACACTATCAGTCTTAACAATTGCTACGCTTTCTTCATACTTACCACATCAATGTTTACTTCAGGGATCTCTACAAATCCACTAATTCTAAGCACCAGTACTCCTGAATCCCGCACTGCTACCTAAGTGAAGGGATGAAAGTGTGATTGCTGACAAGGTCATTTTCACATAACTATTTCACCAAATTTGTCATAACTACATTAAAAATAGTTTTTAAAAAAATACAACCAACCTACCCCACAGATATAGAATGGAGAGAGACTTTCAGCATAATTCGTAATGAAAATACAAGTATGAAAGTAACACTGCCCTTATAATACAATGCATTTTTGTTAGGGAAATACGAAGTAGTAAAGAAAATGCCTTGATTTTCTAGAATATATATGTACGGATTCAAGTGAGAATTGGCCTCAAAGAAGAACCAATCATGCCTCTACGGCATACCATATCTGGAATAGTCATAGCTGTCAATTAAAACAAACAAAACTAAAACCAGCAAAAACAACAACAAAGCTTTAGGACAGACCAGCCTTCTGCAAACAATAAAAATGTTGCAGGAGGCTGTATCACTGGAATGACCAGTTTTCTCCAACAAGAGAAAGCTGAGTGGATGGGTTAGATCTATTCAGCAGCTGTGAGGATTGAAAAGTATACCAAAATATACTACAACACAAATTGCTTGACAGAGGTGCTGGTACAAAGTAGATGCTATTCTTCTGAGCAATGCTCAAGCTGTTTTAGAAGTGGGGAAAAAAAATGGATACTAGGTTAAGGGAGCATAATGTAGGCAGCCACAGAAGATGAAGAATCCAGGATTAGAGTCAGAAAACGTAGAAAAGACCAGCTTCATGATAGCATCCCTTTTCCCATTCTCACTTATCTGACCAAGGACAAGGTCAGGAATCAGGCACGCAAAAAACAAAATAGGATTAGATATCTATTGCACTCCTGTTATCAACTCAAATCTATTAGTAAATCCATCTCTGAGATGTCCACAAAAAGAAGGCAAGAAATAAAGACACTGCAGTGTTCCAGTCCTGCTCCTCTATGGATCATAAAAACTGCAGATACGTCTACATGATCTTCTGAAGAAAATCACACGTTACTTTCAACAGCTTGTCAATGGTATAATATGAATCAGCTCCAACTGTGAAGATGTTTCAGAGCAGGAATGAGACCAAAATAACAGAATAGGTTATAGCAACCATCAGCTGCTATAAGAAAACATTTTTTTCCCTTTTTTTTCTTTTTTTTTTTCTTAAAAAGCATTAGAACACTGGAGATAAAATCCAAAAGATGATCAAATGTACACACATCTCCACACATGAACACACAACATAACACTCAAAAGACAAGTTCTTCCAGTTTTGAATACCTCCACTCTTGTATCAAAACTCATTTTTGCATTCGGAGTGAAACAGATTTTGAGATCGGCATGGCCTCCCACAGGTACCACCCCTTCAGAAGGGGTAATCATCATTCCAGGCAGTGGGTTTGAATCAAGAACCTTGAAACACAAACATGAAAGATTAATAATACTGAAAAAAGTAAAATGGGGGGGAGTTGTTTGTAGGGTTTTTTTAAATACCAATATATCATGAAGATTTTACATTCTTACAACAACCTGCATAATATATATTAACTTGAACTTAGAAGTTTGGGGCAAAAACACAGGCAAACAAAATACTAGAAGCTGACAGTTATCCTGTTTAGGAATCTGTTATGAAATAATTTTTGCACACCAGTTAGAAATGTCACAATTTGGTTTTCGGGCTGTTTTCAATAAGTTATTAAAATTAAGACTTTAATATATAGGATATTCTATAAATCATTTTTTCAGTGACAGATAAATACATCACTTCATTTTTGACATCCTTGTTAAGAAAATGGGACATGGGACCCTAATAGCATGAAGTTCAATAATAATACTAGGAGTAAATATTCAGTTTATCCACAATTAGTAAGGACAAAATAGAATCTGTTCTCTTCTAATGCATACAAACAGGCAACTTTTTAAAGTACAGTTACACAAGTGATAATGACCATGACCAGCCACCCATCTCTTGGCTTAAGAGTAATTGCGGAGGTTTAAAAAACTGGGTGTGCTTGTTTTTCTTATTGATTATGCTGATTTTATTCTTTCAGGCCCATTCTCCAAGAGTGTAGTAATAATACTTGTCATTACAATGCTCAGTTGATGGATGGAGAAATATGGTACAAATCAAAATACATTAATTAAGTTTCTTAGTACCATAATAATATAGTAACAAAAATTCTGAGGATTTTAATGAAAATTATTGTGCATCACTAAATAAATACAGCAAATTATTCTATGATCAGGAGAACTAATAATGTTGGGTTTCCTACTAATTTGTGTATTATGTCTTTACCCACTCTGGCACCCATCTCATCTCTTATCCAATTCATAATACAGCCTCTCTTCCTCTCAGATGTTAGTCTAGGAAAGTAATCACATTTGCTATGACTGGTCTGACTGGGCAGCCAGTTTGAACAGGATGACTAGCCAGTTTGCTTTGTCTCTCAAAATATAAAAAAATCCAAGCTGTAGCTGGTTTTTTTATACATTACACTAGCAATGGGGTCTCCCCTTATCACCAGTTCTCAGGAAACTTCCAGAATCTTTTATACCATTACCACTTGCCTTCTCTGTCATTCCATCTATCCATCAATCCAAATTTGTCAGAGGGACAGAATTCTTACTCACATAAACCTTGTTTCTTCAGAAAATCAGACAAAAACTTAAGTAGATGTGTATCTAATAACTGAGAACAAAAACTGTAACATAATCTGATAAAATTAATTCCCTTCTTCCCCACTCCAAGAAACTAAATGTGCTAAAAATAATTTTAGCTTACTTGAAAGTACGCGTGACTGTATCCTGTGTTTTGAAGAATGGCTGTCTTACAAATAGATAAACCCATTGGGCTGTGACTGAAGGGTATCCTTTGTTCCATAAATTGAACTTTAGTAGTACCAAGCTATAAAAAAAGAAGAGAAAGCAAGCAAACTATATAGCATTTTACTAAGTACAAATAAATAATTCAGCCTAATTTACTTTTCATTACATAATGAGCTAATATACTTGTGGAAATGCATAAATTAGAAGCATTCAAATAGACAAACACAGTCTAAATGTGAGACAAGATTTACTTAATGTATTGAACTTATTTAGATTCAAAATGAACAGACACAACCCCAGAGATATGCCTGGGCTAATTTCAAGACAAAGAAAAATATTTTCATTAAATCTAATTTAACAGCATAAGCTCCATAATTTTTTTTAATCCTAAATGTCTGATCAGGACAAGATACTTCAGAGTTTTTAATAGCAGTAGAAATGCTAATACTCTAATTTACATACATCATGGTTTACATATGGCAATTTCCTAGGCTTCAAAAGAAGAGGAAGAAAAGAAAAAAAATGCTTCTGGGGGGCAGGGCAGGAAATAAAAGAAAGCAGGCACACCAAAAGGAAGGGAAAAGTTTTCTTGGCTCCTAAAAAAGAAGTTTTAGAGCATGCAGCCAGTAGAATACAGTAAAAAAGAAAAAAAATGTGTCTCCTTCACACTCCCTGGCATATAACATAAGATGACAAATTATTAACCTAAGCTGAATTTCACTGTTTAGAAGACTATCCAGAACATTGCTTTTCGAATTATCATATACCATGTTCAAATAACAATACAAAATTACATTATAGCCTGTTGTTACCTTGAGGCTCTGAAACATACACACACACCCCTTCATTTTTATCCCTTTAATATATATCTGAAGAACTATCACACCACCGCTCAACCTTCATTTGGCTAAACTAAGTGAGCCAAGAAGAACAATTATCACTTCATATATAAGGACAGCTAAGTTGTAGTGTCAAAGGAAGTATATCATGGAAAGCAAGAAGGCAGCAAATTGTCTTTGTCTTGCCTTCTCAATCATGTCTTTGGAGCAAAATTGTTAAACATGTCAAATAGAAGCCATATGAAATTAACATAATTTTTTCATGCATGATAATAGAAATATACTTAAGAAATTACTCTTTTAAAAAACTCCATATATTTTGCATCTCTAAATCTGTTGTATGAATTGTTACCTTTGCAAAACATTTCAACTTAATTGTGTTTCCTTTACGCACACACAAGTTGAATTCTCCAGCTTCTGGAGAGTTGAACCCTGGATGCCAAACAACTTCACACTCCAGATCTCTAAAGGCCTCCACAAAGCCTAAATAAATGTTCATAATTTACATGTTATAGCATACAGATGTGCAATTATCAAATTATGTTGTGTAATTAGAAATAGCATAAGCACATTGAAGTGAAAATGACCTTCTTATTACTGATGACTAAGCCTACATTTCAAAGGTATTGAACAGTACGCTGGATTAAGTAAAATTAGTTTCTGAATTCTCATGGCAATTGCATAATCTGTTCATTAGTATCCTGCAGTAAAAAACACTGAAAGCTTACTGGTATTTTTTAGCCATGAGTTACTCAAATAGCCAACATTTAAAAATAATAAAAGAACAGGCTATCCTTCTTGTAGAACAACAACTTTGGGAAAGACTCTATACATTTTCTTGCTTACTGTTAAGTCTTATCAGCAGAAATATCTTTTCTAAAGAACCAGAGCACACCAAGCTCCTGATCCAGCCAAACCTTGTTTGAACTGTGCAATGCCAATTCAGTTAGCATTTAGTTCTTTAATAATGGAGCTCCAACATACTCCTGCGCAACACTGTCTTTCAAAGGAAAGCAGTAAAAGCTAATGTCTCACACACTTCTAACAAATATTGATCCATAATGGAAGTGAAAACTAATCCCAGACTGAATTCCATTTGTGTCACTCAGTCCGTCTACCTCAACCTCTTAGCAGCTCCATTCATATAGTGCTTTTGGAAAATTTCCTATCCTGATGAGGTGTATGATACTGCTAACTGCCATTAAATAGCTGCCTCACTTTTGAGGTAACAGAGAACTGTGCTGAGAGAAATTATTACCTAAGTGGTGCTAGCTGGACGTAGAAACAACAAACTGGACTGAGTATGCACTCAGATTAGGGCTTATACAGGGAGCGCTGCTATGGTACTAACATTGACCTGATACTGCTTTTGGGACACACTGATATTGACCCAAATATATTTAAAAAAAATTAAAATTTTAAGTTAAATTTTAAATTAAACAAAAAGTTTATAGCATCAGCTGAATGTTTGTCTTACTTAACATTATTGACATTTAGGATACGTGCACACACACTGTACTTGCATAGTATACCTTTGGCTGGCTGTATAGAAAATGCAGTTCCTCTATCTGTAAGTATAGGTTTCCAAGTAAACTCAGCAGGATGGTTTCTGCGATTGTATATCCTGACAGTTGTTCTAAACTCTGTCTCTGCTAGGTAGCCAGGAACAGGATTTAAAATCAGTTCCCTTGCAGACAGCTCAAGTTCAACAGACACTGCTTTTGCAACTACCACCACATGCCCAAGATGTTGGTTGTTTATTGTGTAAGTAAAAGATCTGTAACATAAAAGCAGATATTTCTCAATATTTTTATGTATTTATTATGTTGTAGTCAGAGTAAAATTATAGGAAATCTTTAGCATGAAAATGCTTAACAAAACAACTGAGAGTGAACACAGAGTTAAGACTGACAAGTTAAGACTGACTGTATGTTTTGCATACAACTTAAATCACGTCAGAAGTGAAGATCATCCCAAAGGATGATCAACCTCATACAGTCATTTTAACAGCATTAGTAAAGTGAGTGTTCGATCTCCATACCAGAAGGCTAAGAAAACAGTTTGCCTACATGTTTACCCATGACGTGAATCAAAAGATCTGAGCATAGATTCAGTGACGCAACACTATGCCAGAAAGAGCACGGTATTTTCCATAAAATTTCTCCTAACAAATACAATGTAATAGCAAACATTCTTCCCCTGATACACCTGTGTCTATACGGGCTTTTGACAGAACAGTTTGTTGGGTGTTTTTTAAACCCTAAAAAACATTATTATGCTAGCAAAATTTTGCAACATGAAACAGCATTAATTATTGCAGTATCACCACAAATGAGTGTATACCATTAACAGTTACCATAATTACACTGAGTTTAAACCAGCCACATGATTTTTTTTATTCTACTACTGTGAAGAACATACGTAAATCTAGACAAATATAAGAAGCCTTACCTTTTAAATACTCCAAGAGTGTTTGTCTCGAATACAATTGGAATATGAGTCTTTGTAAGAGGAGGCACCACCTGAGACAATGGACTTGTCTGCTGTAATTCATCAATTTCAATCTCAATCTGTATCCATATATGAACTAACAAGTTATTGATGATGTGCAGTTTTCTGGCTGTTGTAGAATACACACAAACGTCACCAAAATCTAAAGTAGAAGGACCTGGAATATGTAAGAAATAAGATCTTTTACACTAAAAAGTAAAAGTTAAAAGAAGGAAGCGTAATTACTAAAACATTATGATCAAAACATTTTTGTTCCTCAAATTACAGAATTAGCCAGCTAGAACAATCCTGTAGCAGAACAAATTGACACTAAAATTTGGAGGTAAATACATCATGCATGTTCTGTGAATGTTTTCAGTAGTACAACTCAAAAGCCAGCACCAACATTTATTTCTTAATTCTGTGTGTGTTAGCCAGCTATGAAAATAGGAAAAGCAATATGCTCATTACTGAGGCTATTATTAATAATCATAAATACTTCTTTTTATTAATCAGATATTTAAATGGCTGGACAACCAGCAATCCACTGAGAATTTATATACTTAAATTCTTATTTGCTCCCTGATGTGCAAGCATTTGGTTTAATAACACCTGTAATTTTATGGTGACAGAATTATCTCAATACTTTATTTACTGCTATCACCAGTTTTTATGCTGGTCTGCAACTTTAGTGCTCACGGCACTAATCAAACATCTTATAAAACTTTAAGTACTTTTTGTATTAATATGTTTATCTTATTCTACCGTTCCCCAAGTGTATCAGCATACACCACTACACTACTCAAGTTCTGGCTTCACTGAAAATAAAGGTAAAAAACCCAGAAAGTACTGAAAATTTTCACTTTGCTGCTAAATAATTTTAATGAAGAAAAAATTGAGCTTATAATAGACCTGTTTCAGTACCAAGTGTTGTTAATAGACGAGGCCCTCACAGATTTTAGAAGGTGTTACTCCGCATCACAGAGCGTTCTACTGAAATTGTTTTGAAGGAGGATCCTGAAGAAGTTTTACTTTTTTGGGGTATCACTGTTCACAGTTAATTCCCAGAAACATTCTGAACACTCCCATGAATCTTGCTGATATTAATGCTGGTACAGATAATATCCATAGAATCATAGAACCATTAAGGTTGGAAAAGACCTCTAGGATCATCAAGTCCAACCATCAACCCAACACCCCCATGCCTCCTAAACCATGCCCTGAAGTGCCGTGTCTACACGTCTTTTAAATACCTCCAGGGGTATTAAATACCTCCAGTAACAAGGCATAAGGGTATGACCAACCCTCATACGATGCTGTGTTGCTTTCTCTATAATAGGCTGTAGAACGAGCAGTCTTTAAAGGAAACTCTCCTTTTACATGTTCATACCAAATCTATCTCAGTTTTTTCTGAAAAGTACAAAGCTTTAGTTAAACACTACTGTAGATATCAAGCTGCCACCAAATCAAGCTATTTTCTATTTAAGGTGAACGATTATGAGTCTAAATTGCATTACTATATGTGTTTTTTAAACAACTATATGCATTTAGTAACAAAACTAAAATTCTTACCAATGAGTATCTGATGAAGCTGCTTGGATGTCAAAGTTAGACTACAATCTTCCTTCTCTTGGGTAGAAGATGGCATAGGACTAAGCCCACTCCAAACCTGTGATAAGCACGAGACATCTTCTCAGAGCAGGATCAAAATTCGTATGGTTTCTTATATGGTAAGCACGTTATGCTTACATTACTACTCAATCATTTAACTTACTTCTTTGACTGAAGATTTAGAACCAATTGCTGCCAATTTTCGTCTAGTTAATAGGCAATTCTCATCTAAAGGAAGCATTTTGAACTGCAGCTTCTCCTTGTGAAAATCTGTGATTGACATCTTTGGTGACATAAGCCCTTCAGCTGGTTTAAGGCCTATGTTCACAGAATTGTTATAAATATAAAACTGCCTATAGGGGAAGGGAAGAAAAAAAATAATATGGAAATCTAGAAGTTTGAGCATTCCATGTTCTACACATTAAACTATTTAAGATTTTTAAAAGTAAGAAATAATACTTTAAGTAGGAATATCTCATTATTAAAAAACCTTGAGCACAGAAAATGCCTTGAAAAGTCTTTTATTGTACTGTTTAGACAAGGATTAGTATCTATTGCACATTGGTGGCAATTGCTTAGCTAAATAGGTTGCAAGCATTATGGCCACCAAAATATAAATATTATATCATGCCTAAAATACCTCTTAAAGAACAATTAAGTTGTAAAGTCAAGCACTAATAGCCCAGTTTTCAGAGCAATTTACTTATCTTGGTCAAGGTTCAACTCCAACCAATTTCACCTGCAACCAAGAGATTTGAAACTTCCAGAGACCTTACATAGATGTTTCATATCAAGTGTTCAGAAAAATTACTACTACATGTGATAGTAAAAGTGAAATTCATTTCCTAACTGTGAAATTTTCCTTTCTGTTCTTGCTCCTCATACAATGTACCTTGAATATATGCATGATGGTCATATAAATAACAGTTCACCCACTACACACCACCAGTTCCTTTCAAGCAAGCCACACATCACGTGCATGCATAAAAATAAAATAAATCCAGCTCTGCACACTTTGTCTGAATCACAATGTATATACACAGAGCAAGGTAAATTCAGATTACAAGAATAATCCACTGGCATCAATAATTCTTAAATAATGAGTCTTGCAGATTTAACTCTCTTAAGGTATTACTTCTCTTGCTTTAAGAGTTTACAAGCTTTATTTTTTCTTAATAAAGCTTTTATAAGTAGCTGAGCTGTCAGTTCTGCTTTTCCATGATTTTGCTCTACACCACACCAACCAAATACACAAATTCATGAAGTGAAAATTTACTATAAGGCTATAAGATGAATACAATCCTTTAATCTTATCTACTTCATTCTGCAAATTATATCATAATTGACATATTGAACCCATCACTTTGAGTGAGCCAGACAAACTAGTTGGAAATATGTACAATTTATTTTATAAAAAGAAAAGAGAATCCAATACAATAAATGTTAGGTTTTTCCTATTAACCATAAGAGACTCTTCTTAAAACTTGGCATTTATTTTAAGTTCCATGCCTCTGTCCCTACATTTTATGCAGGAAATGCGTAAATGGGCATTTGAACAAAATGGGTTTTGAATGCATTATAAATGAAGGTCCCAAGACCTTAAGCATTTCAGCATGGGACAAATTTAGTGGTGCCACTACGTTAATTCTGCACATATATACACATATTTTTCCTCTGAGCCTAAAATATTTATTTAGCCTTTAAGCAAAGTCTTACCTAGTGTCATCTTTCTGTAAACGATGCTGCCTTAAACTAGAAATGAAGTCTGCGTAGTATTTCTTATGTGCTTCTTTTGACAGTCGTTCACAGTCAGTATAAGAAAATTCTGGATCTATATAATTATATCTCTCAGTCTTTGTGAAAATCGTCCTAAATATTTAGAGAGAATTGTAGTTTCAGTACACGTGTGAAATGATTCTGGGTCTTGTTAGAGAGAAAACATATTGATTTTGCTACATATGTATTTCATTGCAAACATGTTTCTTATCACAGCTGATTATTAATATTTGACCTTGTAAAAGTAACCATAAAAATGAAATATTTAAACTGTAATAGCTACAATTGTAGTTTCACATAAGAAAAGCAACTCAAATTCATGTGCAAGAGGCTCAAGGTTAAGTAGAATGCAAGAATGCAGTGAAATTTAAAGACCTTTCAGCCTTTTGGGGGGGGGGGGGGCAGCAGAGAGTAAACTATCGTATGAGTAACAAGTCTTGATCTACTATACAGTATGTACAAATGTGTAGGTTTAAATATTATATTTGTATAATTTTTACCTGTACTTTTTATTCCGTTCACTAGGCCTAATGCTGGCTGCGCGATCATTAGGAAAAGCTATAAGTGCATCACCCTTACAATTCCTGTTTATCCAGTGAGTATGAATTTGTGTTTGGGTTGATTTAAGCATTGCCACAGGTGCTGTACCAGTGCACTGTCCTGTGCCATCAGCTACAAACTGTCCAGTTGCATTGGAAATCATTGGTGTTATACCTTAAAATTCAAATAAACATATTACACACACTTACACTAATACTTTCAAAACAAAATTCAAAGTATTAGAAAAATATTTCTTAATTTATACTGGTCCACCCAGCAGCCCAATAATCAGTCACCCATCCCATTATGTTTTCCTCAGACAAGAGGGAAGAAGGCATTCAGACCATACTAAGAGCCAACCAACTTCCCTGGCCTAGATCCACTACTATCCATCCAACCACTAATATGTCCAGCTGCGACGCTTTGTCTTGCACGTGTACATGACTGAACACTCAGAGCTGCCTCTGTCACGACACTGTTCGTAGTGTCCTGAAGTTTGACTTAGGGCTGCAAACACAGGCATGATTTTTGACAATGAACTCCCCAAGCTATCCCAACTTAAAAAAGAACTCACATCTTTTCCACTCTAGTTTTAGAAAAGCACGTACACATTAAAGTCAAAGAGAAAAATTGTGACAGAAACTAGGCCATGTGTTTCCTCACCGCTTCTACATAAAGATACACATTTAAAACAGCACTATAAATAAATAAACCCATTCTTCAACTGCGCCTTCCTCCCTCACCTGTAAAAAATTGATACATTAAACTAAACATGTTCATTTTACCCACTTTAGCCTTACTTTACTCTCAAATGGCTACCAACAAACAAAAAAAAACAACAACAAACAAACAAAAAAACCCCACCCAACCCAAAACCAAAAACCAACCAACCTACTTTTCATCCTCCAAACTATAGGAGTGATTACAACTTCCACTGCCCAGGGAGGCATAGTTTACAAGAAGCTTCATTCCAGTCTCTTTCCCCCACGACAGAATACAAACTACAGAGAGAAGTATGCATTCACAGAGACTGGGAGACCTAAGGAAGATATAGAACCCATCTATACAAGAATCTGAAAACCTTACTTTTCCTCCACACCTCAATGTAGCTTAAAAGCAAAACACAGATACCAGTAGCCTACAGAGTACAGATAGCCCTCATAACCTCTTTATACACCTGCAAATATGAGCAGAAGGGGGACATTAATAGAGCAAATGCTAGACAAGAACATTTAGAAAATCTGACAAAACTTGAATACTACATTACATCTTTGATTCACAGAAACATTTTAACTGTGTTTTTGAAGCAGAAAAACTGCAGGAATTCTGGATTTCAACAATAAAACCCAGAAATTGCAAAACTTTAGTTTCTTATTAATTTTTGATTGCCATGGACTTGAAATACCTTCCTGAAAGTAGCAGGAATGTCCAGTGGCTTACCAACCATTCTGGTATTTGTAAAAAGAACATCATTTTATCCTGCCTTTCCAATTACTCCCTCTTTTTACGTCCCCACAATGCTTTCTCTGAAAAAAAATGGGAATTGCCTTCCTTTTTCATTAGTGAGTACATCTTCAATTGCACAGCAGTCAGTCAAGGTGTATTCATGCTCCCCTCCTTATCTACACACAGAACCAGATGACAGCCCTGTTGCACCACTACGACCTGCAGATGCTACGGCATATGTGATGCTAGAAAAAGCTACGTTTCCCATGACTCGTTCTAAAACCCGGTGACAGGCTTAGTCAAATCTACTGTAAAGTGGTTGTTCGTGGGACATGGTAGGAATCTGAGGATCAAATTAGAGACTAATTATTGCGTACCCTGAAAGATTCTTTATAGGATGAAAAGAGTCAATGGACACGGGACAGGTAGCAGGCTGTATTAACTGGCAAATTCATCTGGCAGTAGTAACTTTAAATCAATAAAGAATGGCCTGTTATCTTTCCTAACGTCTTTCTGTGCTTTACCCATCTCTCTACTTACAACTGAAACATACTCGCACTGTGCAATGGCATGGCTGCCAAAAAATGAAGCCTTTATTTTCTGATTTATAAAAGTTAAATAATCGTATGATGAAAATGGATGCTTTAAAAGTTCAAATTTTGTTAAAATATAGGGGTGGGATGGGGGGGTGTTTACCATTATTTTAGCTATTGTTTTATACTCTCATGGGTGTCTGTTGTACAAATGAGCATTCCCTCAACTCCCAAAGAGATATTTTTAAAAAATAAACTACAAATAGTAAAAAATTCTATTTTAAAGTGTTAAAAATGTACTTTTAAAACATTGTATCACTTGTCACTTATCTTTTTAGCATCTTACCAGGATTAATTTTGAATAGAATGTGGTTTTTTTTGGATTTGCACACACCAATAAAGCTCAAATATATTTGGTGAAAGGACTTTGTCTTCAAAACCTGTAAATTATTTTTCTCTAGTCCTGTACCAATGATATCAACAACTTGCTTCACTTCAAATGTTCCCATTTGATGTGGAGAAAATGAAAATATCACAACCTAGAAAAGAAAAGTCATTATGACACAAGGCAGAAAAGCAAAGAGAAAACTTTTGTGTAATTCTGTTTAATTGAGTCACTTGTCTCCACACTCACTTCTAAGATAGGTGTTCAAAACCGGGCTTTTAGCATATACCAGCTGCCACACATAAATTAGCAATATAAGGAAATATAAAGCTGCTACACGTTAGAACACCACACAGTCTCACTTGCTCATTTCTGGGACAAATTGTTCTTTCTTGTGCCCTGAGTTACAGGTTTGTGGAATTATAAATGTCTCCATATTTGACTTAGCTTTGGCCACGTTTCTTCCATTAAAAGATATGTTATATTATTTGAATATTCGTGATTTACTGAAAGAAATTAAAATAATGCTGCAAAGGCTTGTGTATAAATCAATCTTTTCAAGTCAGTAAAATATAAAAAAAAAAAATCTAAAGCCAGGAAAAACCCAGGTAAAGTTTCTTTAGTACTGCAATTATTTTTTCCAAATTTAAAATAACACTTTTTGCTTCCTAGAGTAAAGGATAGAGCACTGAAAGACTCTACATAAGGAGAAAAAAAAATCATATATTTGGCTGATAGTAAACACCATGGCTACTGAAATGAAATTGTTCTAGTTTACTTTCAGTAAATCCCACTGGTGACCACTCTAAAGTAATCTGCATGTCTACATAATCTAAAAGAAAGAGGTAATTACCTTTGCTGAGTTTTTTTTTATTTTTCCTTTCTCAGGAGAAATATTAAAGTGAGCAGTCTTGCGAAAGCTGAATCTTACTGGAAGGGACTCAGATTCATTTTCGAGTGTGCATAGAACTTGTGTTTGTTCACCCAGGAAACAGTCCATAAACTTAATAACTGGTCCTGGATTAAAAGTTAACACGACAGGAAGCCCAGAACCTGTCAAAGCTAACTCCATGTGAGGAGGCTGATTCACTGCAATAGACAAACACAAAAAAAAAACCAAAAACACTTCATACACCTATTAGCTTACTAACAGAAGAGTCATCCTGTAGTTGTATGGTTGCAAAAACAAAATAATACCATAATAGAGTATAATTTGTAATGCAATTTTCTATAACCTTAACACAGACATGCTTCCTTATAATGGCTGTTAGATAACTTATCCCCCATTAAGGGATTTGAGGGTGATCAAATATTCGCTTGAAAATGCCCAAAACTGGTAGTAACAAAGTGCAGGTGACTTGCAAATGGATGGGGGGGGGTTATGTCCTCCAAATACTTACATTTATAATTAAGTTCTAGGTGTTCACTACCAGCAGGTGTATTCATGACATGCATGATTCCCTCCTCCCTTCTACTCACTGTTGAAAGAGTTTTTGGCGCTAAAGCATTAAAGATATAAGTTACAATACTTTATTTGTATTGCTATAAATAAAATAAAAACAGGTTTCCCATAAAACTGCTAAAAAGATTTTTAAAAATCACGATATACAGTTTTATCATCTATATATACATTTCTGATAACATACTTGTGATTGCTGTGCCATCATCACTGAGGGCCTGCAGATAGCCATCTTTATTCCCAACAGCTTCAAATCTCAGAAAGAGTACGTAATCTTGTTTCAGTGATGAGTCATTCACTCCAAAGTCCCTTTTAAATTTTCTGTAAGAGTCACAATCTGTACTTACAAGACAGGAAAAAAACAAACCACCAAACCCCAACCCACAAAAAAATCAACGCTTATTTTTCATCATCCAGTCTGGCTTCTTTGCTGTTGGATACACCTTGAAGAAATGATCTTTATACTTCCTTTTGGAAAATGAAACAGTAACAACTTTAAGTTCAACACATATTGTATGCCTATTATACTAGTAATTTGGTATCTTTCCCAGTCTCGCACAGTTTTATAAACAAGTATTATATGCATAATAGTCACCTATAATTAGAGTTTAAGTAAGGGAAAATGGCAAGAGCTCATTTTCTTTTTCTTTTCCTTATCAGAAGAAAAAATGTTGCTTTACGCTACCTTTTTTTTTAATGGAATGAAAACTCTCCAAAATGTTTCAGTCTCTTGTTGATGAAATATATATATTCTTTCATAATGCCGCAGATACAGTATATCTTTATGAAATAATTCTGCAGTCATTAAAAAGGAACTTAATTTGACACTGTAGAACTCTCTCAACAATCTTGAGAGATTCAACATATTTAATGGAGCTGCAATTAGTTCCCTTGGCAAAATCTAATACAATTCTTGTTCTCGCAAAACAAGCTTAACCAATTCTTAGTTCAAATACATCCTTAATGTATTATAGAACATCTCCCAATAATCACTTCAGACTTTGCTTTCTCATTTGTAGTATCACGCCAAGCAATTTCTTTTAACACACACACAAATACATAAGAAGTAATTCAGAAAAAAATCTGCAGACACATTAACTTAAAACTATTTTCTCTAACACAGCTCTTTACAGAATTGTTTAGACCAAGCAACTTTTGTGTGCATGTGTCTAATTTGGACCACTCACTCACTTTGGACTAAAGCACAATGTAACCAAAGATTTCTCATAAGGTAGCAAGGTTCCTTGACTGGGAATACACAAGATCAAGGTGGAAACATCTACATCTTTTGTTCTATTTTTGAGGCTTAAGTCTTGTAAAGCAGCATCTGTACTCCTCTGAAGATCTGTCCCCTAAAAAAAAAAAACCACAAAAAAAAAAAAACAACCACAATCAAAATGTGGAATAATTCAGCCTGTTCTGCTTCCCCTTTTGTGTTTGGGGTTTTTTCCCCCTACACTAACATTTTCATGTCTTTCATGAGCAGAAATATGTAACATAAATAATGGCATTAACATAGTTACATATCACATGGCTAATTAATCAATTTTTCAGCATCAATTTCATGTCAATGTTTTGAATTCCCTTTTTTAAAGGTGATGCTCATTCAGATGATTTCACTGTCTGAGATAAACAAGTGAAATCACAGATGTTTAACATCTTAGAATATCAAAATATACTTTGATAACTCCTACTAAATTATAAGAAATCCAGTAGGTCAAGCGAAGGCCAAAAAAAAAGCCCAATAAAACAAAACAAATAGACCCAGGGAACATACTTAACACTGTTGAGGTTAAGATGTCACATAGGGAAAGAGAAATACCTGAAAGACTTAATTCCAAGGTTAATTTATAGTAAAAAAAGGTATGTGTTGGACAGAAGTTTCAGAAAACCTATTGATCAGGAAATAGTATGACATAGTAAACACTACTAGAAGATAAATGTTGAGAAACAAAAAATGCAGAAGCAGAAATTAAAAGAAGTTTCAGCTAAAATAAAAACCAGAACACTATCTTACCATCTCTCCTCCAACAGCATTGTCTTCCAGTACTGCTACCCAGTCCATACACTCAGGACTTTCATTGTAGAGAAATATTTGTTCAGTCTTTGAAGACCCAAAATAAACTGGTCCAAAGTTAATGCATTCCAATATATTTCCACAGGACACTCCTAGAACTTTAAGAACTTGTTCAACCACAACAGCTTTGATCCATACTTCAGTGCAGCCATGACCTTCCAACTCCACTCTGTCAGTAAGAGTAGCAAGCAGCAATAGGTAATATAGAAAAGTGTTAGAAATATTCAGTTTGGTTTATGTTAGAACCTAGGCAAAACTAAACCAAATCAGACTGTTTAAATCATTGGCTTTTCATAGATAAACTAAGTGGGGCAAGTTTGGGGAGGTATTTTTGAGTTTTTCCCCTTTTTTGATGTTTGAAACAATAGGAATGACATCTCAAAAGAATCAGAGATGTTCACAGATGATACACTACTCTTATTCCTGAGGATCTGTATGTAGATATCTATTTTGGTATACACTAAGTAATTTTCTCTGAGGCAACTGGGGCTAGAAGTTCATCTGAATAACCATAAAAACTGCTGCTGCTCCTGCCTGAATGCTTGATCTTGGTGATACCACAAAACACCAAAGGACCGTATTGGCATTGTACAAATCTTTGTTATTAGAATTCCACTGGAAAAAAGCACACTTGTTCTTGTTTCACAAAAGAAAAAAATCAAAATTTAGTAATATAATTTATTGTTCTAATAGAATCAACTATCCTTTTGAATAGCCTTTGAGCTGAAAAAAAAATTTAAAGAAAAAAAATCTTTTGGATTAGTGACATATATAACTACACAAGAAATCTGGGAGAGGATCTTAAACTCTCTAAATATCATCCTCCAACTTCCGAAGCACAATTACAGGATACTCCAAGACAGAAATCTCAAAAGAACGTAAGAGTAGATTCCTCTGAAAAGATTTTACTTGTGCATAGAAGCAAAACGCTTACAGGACAAGGCAAATGTAAATAACCAGGATGTTTTCATCAAAACTGTGCTATTTCTCCAAGTCAAATTCCTGTCAAATACCCATTGTAAGACTTCCAGTATTACCCCATTTATTTAAATACATATATATGCACACATATACACATATATTTATATATTTGTGCAAAGATGGACAGGGAAACTTCAGATTTCATTTAGTCTAAAGGATATAGCAATGATGACTAAGAAATGCCAAATTCACTGACAAAATTATGTAGAATTTAAGGCAGGGAATGGGCAAAGGATTAAATCTAAGCTCTGTGTAGTTATGTTTTTTCAGTTCAATAGACAAACTATCTACTAGACTGCAGGAGACAGTAGAAGTTTAACCAAGATGGGGTGAAGAAAACAGTGGTGGTAGCCTGGACAGCAAAGGAAAGGAAGAAAGCATGACACTTTGCAAACAAAAGGTTGAACCCCAGTAACCAAAAAAAAATCATATGAAGGAGGACGTAACTCTGAGGCAAAATACGGATATTGTCTTCCTTGTCACTCTAATAGAATTTTATTCCTTTCATTTCATTTCCTTTACCAACAGGCTACAAAAGGCAAGAACAGGAAGAACTGAATTTTAAGTCACATATCTCAATAAATTTAAAACAAAACAGGAAACACATCCCCTCCCAAAAAAAAACCCCAACCACAATCTATAAGAAAATAGGATTGAAAAGGACTTTCCAGATAGGTATCCACTTCCAAATTCAGGCACTTCCTAAAAAGACTATATTCACCATTTGAAGAGAGACAAGATAAGCATTTAAAAATAGTCTATTCTTAAAAACCTGGTGGTTGCAAATACATCCCCTCCATTTAAAGTAAGATACAGCAAATGACATCATAAAGTTTCTGAGACTCCTGAAACACACAGAGCCAAAAGAAAAATAGCAAAGTTACAGAAGCTTAAAAAAAAGTAAGGAACACAGGATGTGGAGAAAGGTGAAAGATACAAGGTCTTGGTTAGCTGTATACTTGAAAGCGGTGCAAACATCCT